>NC_141155.1:79067066-79667066 GCF_053477565.2 Lygodium microphyllum
CTCTTGAAATAGCAATACCGTTGTTACTAGATGAACATCTGTTGCAGGAAAGCATGTAAAATGGAGCACAATCCACACTTTTGGGGATCAAAAAAGCAATATTATCAACACATGACTCATTAACTACAAAATTTTCCACGTTGTGGTGATTCTCAACATCACAACCATCTATTGATGTTAAAATATTAGGCACAACATAATCAACATGCATCATAGCCAAATCTATACCAACATGTTGTTCAACTATCTCATTATCCCTATTTACAATTTCAACATGGCGAGATACACCCTCACAAACCATTCTAGCAGTTAGACATCGAAACATTATTAACATGTGACTCGATAATCACATGATGAAGGCCATTGCAACCACCCGCTAATGATGGTAAAGCATTCGCTAAATCCACACCAAATTGTCATCGGGCGGCTTGAAATTCCCTAATGGTTTTATTCGCAGATGGCAAACTAGTAGCCATGTCTTTACCAAACTGCCATTGGCCTAGTTCATGATGACCACTTGGAATCTCTTGAGATGAAAAGGCAAGTTTTCAACATCCCTATGAATGGGCCTGTCATGATCTAAAATCCCTTCGAGCTCTGAGCTTAGCAATCTTTCACTGCTCATACCTTGTGGAGGTAAGCACACCCCTACGAACACACAACACATAGTCTCTGCCAGTTGCTCGATGTGAACACCCCATATTGATTGGATGGCCACATAATTTGTTATCAACACATTCCATCAAAGGCATGGCTCAGCACATACATACATGCACATTAAATATTTAAATATTAAATATTAAATGTCAAGACACACAATACCAAGTCAATGTATTTGAGTTAATGCCTGCAGCTCAATCAATGTATTTGACTATAAAGACATTGAGTTCACCCATGAGAGAGAGAGAGAGAGAGAGAGAGAGAGAGAGAGAGAGAGAGAGAGAGAATGTTTTTGGTGTGAAAGAGAATTTAGTTATAAACACGTGCACAATTGATCTGTTCCAACTAACAAACAAAACAAAGTAAACATGCAACCACTGAAACAATTATCAATACGTTTTTTCAAAGGCATGGTTTAATTTCAAAATTAAATGTATTGCATATATTCAAATATCAAATGTAAATATACCAACCATCACTGGATTATCAAAACTACTCCATGTAAACCTCGAGAAAGAGACATCACATTGTACACACTCAATACATTTTACTCAAATATGCTTTGTTATATCAAAAGCATTGCACATCTTAACACATTCCATGTAGGTTTCACAAAAAAGAAGCATATATTATCACAAAAGTGCTAGCGCGAGCACTTTAAAATATGCGAGACAATCCAAACTTATAAGTTCCACCCTAAGTAATTCTTTCTCCTCAAATGTGACCATTCATCTAATGACTCAATTGTTGCAGCAAGGCGTTAAACCTACTAACATTCATTTGAAACTTTAAGAACGACAACCGACGATCCCTCTAGCAAATCACAGGCTCGTGGTCATCTCCAAGCCCCCAGAACAATGCCCACATATTATTCATGAGTAGATTTGTTAATCTACTTATCTTAGAAACAATTGCTGAAAGTGCCCTTACTTCACCACCCAAATCAGTCGCGCGACACTTGTTGGAGAACACTCTATGTGTGCTTTGTCTCACACACTTGTTGGAGAACACTCTGTGTGTGCTTTGTCTCACACACAACACCATACAAATCTTTAGCATGTTCATCTAACTCCATTGAGTATAGAGCAAGTGCATGATCAACACGCGTGCATAAACCCATATGTATTTCCATCAACTCATTCATCTTGGCCTCAAGATTTTCTAAGTATGAAGAACTTGAAGTAGTCCTCACGTTTCTCCGAATCTTTGCAGTTCTTGTACATTTAACAACATGCATTCCTTGTCCCCTTTCCACCTCTTTCACTTTTCGCACATTCATTCTATTAGAGCCCATACGTTGGCTGCAATGAATTATATAAATGATCATCTCCAAAAATGTATATAGCACTTTGATGCAAGCACAATTAAAGCAACTATCTTCCATACCCATGCAAACAGCTCCAAGCTGGCAAGTGTCGAAGAGATGATGTCGTTTGTAACATTCCCGATTTCTAAGCACGCGTTCTTCGCATGAACCTCCTCTTAAAAGGAGGTCATGAGGATAATTAATTGAATAATGGCAAAAAATTAATTAATTAATTATCCCTCTCTCCTCTAGCCGACTGTCATGTTGGAGGAGAAGGGAATAGCAAGGGCCATCAAGCTCCTTGCTGGAGCTCGCAAGTGGGTGGAGGCCATCCCAATGGCCGCGTGGAGGGAGGTACCTCTCCCTCACACCTATAAAACCAGGGCCTCTGGTAGTCGAGGAGAGGATAGAGGAGGCCATCAGACTTCTGACGCTGCCATAAAGGGGAGAAAGGCTATGAGTAAAGCCGCCACGCTACCGAGAAGGGATCGTCGCTACGGGCTGGAGAACTGCAGCCGTGAAGGAGAGAGAGGAGGGGCCGCTCTGCTGGTCGAGAGTGGAGGAGGAGCCATAACGCCGTCGGCTGAGGTGGAGCCATGGAGGAAGCCATGTGAGAGAGAGGGAGTTGACGCCAGCTGCCGCCCATAATCGATTTTTTTCCTCTCCTCCACGTGGGCTCTCCACATTGTAGAAGCTCTCTAGAAGCTTCTTGAAGCTTCCAAGGGGGCTCCATAAGCCCCCTTTCATATTGCACCCCCCCACATAAATTCTTCCTTGTGGGCTTCCTCCTAGCCCTTGTTCATGTGGGCTTGATAAAACCCCCCAGAATCCAAAGCCCTATTGTGGTTCTTATACCCCCCTGTCCTCGGGATTTAAACCCCATTCCTGTGGGTTTCTCCCCCCCTCCACGAAAATATCCATTTTTAAGGTCTTTTATACCCTTTGCCCCTTTTTCATTACGCTAAAGTCCTTTTAGTACCCCCTTTCCTGTGGAGTCCTATCCAAGGCCTTTAAAAAGCCTCTTCAAGCTTTTTTTTCCCTTGGATTTTCCCACAATCTCCCAATAGCCCGAGTACTAAACCCCATCCCGCGGGCCTCCCCTATTGCCCTCTCAAGCGGGTTCTTGATAACCGGGATCTTTTAAAAATTCCCTTTGCCTTCACAAAGCAAATCTTTTACACCCCTTCGTCCTAGAAGTTTAAGGAGGAATCCTATAAAGCCTTTTAAAGCCGACTCCGAAAGACGGTGCAAGCGGTCACAAAGGAGGTTCACGTTCGAAGAAGATCAGCCAACATCATAAATCTACATCCAAGACGAAAAGGCCGCATTTGCAATGGCTCCTAAGAAAACACAAGGCGCAACCGTAGGAGGATCGTCTCCTAACATCCACGTGGATATTTCACCACAAGTCCAAGTTCTTCTTCCTAAATTTGATTAACGTCATAATATTTCAATTATGATTGGATCATTTGAGGAATGAGGATGCATGTTTTTTCAATTGAAAATACCTTGGCTAATAGCTCACATTTGAGGGATTCGGCCATTAGTATTTTTCAATAAAACGAACAAAATAAAGTGTGCATAAGATTTCTATGCATTTCTAACATGTGGTTTTTATGCATTGCAAAGTAATGAAATTAGATTAATTAATGCCCATCTTTACAAAACGGAATTATGATAGTACACTTCGATTAAGCATGGAAGGAATAAACCACATATCGCATTATTGAACATCCTTTTTTCGAAATGATTCTTAAAGAAAGTTGCTAGCAACCGTAGGAAATTTCTAGGGCTGCATTTAACTCTAGGCAAGTGGCTTAAAAACTTAAATTAATGAAAGGGTGTGTAAGTTCAGCATACGACAAATTCATTCGGAAAAGAAAGTAGAAAAAGGCTGCATGTTTAAACATAAAATCCTAAAGCTTAGTAGCATGAATCCTGTTTACATGTTATGGGATGATCAATTGGAATTAAGCTATAACTTAACCTATGCTTTGACCTTAACCCGAAAAGTTAGGGTTTGTAAATCAACTTATACGTAGACAATGAATCATGTGGTTACAGAAATGATGGCGTAATTATCTTCAAGAATAGACAAGTTAAATTGGTTTAAACCTAAAAACCGCGAAGGACTCGTTTAGGAAGGGTTAATTCAATACAACATATCCCAAAGAGCTAACTAGGATTTAACACGTTGAGGACGTGACCCAGTCGCTCTTATTACCAAAACTGAAACACCTATACCCTAAAGACTTGCCCACATTCACGGAATGTAGGGACATTAGGACATACTTGCGAGAAACGAGCTAGGGTTTTTACCCTAGGATTCGCTCGCTAAAAGGTTGAAACTCGGTTTGAACTTGGAACCCTAAGATCAACAATGATGGCCTAATGCAATCAGGAACGGATTGTTATACCTAATCATGATTTCATGATTATAAGACTCCATTCGATGGGTAAATAGTCCCATAATTTGATGCGACACTTGGCAACAAGTTGCAGAGTCACATGATCTTGTGATTTGATCACAAGGGAATGGCCAATTCCTCAGAATGAGATTGGCAGATTCTTACACAAGTTATCTTGCAAGAGGATGAGTAATCGTCCTGATATAGTACCTTTCTTGGGTAAAATGACCGAGATTCGGGGATTAGATATTTGCTTGGAAGCAAAAGACCAGTCAGTAAACTAGAATAACATGTTTATTGCTAATAGAACTTAAGGTATTGATTAAATCGGGTTAATAGGGTACGGCCCTAACCCAGGATATAGGGTTAACAAATAAACTCTTGGGGATCTTTCCAAGTCGCAATTGATCCCGAATCGAGTGCTGGATGCATTCGGAGAAAAGGATTCGCTCCTTAGCAGTTGGCCAAATAACGACCAATGGAAATGATTGTGCTTGTAACAGTTTTAAGAGCACTTTTTTGCTTTGTTTGCTCAAAGAATTAAAGGATGAAAAGATATCTAATGCTTCAGGTTGAAGGCCTGAAGGGAGAGGCAGCTTCAGTTACCCCCGACTGCCTGCCTGACCCTAACCAAGGGGGTTGTTAACCGTGCCAGGAAGGTGGACCGAACCCACCATGGGAGGTCTCTCCATTGAGCGCTACTTGGAGCAGGAGGACACTTGGGTGCCAGAGGGGGCTTTGGCCGTAAATCCCTCGCCTTCCTGGCCCTGCACAAGAGGCCAATGTGACTCGATATTGGATCTCGAGGCCCGCATACTAGTCTACAGGTGGAATCTTGGATTAGTAATCCCTGTGGATTGCTGGATAGCCTTCGGGTGGTAAGCCTACAGGCTAGACTTTATGTATTTCAAAGATAAATATGATAACCTGTTGAAAAGGAACTTGTTTGACATTGCTTTTCTATGTTAAGTGCCATGATTACGTGAAGGAACCAATGCCTAACGGGCTAATTAAAGAAGCTGATTGATACATGTCCAACTAAATGTGTTAGGTAATTAAATAACTAAAACAACTTGAGAAAGTGCGGAGGATACGGCTATAGGTCCATCCTACGGATGGGTGGTCTCGGTTGGCTGGGAACTTTTCTCAATCATGATGGACAGCAAGAAGATCGTTTCAAGGGAGACACACAGAAAGGGCGCTGACCTAGAGTCTAAGTTATGATAATCCTGATTTACGTTGTTTTAGGGGAACAGGAGGGGACTATGCCTTATGGCAGAGAGGTCGAGCCTTGCATCCCTCTCATTTCCCATTCTCCTTGAACCAAGTGCAGCGTGAATCCGCTTCAAACCTGGCGTTTCTGCGTAAAGTAGTTCGCTCAGGTTCGACGCTAGTTGCCGTTTAGGAAATGACCAATAGGGAATACTTCCGCTACGTGGTAGACATGGAAATTCCTAGATCGCAAACCCGTAACATTCCATGGGAGTGCCGGGCGGAGCTTTCTAGACATCCTTTCCGATGGACTGCTCAGACGTGTCCTGAAGACAACAGGTGGACACGCTACATCGTCTGCCGTTTTGTTTAATTCAACCGAGTCCACTACATTCAATGGAGTTGAAAGCACTATGTCAAGAATATCTCCCATGGCTTCACTTTGTTTCATGGCCACACCAAACTTTAAAGAGAATATAAGAGTCACACAACAAATAAATCTCAAAGCTATTCAAGATATAAGCGATAAACACATTTGCAACCACAAACCCTAAATGCATGAAAGAATGCATGTATGGCTATGCATGAGTGCCATGCACACATGGCACTCACCAGACGCCACCTAAGATTTGCCTAAAGGCCATGCTAGTGGATGTTCATTCATCTACATCTACACATTCTTGAGAGAAAAGAATGTGTCCAACACGGGAAGATGTCTTAAGTCTCAAAATACTTATTGGTGCCAATCCCATAGGACTATATAGTGAGATGACTTAGAATAACTTACCAACTCACAATAATGAAGATAGAACCCACTCACCTAACTACCCAATCAACCAACCCACTAAGAGAGAGAGAGAGAGAGAGAGAGAGAGAGAGAGAGAGAGAGAGAGAGAGAGAGAGAGAAGAAGAGGAGGAGGAGGAGGAGGAGGAGGAGGAGGAGGAGGAGGAGGAGGAGGAGGAGGAGGAGGAGGAGGAAAACATGAAGAAGAATGAGAGGAGAGTGTGTGTGTGTCTGTATGTGTGTGAGAGAAGAAGAATGAGAGAGAGACACACACACACACACACAGTGGGGGAGCCACATATAAGCCACCCGAGAGAGAGAGAGAGAGAGAGAGAGAGAGAGAGAGAGAGAGAGAGAGAGAGAGAGAGAGAGAGAGAGAGAGAGAGAGAGAGAGAGAGAGAGAGAGAGAGAGAGAGAGAGAGAGAGAGAGAGATGTATATGTACCTTGATTACAAAACCAAACTATACAAAGTGTCCCAATATGTCAAAGCTTCAATCATTCTATGTATCTAATCTAATCTAAGTTACGAAAGCACATTAGTAAAATTGTATAGTAATCGAGAGAGAGAAGAAGAGAAGAGGGACTATTAAAATGATTTAAAAATCTTTTTATAATTTGCAAGAGATAGACAATGTGTTTCAAAATGGAGATTTCCATCAAACAACTAATTTAAGAAGTCTTGTAGGGATTGCATATACCAAGCAAACCATGGCAACAAGACATGGGTGAACATTGCCAAAAACCTATTGTGATAAACTTTAAAAGAAGCAAGTTGCATATCAAGGGCAATGTTCTCCAATGCAAGAAGATGAGCCTGCACAACAATTCATCTGTGTTAACATTGCTAAAAATATATCAAGATAAACTTTCAAAGAAGTAAGTTGCACATTAAAAGCAATGTTCTCCGGTGCAACCAAGCTCTCATTCTTGTGAGCCATTAACTCACATACTCTATACTCTATACGACTCACACTATTAGAAAGGTATTTCAACTTCTCTTCTTGATCATCTGAAGATCTAGCACGCAGCCACCAATTTTTCTAGGTATGTTTATAAATGTCACCTACATAACCCCTGATCTCTTCTAACTCGCCATGTATCATTACTCCATCTGCAAGGTGCCCTTCATATTTCTCTTCCAACATTCTCTCAATCCTTTGTAGTAGATGGTCACCAATGTTCTCACAAAGAGAAATCGAAGTTTTTTTATGCCGAAACAATGTCTTCACTTGCTTTTCAATCCCATCCAAGCGACGAATAAACCTCAACAAACCAATGGAACTATCATGCCCTCCAACATGCTTAAGTGCATGATGAACCACCTTCTTCCTTATGACCTCCTTCATTTTACGTACGTTCATTTGCACGTTAGGAGTGCAATGTATAATATCTTCTATAGACATATTCTTGTTTGCTGCAAATGCCTCCATACTAGACAAAAAGCATGTGTTAACCTTGAGGGATACATAAAATATTCTCAAAATTTAGAAATAGTGAAAGCTAACTAACTAACTAACTGACTGACTGACTAACCAACTAATCAACATAGAACAACCTATTACTAATAGATGACCAACCAATAGCTAACTTACTAACTAAAAATCATACATTAACACGAAGAAGAATGAGAGAAGAGAGTGTGTGTATGTGCGTGAGAGAGAGGAGAAGAATGAGAGAGAGAGAGAGAGAGAGAAAGAAGAGAGAATCTACTAATAGCTAACCAACTAACTAATATCATAGAGATCTCTCTCTATAACTACCTAACCAACTAACATACTAACTAAATAACCAAATATTAATAGACAATAATAAAGTAAATGACTCATTAACTTAATATATAACCCTAAAGCTTATAATAACTTATTAACACACAATAAATAAAGCAGAATCTACTAACTTAACTATCCAACTAACCAACCTACTAATTAACTAACCAACTATGAGAGAGAGAGAGAGAGAAAGAGAGAAGAAGAAGAAGACGAAGAAGAAGAAGAGAGAACCTACTAATAGCTAACCAACTAACTAATATCATACAGATCTCTCTTTGTAACTACCTAACCAACTAACATACTAACTAAATAAGTAAATATTAATAGACAATAATAAAGTAAATAACTCATAACTTAATATATAACCCTAAAACTTATAATAACTTACTAAGTCACAATAAAGAAGACAAAACCTACTAACCTAACTATCCAACTAACCAACCTACTAATTAACTAACCAACTATGAGAGAGAAAGAGAGAGAGAGAGAGAGAAAGAGAGAAGAAGAAGAAGAAGAAGAAGAAGGGGAGAGAGAGAGAGAGAGAGAGAGAGAGAAGAGAAAAGAGGAAGAAGAAGAAGGAGATGAGAGAGAGAGAGAGAAGAAGAAGAAGAAGAAGAAGAAGAAGAAGAAGAAGAAGAAGAAGAAGAAGAAGAGAGAGAGAAGAAGAAGGAGGAGGAGGAGAGAGAGAGAGGTGAGAGAAGAAGAACAAAAAGAATGAGAGAGAGAGAGAGAGAGAACCAAGGGGGAGAGAGAGAGAGAGAAGAAAAGAGAACCTACTAATAGCTAACCAACCAACTAATATAAATACAAACTAGCATCACAAAACCAACCAACTAATAACTAACTAACCAACTAATAACAACTAAACACAAACATAAACCAATCTACTCTCTTACTAATGTAACTGTTATATAACTAATCCATCTCCCCCATTCCCCCCTTCTCTCTCTCTCTCTCTAACCACCCAACCAACCAACATAAACACAAACTTACAATAACTCACTAACTCACAGTAAAGAAGATAGAACCTACTAACCTAACCACCCAACCAACCTACACACCAAACCAATAACAACAACAAATAAACTAGCAAACACAACAAAACTAAATTACGATCCGGAGGAGAGAGAGAGATCACCAAGCCGAATAATAGTTGTCAAAAACTACCCCAACAAACAATCCCTCAAACAAACTGTTCCAAGCAAATCAAAACACCAATAAATTAAACCGCACCAAACAAACCAACCTATCTCTCTCTCCCTCACACACACACACACACACACACACACACTCTCTCTCTCTCTCTCTCTCTCTCTCTCTCTCTCTCTCTCTCTCTCTCTCTCTCTCTCTCTCTCTCTCTCTCTCTCTCTCTCTCTCTCTCTCTCTCTCTCTCTCTCTCTCTCTCTCTCTCTCTCTCTCTCTAAACAAACTAAGGAGTAAAAACTAAAATAAATAACTAATATATAATTTTTTTAAATTAAACTAATAATTTAAAATTAAAGTAAAAAACAAGTTAAATAATATAAACTTACTAATTACTAATAACTAAAATATCTAATAGATAATAATAAAGTAAATAACTAAACTAACTAACAAACAAATCAATAAAATATTAAAGTAACCCTAAACTAATTCCTTAAACTCACCCTAAATTCACACACATAATCTTACTAACCAATAACATAATATAAACAATTAACTGACCATTCAATCAATAAAAAACTAAACTAACCCTAAATAATTAAAGTAATAAATATATAAATTAAATAATATAAACTTACTAACTTAAAATAACATGTTCTCTCTCTCTCTCTCTCTCTCTCTCTCTCTCTCTCTCTCTCTCTCTCTCTCTCTCTCTCTCTCTCTCTCTCTCTCTCTCTCTCTCTCTCTCTCTCTCTCTCTCTCTCTCTCTCTCTCTCTCTCTCTCAAATCTCACCCTAAACTCACACACATAAAATGAACAATTAACTAAATAAAAAAACTGATATCTAAACCAACTAAATAACCAAATATTAATAGAAAATAATAAATTAAATTTCTAAACTAACCAACTAACCCTAGATTAACTAAATAACTAAACAAACAATTAAAATAGCATAAACTTGCACACCTAAACTAACCCTAAACTTTCTTACTCTCTCTCTCCCTCTCTCTCTCTCTCTAACAAAACTCATCCTAATCACACACATAAAATGAACAATTAACTAATATTAATCTATACTAACTAAATAACTAAACTAACCAACTAACTAAATAAACAAATAAAATAATATAAACTTGCATACTTAAACTAATTCTAAACTAACCCTAAAATTTCTCTCTCTAATGCCAGGAGACATATTCCACGGTGGATTTTGTGAGTTTTTTTTTCCACGATGGATTCCGTGAGGTTTTGCGGTGGATTCCATAAAACTATATTTATTTGCTGGGGCTCATACACAAGGTGGATTCCTTGTGCAAGAGGTTGACGGGGACGCCTGTCCTTTTTGGGCGTCATGTTAATTGAATGTGCATGTGGCTGACTCCACATCAGGTGATTCCGCAAAATACATATTTAAATTAATGGACGTTTATGAGTTTAGAGTGCACTCATATTAAATTAAGGTTAGGACAAAGTTCCAACCTATTTATTTATTTTGTAGCTGAAGACTGCTAGGTATTCACTTTTGTCGGTTTAATTTTATTATTTCCTAACAATTGTGAATGCTTTAGTTGATGTGTAGAGTAGGCGGCAGTGGCATTGGGGAGCACAGGGCAGATAGTGTGTATTCAAATTACCTAGAAGAAATTATCATTTTTGATGGGCGTGCGTCTTATCATTAAAGGCGTGGCGCTAATATTTATTTAGACGCACTTATTTATTGAAGCACTTGACAAATATTTATTATTTTATATGCACATGGGCGCACTGTTTAAATATTTTATTATTAGACATTGTATTTGGGCACAGCCCAATTTTTGGGTGGCCTAACCACTTTATTCTTTATTTGGACAAAAGCAAACACAAAAGCTAAAGTATGTTTATTGTTAAATTGGGCTATTTTTTAGCTTTGAGATGAATAAATTTATAAATACGTGCCTTGTGAAGTGCTTACACCATGCATGGGGGGAGATTGTACCCAATTTGTCTTTTTGCCTCATGTCGTGCAAATCTTCCTTCTTGCTTTTTGAGCTTAAGTAGAGTTCTTTGTTCTTGGGGACCTTAGGCAAAGCTCTTGGAATGAATGGGCTCTACAGTCAGAACCGTCAATACCAGTGTATTCCTGGCAGTAAAAAAACCCCCTACTATGTTGTTGGATCGCGAAGGGCCACTCTCTGTCGACGGAGGACCACCCAAAAAGTTCCTTTGCAAAACGTTTTCTTCTCAGAGAAACAGATAAGGAAATTTCAATTAGTTTGAATTTAAAATCTTAATAAAAGCTTAAGAAGGAGCTAAGGTTTCTAAATCCAATCGTCTGTGGCATAAGGATGTACTCCACGACGTTGGTGTCATCCAGGACATGCCACCGTCGTGTCGTAAAAAAAATCGATTCCTTTAAGCTTTTTAACTAAATCTTAAGTTTCTTTTTAAGCTTTACTAAGGCTTAAAAATTTAAAGCTTAATTCTCCTCCTTACTGGGCATTCACACCAAGCTTACCCCGATCGAAAGCCTCAGCAAGCCCCTATTCATACCTACACTCTGACAGAGAGTTTCCAGGAAGCAAATTGACACACACTGTCTATTTTCCGCTTGAAGAAGACATTCATCGATTACTGTACCTGTAAAAGAAGAAAGATCGCAAAAAGCCATATTAAAAAAATAAAAACAAGCCTTGTCCATCCCACTAACAAGATTTTGAGTGTGTGAGGTTGTTTGAAATTTTGCAGTATATCTGATCAAAATATATAAGATTTTATGGCCGAACGTGATTTACTAGAACCAACGATGGAGCAAAAAATTGACCTAATGATGACACAGCTTCAAGAGGAACAAAGAGCACATCAAACTTTGCAAGGTCAATTGGCTACTCTTCAACGATCTACTATCGATCAAGATGAACCGCAACCCGAAGATGTTATACAATGTATGATCGATGAAACACTCGAAGCACAATCTATTAGAAAAGAAGCCAAGATAAGTAAAAGAAATTCCAAATTCTGTACTTTTAATGGGCTACGTGACAGAAAAACTGTTCTCACTTTTATCAGTCAATTTGATGATTATTTCCATGAAGAACAATATGCCGAAAAAGATAAATTCAAGTGTGTCACTAACCATTTAGTGGATAGAGCATCATTATGGTGAACTGTTGTCTGCAAAAGTATTGATTGTCCTACTACTTGGGAGGCTTTTCAAAAGAAATTTTTGTAGAATTTTCTTCCACCTCAATTCCATGAAAAAGCAATCAAACAGTGGGATCTTCTACAATAAAGAGATCATAAGTCTATTTCGCAATACACTGAGCATTTTTGGAACGCCTTATTGCAACTTCGAATACTTGAAGATGTACCTGAGGTGATCCACAAGCACAAGTTTATGTCAGGTCCACTTGGTCACTTCTATGCAGAAGTGAACATGTTCAAGCCAACGACTCTGGAGGATGCAATTTTTTTAGCCCATGATGTTGAAGACAAAATTCATGGATGAGAGAAGCGACCACAACAATTTTCAACTAATGGTAACTTCAGTACAAAGCAATTCAATTCTAACTTTCGAAGAGTCAATCAAAATCGCTTTGTTCCATCTTCTTTCCATAAATCCTGGACATGACCCCTTGCTTTACCATCAAATACAAATTCAAATCCTAAGCCATCTTTCCAACCAAATTCCAACATACCTAAACTCCTAGCCATTACCAATAATGTTTCCAAAGCCAAGCCTATAGTCTACTACAAGTGCCACCAACCTCGACATCTAGCGGTGAATTATCAATCTAAAAAGGCAACTGTTCACATCAACTACTTGGGAGCAACTGAAGATGAAGACTATGAAGAAATGCCAAATTTCACAGAAAACGATGATAATATCGGTCCTACTTCAGATACTTTACCATGTATGCCAAATTCTCATTCTTTATTAACGATGAAATGTTTTGTGCATGGTAAAGAAAAGATTGTTTTGCATAATGATGGGAGCACACATGATTTTATTTCTGCAAAATTGGTCAAAGAATTGAATTTACATACTGTTCCAACTCATTATTGCATCAAGGCAAACACAAGAAGTTCATGATTTAGAAATTAAAATTGGTGATTATGTTGAGCGCAAAATTTTTTTGGTTGTGCCTTTTCAATCTAGTGATATTATTTTAAGAATGCCTTGGCATCATAAATATAATCCTGATATAGATTATTCCACGCATTCAATGAAGATTCATTCTAATGGGAAACAAATCACATTACATGGTACGCACACTTTTGATAATTTTCCATTGCTTAGTCACACACAGTCTAAACGTGCATTAAGAAAAGGTAGCAAATCATACTTAGTATGGTTAAATGAAATTGAAGCTAAGGAAAATTATATGCATCCTAGGCATGCACAATTTCTTTCACAATTTAAAGATTGTTTTGCTGTTGACTTACCATCTGGTTTACCATATACACATCCTGAAGATCATAAAATAGACTTAATTCCTGATTCTCAACCACTATGTAAAGCACCTTATAGACACAATCAAATTGAATAGAAAGAAATCCAAGCCCAAGTTAAAGAATTGTTAACCCGAGGACTCATTAGGCCCAGTAGTATTCCTTTTGGTGCACTTGTCCTATTAGTTGAGAAAAATAATATCTATAGGATGTGCATTGATTATCGTGCCTTAAACAAGATCACTATTAAGAATAGATATCCGATCCCTAGGGTAGACGACCTCATGGATAAACTACAAGGGACCGCAATATTTAGCAAGATAGATCTCAAATCTGGATATCATCAAGTACGACTGGATACACCTGATATTTTCAAACTGCATTTAGAACTCAATTTGGTCATTATGAATTCCTTGTTATGCCTTTTAGTTTAATTAATGCACCAGCCACATTCAGTCGTATGATGAATCACATATTTTTGAAGCATCAGTATTGTGTAATTGTTTTCTTTGTTGACATATTGGTTTTCAGTAAGAATGAGAATAAGCATTATGAACATTTATCTTTGGTTTTCAAATTACTGAAAGAGAATCAATTATATGCTAACCCTGAAAAGAGTGAATTTTTCCAAACCCACATTGAATACTTAGGACATATTGTTTCTTCTAATGGTATTCAAGTTGATCCTAAAAAGATAGAAGCAATTTTGAATTGCTTGATCCCTAAAAATATGTGTGAATTACGTTCTTTCTTAGGTCTTGCTAGCTTTTACAAAAAATTTGTGAGAAATTTTTCATTGCTGACCTTTAACGGAATTATTAAAGAAAGGTATTGTATATCATTGGTCTGATAATTAGCAAAAGTCTTTTGATTTATTGAAACATGCTTTAACACATGCACCTGTATTGCAATTACCTGACTTTAATAGACCATTACTGATGCTGGTGGATCTGGAATAGGAGCTATCCTTATGCAAGATTCACATCCCATAGCCTACTCTAGTTGCAAACTTAAACCATCTGAACTCAAGTATTCTACCTATGATAAGGAATTACTAGCTATATTACAAGCTTTACGTCAATGGAAACACTATTTAATGGGATCTGAATTCATGATCAAAACTGACCAACAAAGTATCAAACATTTCCTTAGTCAGCCACAAATCTCTGACGGTCATATTAAATGGGCAGCTTTTATTCAAAGTTTTCATCCACTTATCCAATATCAACTTGGAAAAGAGAATGTTGTTGCCGATGCCTTAAGTAGACGACCAAGTATCCATAATATTTTCGTTATATCTTTTGATTCTCTTATTCCTATGAAAGATATCTATGACCAAGACCCTAGTTTTCAAGCTAATTGGACTAAATTAGTTACAAATAGTTGAATTCCAATAGATTCATTGTCTTATTCTGATGGATTTATGTTTTATCAGAAAAGGTTGTGTGTAACCGTTACATTTAGATCATTTGTGTTGCACGAAATTCATTGTTCCCCATATCAAGGCCATAGAGGTATTATTTCTAGTTTACGTACATTGGTTGAAGATTTTTATTGGCCACATATGAAATTTGATGTCTCTAACTTTGTAGCTGAGTGTTTAATTTATCAAAGAGTTAAGCGACACCATGGTAAGCAATATGATTTGTTAATTCCTTTACCAATTCTTGAACGACCATGGGAACATATTTCAATGGAATTTATAACTGGTTTGTCTAACACCCAAGCTAATCATGATATGATTTGGACCACTGTAGATTGATTTAGCAAACAAGCATATTTCATTTCATGTAAGAAAATATTAACTGCATCTCAAGCTGCACAATTGTTTTTGAGAACTGTTTTCACTAACCATGGTTTACCAAAAGTTATTATTTCAGATCGTGATTCTAGATTTTACAATAACTTTTGGACCACTTTATTTGCTAATTTAGGTACAAAGATTATGAACGGTGAGAAGGATCAAAGCTTGCACTCGAGAGCTATGGCGGGAGAGCAAGAGCAAGAAAGAGAGAGACAAGAAATGGGAACTCCAACAGTCATGATGTGTGATCGGGCCTTCCTTTATTCAAACTGTCACTAAAAGAATAAAGAATAAAGTGACGGTGGGGGTCCGCCACCTACAGTATGCAATGGCGGTGACTATCAGTGTAGTAATACACGGGCGGCTAGGCGGAGGTGCCTTTACCCCCAACAACCTCCCACTTAAAGGCAAATATGCCCTAATGAGGAGTGAAAAGAAAAAGAAAAAAGACAGTACAACATGTACACATATACAATAGGATGAGGAAAGACGTCATCTCATCCTAGGCCAATCAACCTCCTGAGGAAGGCAAAGCGCTCTGTAGAGAGGCTTTTCGTGAGCAGATCTACAAGATTCTGGTCAGTCGAGATCTTGACAATATCAACAGACTTGTCCTCAACAACCCCATATATGAAGTGATACCTCACCTCAATGTGTTTTGTCTTTTTATGGAAGACCAGATTCTTGTCAAGATTGTGGGAGAGAAGGAAGGAGTCTCACTTGTAGCTTTCTTGCTTGCACAATGGGGGAATACACACAAGGGTGGAGGCTAAAAACAGTTTTCCTCTTCTTAGTTGTGTAAGCCAAAAGAACTCTCATACAAAGAAATAGAAGAACCCTATATATGGGTCTCAAACCAAACTCAACTAACTAAGGTGGCATACTAACTGAGCCACGAACTAGAGTAGATAAGGATAGCTGTCATGTAGCTATTATTCATGGGCGGTGTACCAACCGCGTCTGCAACTGACAAGTCGGTGACATAAATACACAACGGTCACCCTGGCATATCACGAGTGGAGCTCGATATCTCAACACTCCCCCTCGAGCTCAATCCCAATTCCTGCACACCAAGCAGGTCTCTGAACTTGCGTAGCTTCTCTGCGCCCAATGCCTTCGTGAATATGTCAGCTACCTGATCCTTTGTGTTGACATAAACTAGATCAATAAGACCTAATAAAACCCTCTCTCGCACATAGTGATAATGCACCTCAATGTGCTTTGTTCTAGCATGATAGACTGGGTTATTTGCCAAGTGTATACTACTCATGTTGTCACAATAAATGACAACTGGCCCATCTGTAGACTGATGCATATCATAAAGTAGCTTATGCAACCAAGCTACCTCACATGCAGCCATTGCTGCACCCCTGTACTCAGCCTCTGTGCTCGACAAGGCAACTGTAGGCTGTTTCTTGTTGCTCCAAGTGACTGCAGCACTCCCAAAAGAGAACACATATCCACTGGTAGATCATCTATCAGAAATGCTACCAGCCCAATCAGCATCAGTGTATCCATGCAACTGTATCTAAACCCCAGTCTCATAAAATAGTCCATACTGCAATGTGGACTTCACATACCTGAGTATGCGTCTAGCCGCATCCAAATGCGGTTTCCTTGGAGCCTGCATAAACTGACTTACCAATCCAATAGTATAGCTCAAATCTGGCCTAGTAATAGTCATATAAATCAAGCTTCCTACTATGCGTCTGTACATAGTAGGGTCTTCCAGAAGCTCACCTGCATCTGTGCTTAGCTTCACATTCTGCTCCAAAGGAACTGAAATAGGCTTACAGCCTGTCATCCCATATTTGGACAGCATGTCCAATCCATACTGCCTCTGCAAGAGCTGTATCCCACTTGGTGATCTAATCACCTCAATGCCCAAGAAATAACGCAGCTCTCCCAAATCCTTCATCTCAAACTTCTGCTTCAATAGCATTTTCACATGAAGGATATCTTCATCACTGTCACCTGTCATAATCAAATCATCAACATAAATGACAAGTAGCATTATACCTTTCTCTGTTTTTCTCACATAAAGTGAGAAATCTGCCTTGGAAATCTGAAACCCAATAGTGACAAGATACTGTCCTATCTTGTCAGACCATGCTCTAGGTGCTTGCTTTAAGCCATACAAGGCTTTCTTCAACCTGCAAACAAACTCAGGATGAACAGCATGCACATAACCTGGTGGCTGCTCCATATAGACCTCTTCTTGCAAATCACCATGCAAGAAGGCATTCTTTACATCCATCTGATGTAAAGACCATCCCTTTGATGCAGCCATTGTCAAGATTGTGGGAGAGAAGGAAGGAGTCTCACTTGTAGCTTTCTTGCTTGCACAATGGGGGAAGACACACAAGGGTGGAGGCTGAAAACAGTTTTCCTCTTCTTAGTTGTGTAAGCCAAAAGAACTCAAGTACAAAGAAATAGAAGAACCCTAGATATGGGTCTCAAACCAAACTCAACTAACTAAGGTGGCATACTAACTGAGCCACGAACTAGAGTAGATAAGGATAGCTATCATGTAGCTATTATTCAGGGGCGGTGTACCAACCGCATCTGCAACTGACAAATCGGTGACATAAATACACAACGGTCACCCTGGCGTATCGTGAGTGGAGCTCGATATCTCAACACTCCCCCTCGAGCTCAATCCCAATTCCTGCACACCAAGCAGGTCTCTGAACTTGCGCAGCTTCTCTGCGCCCAATGCCTTCGTAAATATGTCAGCTACCTGATCCTCTGTGCTGACATAAACTAGATCAATAAGACCTAGTAAAACCCTCTCCCGCACATAGTGATAATGCACCTCAATGTGCTTTGTTCTAGCATGATAGACTGGGTTATTTGCCAAGTGTATACTACTCATGTTGTCACAATAAATGACAACTGGCCCATCTGTAGACTGATGCATATCATAAAGTAGCTTATGCAACCAAGCTACCTCACATGCAGCCATTGCTGCACCCCTGTACTCGGCCTCTGTGCTCGACAAGGCAACTGTAGGCTGTTTCTTGCTGCTCCAAGTGACTGCAGCACTCCCAAAAGAGAACACATATCCACTGGTAGATCGTCTATCAGAAATACTACCAGCCCAATCAGCATCAGTGTATCCATGCAACTGTATCTGAACCCCAGTCTCATAAAATAGTCCATACTGCAATGTGGACTTCACATACCTGAGTATGCGTCTAGCCGCATCCAAATGTGGTTTCCTTGGAGCCTGCATAAACTGACTTACCAATCCAACAGCATAGCTCAAATCTGGCCTGGTAATAGTCATATAAATCAAGCTTCCTACTATGCGTCTGTACATAGTAGGGTCTTCCAGAAGCTCACCTGCATCTGCGCTCAGCTTCACATTCTGCTCCAAAGGAACTGAAATAGGCTTACAGCCTGTCATCCCATATTTGGACAGCATGTCCAATCCATACTGCCTCTGCAAGAGCTGTATCCCACTTGGTGATCTAATCACCTCAATGCCCAAGAAATAACGCAGCTCTCCCAAATCCTTCATCTCAAACTTCTGCTTCAATAGCATTTTCACATGAAGGATATCTTCATCACTGTCACCTGTCATAATTAAATCATCAACATAAATGACAAGTAGCATAATACCTTTCTCTGTTTTTCTCACATAAAGTGAGAAATCTGCCTTGGAAATCTGAAAGCCAATAGTGACAAGATACTGTCCTATCTTGTCAGACCATGCTCTAGGTGCTTGCTTCAAGCCATACAAGGCTTTCTTCAACCTGCAAACAAACTCAGGATGAACAGCATGCACATAACCTGGTGGCTGCTCCATATAGACCTCTTCTTGCAAATCACCATGCAAGAAGGCATTCTTTACATCCATCTGATGTAAAGACCATCCCTTTGATGCAGCCATAGCAATGACTGCTCTTACGGTTGCCATCCTTGCAACCGGACTGAATGTTTCTTCATAGTCAATGCCATATGTTTGTGCATACCCCTTGACTACTAATCTTGCCTTGTATCTGTTCACAGAACCATCTGCATTGTGCTTCACCTTATAAACCCACTTACAGCCAATTGCATTTTTACCTTTAGGCAAAGGTACCAATTCCCATGTAGCATTTGCTTCCAAGGCATCCATTTCTTCATCCATGGCTTTCTCCCATTTTTCTTTTCCCATGGCTTCCTCAAAAGAAGTGGGTTCTGGTTCCTGTATCACTTTAACCATATATGCATAATGAGTGGCTGTAAATCCATCATATTTCAGCCTATCCACAGGATACCTAGCTCTGGTAGACCTGCGCAAAGTGGGTTCACTCCCAGGTGCTCTCAAAACATCCCTGGTCCTCCTTACTCCAGGTGTAACAATAGAAGGAATACCCAACTCATCATCAATGCTCTGTTCTGAGCCACTGGATTCACCATCCACATAAGAGTGACCTGCATTCACATCAAACATGGGCTGATCAACCTTCTCTTTTCCTTTTCGTGATACCTGCATACCACTATCTGCATTACTTTGAGAAGATTCTCCTGATCTCAATCTGCCTGTCCATGGCGAAGAATGTGAACCACTGCTAGAGGATGCTCCAGGTCCACTAATATTTTGTGACTGTTGCTGTGAATTCTGTGCAGCATTACCATTTTGTGCATCTATATCATCAATCACATTTACTGGTTTATACCAGCTACTCATCTCATCAAAAACAACATCTCTGCTCACTGTAAACTTACGAGTAGAAGGGTTATAGCATCTATACCCTTTTTGCTGCAGAGAATAACCAATAAAGATGCACTTCTCAGCTTTTGGATCCAACTTGGATCTCAACTCATCTGGCACATGTACATAGGCAATGCAACCAAAAATTTTCAAATGAGAAATATCTGGTTTCCTACCAGTATACCTCTCCTCTGGAGTCATTCCATGTATTGCTGCAGTGGGAGTCCTGTTCATTATGTAGACTGCTGTAGCAACTGCTTCAGCCCAATAAAAATCTGGCAGGTCTTTTTCATTGAGCATGGCACGAGACACCTCTCCAATATGTCTGTTTTTTCTTTCTGCAATTCCATTTTGCTGTGGGGTATGACTGCATGAGTATTGCTGCTTTATGCCATGCTCCTGCAAGAACCTTGCAAACTCATTTGAGAGGTACTCTCCCCCTCCATCTGACCTTAGGCATTTTATCTGCAGACCTGTTTCTTTTTCAACCATAGCTTTAAGAGTTTTGAAATGCCCAAAAACTTCACTTTTCTTTTTCATAAAATACACCCAAACTTTTCTGCTATAGTCATCAATAAAAGTGACAAAATAATGACAGCCTCCAAGAGATGCAGCTTTAGTAGTCCACACATCAGAGTGGATTAATTCCAATGGCTTCTCACTCTCTTGAACATGTCTAGGAAATGGTTTCCTTGCCTGTTTTCCAAACTGACAGGCTTCACATATCTTATGCATTTCTGCAACCTTGAATTTAGGCAAACCTGCAACAATATTTTGGGCCTGCATTGATTTAAGTCGCTGTACATTAACATGACCAATGCGTTTGTGCCAGATATCAATATCTGCAACTACACCGGTCCCATGTGCAAACATTGCTGCACTCAATTCAGACATGTCTGCATCCAACGTAAACATTCTGCCCTTCTTCTTTCCTTTTGCTATCAAGCGACCTTTATTTTTCATATCCTCAACAAAGCATCCATGAGGATTAAATCTGACCTGCAAGCCCTGTTCAACCATTTGACCAACAGAAACCAGATTCTTGGTGATATTCAGGACATGAAATACATCGGACAGGTATTTCTTTTTCCCATCCTGCATAGACAAAGGAATTTTTCCAATCTGCACAATAGGATGTGCAGTATCATCACCAGTCTCCACAAATCCTGGTTTTTCCATTTTTCTTGCATCCTCCATCCATTCTGCATGACCTGTCATGTGGTTTGATGCACCTGAGTCAACATACCATACATCATTGCTTTCTTCTGCACTTGTCACAGAATTGTTCATGTGCTGCACCATGAACAAATGCTCATTTCTGTCATCACCCTGTCTACTAGAAGATGCGTAATTCCCTTGTTGCAGTTTTCCATTCATGATGTCATTCTGCTTTTTATAGCAGTCTTTAGCCATATGACCCATTTTACCACAGTAGTAGCATTCAACATTACTGTTTGCATTTTGGCCTCTTTGCCATCCACCACGACCTCTTTGGCTCCCCCTGCCTCTAGAGTTACCACGTCCTCCTCCATAGGACTGGTTTTCTTGAGTTTGCTGCATATTCTGATTTCTACCACGGCCTGCATATCGGCCTCCTCTACCTCTGCCTCTACCTCTTCCAGCATTTGAGTAGAAGACAGCTTCTTTTGAAGTTCCTCCTGAAGAAGATGCACCACCATTTCTCTGCTCCTCAGAAATTAGAAGAGCAATCAACTCCTCAAAATCAGGAAATCTTTCACGAACTGAAATGGATGTCCGAAACTGTGCATAATCCTTTCCTAGACCATTCAAGGTCACAGAAACTAAATCATCATCTTCCACTGGCGACCCAATGGAAGCAAGTGCATCTGCAATCTTCTTCACCTTCATGTGGTAGTCATTGATGCTCATATTTTCTCTTTGCACATTGTGCAACTCTTGCTTGAGCTGCATTTTCCTGGCTTGCGTATTTGTGCTATACATCTTTGACAGAGTATCCCATGCCTCCTTTGGCGTACTTGCATCCTGAATATGCACAATCATAGAGTCTGAAATGCTGATAGACAGCCAGTACATAACTTTCCTGGCTCTCTCATGCCATGCTTTGAATGCCTGCATTTGCTGTTGATTGGGAACATCAGGAAGAACTGGTTCTTCTTCATTTCCTGCAACAAATTCCCAATATCCTTTTCCCATAAGGAAATTCGTCATTCTAAACTTCCATGCTTGGAAGTTGTTCTTCTCAAGCTTTTCAGTGACAATCTGTGAAAGGGAATCAGATGCCATTACAGAACACTGCAAAAAATTCAGTCACTGCAAAAACCACAGCTTCACCCTCACAAGGGAAAATCTGCAAAACTGGCGAAAGTGGTATATGACCACACAGTCACTTCCTAGTGACGATTTTGCATCAACAGGCAACAGGGATGAATCTGTAACTCCCAATGTCTCTGCGCACAAGCATACAATGCAATTTTTACAGTAACTATTCACCGACCTGTAGAACAGTGGCTGCACAGCATAAAACTGGGCCTTTTCCTGAGTGCGTGCAGAAAACTTCCGCCTCCAAAACAGACCCCGAAATGGCCTCAAACCAAAAAAATAAGGTCGCCAAGGGCTAAAGCCCTTTCCCGCAGCATATACGGCCCTCTTGCTTCACCGCGAAGGGCGTCTCAACCTGAGACAATGCACTCCTGCACTTTCCGGCTGTGCTACCTGCAGAGATCTGCTCCCAAAACAGAAAATGAAAGCAACACTGCTCCTCTTACCAGAACACCGCGAGCTTGGCTTGCTTTCTTGAGCTCCTTACCACGAACAAGGCTCTGATACCATGTCAAGATTGTGGGAGAGAAGGAAGGAGTCTCACTTGTAGCTTTCTTGCTTGCACAATGGGGGAAGACACACAAGGGTGGAGGCTGAAAACAGTTTTCCTCTTCTTAGTTGTGTAAGCCAAAAGAACTCAAGTACAAAGAAATAGAAGAACCCTAGATATGGGTCTCAAACCAAACTCAACTAACTAAGGTGGCATACTAACTGAGCCACGAACTAGAGTAGATAAGGATAGCTATCATGTAGCTATTATTCAGGGGCGGTGTACCAACCGCATCTGCAACTGACAAATCGGTGACATAAATACACAACGGTCACCCTGGCGTATCGTGAGTGGAGCTCGATATCTCAACAGCCATAGCAATGACTGCTCTTACGGTTGCCATCCTTGCAACCGGACTGAATGTTTCTTCATAGTCAATGCCATATGTTTGTGCATACCCCTTGACTACTAATCTTGCCTTGTATCTGTTCACATAACCATCTGCATTGCGCTTCACCTTATAAACCCACTTACAGCCAATTGCATTCTTACCATTAGGCAAAGGTACCAATTCCCATGTAGCATTTGCTTCCAAGGCATCCATTTCTTCATCCATGGCTTTCTCCCATTTTTCTTTTCCCATGGCTTCCTCAAAAGAAGTGGGTTCTGGTTCTTGTATCACTTTGACCATATATGCATAGTGAATGGCTGTAAATCCATCATATTTCAGCCTATCCACAGGATACCTAGCTCTCGTAGACCTGCGCAAAGTAGGTTCACTCCCAGGTGCTCTCAAAACATCCCTGGTCTTCCTTACTCCAGGTGTAACAATAGAAAGAATACCCAACTCATCATCAATGCTCTGTTCTGAGCCACTGGATTCACCATCCACATAAGAGTGACCTGCATTCACATCAAACATGGGCTGATCAACCTTCTCTTTTCCTTTTCATGATACCTGCATACCACTATCTGCACTGCCTTGAGAAGATTCTCCTGATCTCAATCTGCCTGTCCATGGCGAAGAATGTGAACCACTGCTAGAGGACGCTCCAAGTCCACTAATATCTTGTGACTGTTGTTGAGAATTCTGTGCAGCATTACCATTTTGTGCATCTACATCATCTATCACATTTACTGGTTTATACCAGCTACTCATCTCATCAAAAACAACATCTTTGCTCACTGTAAACTTACGAGTAGAAGGGTTATAGCATCTATACCCTTTTTGCTGCAGAGAGTAACCAATAAAGATACACTTCTCAGCTTTTGGATCCAACTTGGATCTCAACTCATCTGGCACATGTACATAGGCAATGCAACCAAAAATTTTCAAATGAGAAATATCTGGTTTCCTACTAGTATACCTCTCCTCTGGAGTCATCCCATGTATTGCTGCAGTGGGAGTCTTGTTCATTATGTAGACTGCTGTAGCAACTGCTTCAGCCCAATAAAAATCTAGCAGGTCTTTTTCATTGAGCATGGCACGAGATACCTCTCCAATATGCCTGTTTTTCCTTTCTGCAATTCCATTTTGTTGTGGGGTATGACTGCATGAATATTGCTGCTTTATGCCATGCTCCTGCAGGAACCTTGCAAACTCATTTGAGAGGTACTCTCCCCCTCCATCTGACCTTAGGCATTTTATTTGCAGGCATGTTTCTTTTTCAACCATAGCTTTAAGAGTTTTGAAATGCCCAAAAACTTCACTTTTCTTTTTCATAAAATACACCCAAACTTTTCTGCTATAGTCATCAATAAAACTGACAAAATAATGACAGTCTCCAAGAGATGCAGCTTTAGTAGTCCACACATCAAAGTGGATTAATTCCAATGGATTCTTACTCTCTTGAACATGTCTAAGAAATAGTTTCCTTTCCTGTTTTCCAAATTGGCAGGCTTCACATACCTTATGCATTTCTGCAACCTTGAATTTAGGCAATCCTGCAACAATATTTTGGGCCTGCATTAATTTAAGTCGATGTACATTAACATGACCAATGCGTTTATGCCAGATATCAATATCTGCAACTACACCGGTCCCATGTGCAAACATTGCTGCACTCAATTCAGACATGTCTGCATCCAACGTAAACATTCTGCCCTTCTTCTTTCCTTTTGCTATCAAGCGACCTTTATTTTTCATATCCTCAACAAAGCATCCATGAGGATTAAATCTGACCTGCAAGCCCTGCTCAACCATTTGACCAACAGAAACCAGATTCTTGGTGATATTCGGGACATGAAATACATCGGACAGGTATTTCTTTTTCCCATCCTGCATAGACAAAGGAATTTTTCCAATCTGCACAATTCAACATACCATACATCATTGCTTTCTTCTGCACTTGTCACAGAATTGTTCATGTGCTGCACCATAAACAAATGTTCATTTCTGTCATCACCCTGTCTACTAAAAGATGCATAATTCCCTTGTTGCAGTTTTCCATTCGTGATGTCATTCTGTCTTTTTATAGCAGTCTTTAGCCATATGACCCATTTTACCAAAGTAGTAGCATTCAACATTACTGTTTGCATTTTGGCCTCTTTACCATTCACCACGACCTCTTTGGCTCCCCCTGCCTCTAGAGTTACCACGTCCTCCTCCATAGGACTGGTTTTCTTGAGTTTGCTGCATATTCTGATTTCTACCACGGCCTCCAAATCGGCCTCCTCTACCTCTGCCTCTACCTCTTCCAGCATTTGAGTAGAAGACAGCTTCTTTTGAAGTTCCTCCTGAAGAAGATGCACCACCATTTCTCTGCTCCTCAGAAATTAGAAGAGCAATCAACTCCTCAAAATCAGGAAATCTTTCACGGACGGAAATGGATGTTCGGAACTGTGCATAATCCTTTCCTAGACCATTAAAGGTCACAGAAACTAAATCATCATCTTCCACTGGCGACCCAATGGAAGCAAGTGCATCTGCAATCTTCTTTACCTTCATGTGGTAGTCATTGATGCTCATATTTTCTCTTTGCACATTATGCAACTCTTGCTTGAGCTGCATTTTCCTGGCTTGCGTATTTGTGCTATACATTTTTGACAAAGTATCCCATGCCTCCTTTGGTGTACTTGCATCCTGAATATGCACAATCATAGAGTCTGAAATGCTGATAGACAGCCAGTACATAACTTTCCTGGCTCTCTCATGCCATGCTTTAAATGCCTGCATTTGCTGTTGATTGGGAACATCAGGAAGAACTGGTTCTTCTTCATTTCCTGCAACAAATTCCCAATATCCTTTTCCCATAAGGAAATTTGTCATTCTAAACTTCCATGCTTGGAAGTTGTTCTTGTCAAGCTTTTCAGTGACAATCTGTGAAAGAGAATCAGACGCCATTAGAGAGCACTGCAAAAATTCTGTCACTGCAAAGAACACAGCTTCAGCCTCACAAGGGCAAATCTGCAAAACTGACGAAAGTGGTATTTGACCACACAGTCACTTCCTAGTGACGATTTTGCATCAACAGGCAACAAGGATGATTCTGTAACTCCCAATGTCTCTGCGCACAAGCATACGATGCAATTTCTACAGTAACTTTTCACCGACCTGTAGAACAGTGGTCGCACAGCATAAAACTGGGCCTTTTCCTGAGTGCGTGCAAAAAACTTCCGTCTCCAAAACAGGCCCCGAAATGGCCTCAAATCAAAAAAACAAGGTCGCCGAGGGCTAAAGCCCTCGCCCGCAGCATATACTGTCCTCTTGCTTCACCGCGAAGGGCGTCTCAACCTGAGACAATGCACTTCTGCACTCTTCAGCTGTGCTGCCTGCAGAGACTTGCTCCCAAAACAGAAAATGAAAGCAACACTGCTCCTCTTACCAGAACACCGCGAGCTTGGCTTGCTTTCTTGAGCTCCTTACCACGAACAAGGCTCTGATACCATGTCAAGATTGTGGGAGAGAAGGAAGGAGTCTCACTTGTAGCTTTCTTGCTTGCACAATGGGGGAATACACACAAGGGTGGAGGCTGAAAACAGTTTTCCTCTTCTTAGTTGTGTAAGCTAAAAGAACTCTCATACAAATAAATAAAAGAACCCTATGTATGGGTCTCAAACCAAACTCAACTAACTAAGGTGGCATACTAACTGAGCCACGAACTAAAGTAGATAAGGATAGCTGTCATGTAGCTATTATTCATGGGCGGTGTACCAACCGCGTCTGCAACTGACAAGTCGGTGACATAAATACACAACGGTCACCCTGGCATATCACGAGTGGAGCTCGATATCTCAACAATTCTTGGCTAACTGAATAGCACTCATAGAATCCGAATGCAGTGTAGGGGTAGCATCAATACCAAGGTCAACAACCAAACGACCCAACCAAATGGCCTCCTTACAAGCCTCAGTGGCTGCAACATACTCGGCCTTTGTAGTAGAAAGGGCCGTGCATTTTTGCACCCTAGACATCCAAGAAACAGCACCTCCAGCATAGGTGAATACATAGCCAGAAGTGGACTTCCTACTATCTGCATGTCCTGCATAATCAGAGTCAGTGTACCCCACGACTCCTGTAGCCTAGCTGCCATAGCATATGCACATATCTGCAGTGCCCTTCAGGTACCTCATGATACCCTTCACGACATCCCAATGCTTCTTGCTAGGTGTAGCTATATAGCGTGCCACAACACCAACTGCAAAGGCAATATTTGGAGACGAGTGGCGATCATGGTATACATAAGACTGCCCACTGCGGATGCATAGGGAATCTTGGCTATCTCGGCCCTCTGCTCATCTGTTTGCGGACAATCAGCTTGTGATACCTTCACATAAGAAGGCAATGGACAGTCAATAGGCTTTACATCCTGCATGCGGAAGCACTCAAGGACTTTATGAATGTACTCCCTCTGTGACAAGTAGAGGAGTCCCTGATGCCTGTTACGTCTAATGCGCATACCAAGTATGTGAGTGGCCCATCCCAGATCTTTCATCTCAAAGCTCTTCTTGAGCTGAGCCTTAAGAGCATCTACCTCATCATGAGCTTTTCCTGCTATCAGCATATCATCCACATAGAGTACCAAAATCATTAAAGAACCATCACGGGCTTTCTTCGTGTAAAGACACGGATCCATAACACTCCTGCTGTAGCTGTGTGGCTGCATAAAGGCATCAAACTTATGATACCACTCCCTAGGTGCCTACTTCAAGCCATAAAGACTTTTCTTCAATTTGCACACTAGGTGCTCCGTGCTAGGTTTTGCAAAGCCCTTAGGCTGCTCCATATAAATCTCATCATGCGTCCCCATGTAAGAAAGCCGTCTTGACATCCATCTGGTATAAATCCAAGTCAAGCTGAGAAACCAAAGCCAAGACTAAGCGCAGGGTGGTCATCTTAACCACAGAAGAAAAGACCTCATCAAAGACCACACCATGCTCTTGCTTAAAACCCTTTGCTACTAGTCTAGCCTTGTATGCTGGCTTGGGGTGTCCAGGGGTACTTTTCAGCTTGTACACCCACTTGCATGGCAAAGCCTTCTTGCTCGTAGGCAAGGAAACCAAATCCCAAGTGTCATTCTTATGCAAGGAGTCTATCTCATACTGCATATCCCTCTCCCAAGAGTGACTGTCACCCCTGTGCTATCCTCATCATAAGTGAAAGGCTCTCTTGCATCTGTAACCAAGACATAATGCATCGAGGGCTGAAATCTATTAGGTGGACGTCTGTCTCTAGTATACCATCTCACGACAGGCTCTGATGCAGCTATAGGCTGTCCAACTGACTGTGCGGGAGCTCTCGGCTCCTCCTGAAATATGACCCTGTGGATCTCAACAATTCTCTCAGGCTGTTGATGCATCTTGTCTTCATGGAAGACTACATCATGACTACGGATGACTTTTCGCACCTGCGGATCCCAGAGACGATAACCCATCTCTTCTGCATCCCCATAACCAAGAAAAATGCATTTGACACTCTTAGGATCCAGCTTACTTCTCTTGTCCCTGGGCACATGGCAAAATGCCTCACATCCAAAGACACGGAGATGCGCATAAGAGGGAGGTTTTCTAGTCCATACCTCCTCTGCAACTTGGAAATCCAAACCACTAGAAGGTGATCTGTTTGTGACATGCACAGATGTACTAACTACCTCAATCCAAAAGCTCTGTGGTAGGCCTACGTGGCTAAGCATAATACGTACACGCTCCTGGATGGTTCTATTCATCCGCTCAACCAAACCATTCTGGGGAGGGGGGTGTAGGGGGCGGTCAACTGACGCTTAATACCCCTCTCATCACATAACTGCTCAAAAGCATGTGAGACATACTCACCCCCATTATCTATCCTTAGGCATTTTAGCCTATACCCAGATTGGTTCTTAACCAATGCAAGCCATCTCTAAAACACAACCAAGACATCGGATTTCAGCTTAATGGGATAAGCCCAAACTTTTCTGAAAAATCATCTATGAAAGTAACAAAATACTTTGCACCACCCATAGACTGACAAGGCATGGGCCCACAAACATCCGAATGTACCAATGCCAAGGGCTCACTCATGCGTGGCCTACTAGACTTCTTATGTGTAGACCTAGTCTACCTGCCATAAAGACAATGCTCACATGAATAAAAACATTCATAATCAAGGGGCAGTAAGTACTGCAAACCAAAAATCATTTTCATTTCCTTCAAAGACATATGGCCCAAACGGGCATGCCAAAGAGATACATGTGGAATAGAACCCACAGACAAAACATGATCAAGGGAAGAAGCGGATACAATCAAGGGATAGAGACTGCCAGCCTTGGCACCTCTCGCAATCACAAGTCTGCCATGAGTGATCTTTCATACAGAGTCTCCAAAAGATACATGATACCTGTGTCATCAAGCTGTCCAGCTGACATGAGACTGCGTGTCAAAGCAGGTACATGACGTACATCCTGCATAACAAAACTACTGCCAGAAGGAAACTACAGCCTAACATCACCAATGCTCACAATATCAAGAGAGCTGTCATCACCCAAGAGCATAGAACCCGAAACAGTATGGTATGAATGAAACCACTCTCGGCAAGGTGTCACATGAAAGGACGCACCTGAGTCCAAGAGCCAACACTGTGCATACATAGAGTGTATCTTTGTCATCTGCAAAGCATTAGAAGAAGCTGCAATGATATAATCATCATCAACATCCTTAGGCTGCATAACATTGATCTCTTCAATTTTAACACTAGACTTTGCAGGCACTATGCTGCGATCAGAAGAGTTATCTTGCACTTTGTCTTTCCCCTTATCTTTGCACCTTTCATTGCGCAATTCATGGCATTCTGGCCTAATATGGCCCTTTTTCCCACAATGGTGACAAGTAACATCTGCATTCCTGCCACGGGATTTGCTATGTGACTTCCCACGAGACTTGGACCGAGATTTCTGAGAATCCTGTTGCCATGCTTTCCATATCCATCATTCCTGCCTCTAACTGTCATAGCATGCGACACACGAGAGGCATCCAAATTCTTCTGGTTAACCTCTTCCTACTGCAGAAGAGCACTCTCAACATTAGATAATTTCAAGGTAGCAGTAGAGGCACATAATGTAATGCAGAATACATCTCATGACTTGAGAGCGGAGTTTTGATGCCGAGAAGTGCTTAAAAATAGCTAAAAATTACGAATATCAAGGGAAAAATATTCAACATTAAAGGCGGTGGCTCGATCTAGGACGATTTTAAGCGGCAAAGTGCTTTAAGGATACCCGTGCAATACTTGCGGATTTTTAGTAATTTTTCTGTGCGCCTGTGCAAGTGACGGAAGTTGCCAGTCAGTTGGTGGTCTCAAGACGGTCGCGTAAGATTTTTCCGGGCTCGAATCGGACGCCGGACGTGAGAGATATGGAAAACCCGGGAGGGGGCCCAAAAAAGGGCCAAAAATGAAAGGGTGGCCAAGGAGGGGGCCAAAGGGGGTGCCTCTTGGGACCCCCACCCCCTCAAAATCAAATGCAATGGGAGGAGGGCGGCGTGCAGACAGCGCGCGGAAAAAACGGACCCCCCCCCCCATGGATGAGTTTTTTTTGCTGAGAGCAAGCCATATCAATGGCAAGGCAAGGCTAATCCACTTCTTCTCCGCTCCGTATCGCCTCCTCTCGTGCGTCCAATGGCGGGCTGTAGAGAGAGAGAGAGAAAATTAGTCTTTCTCTCTCCTCCCTCTCTCTCCTCTAAGGGCAGATTCATGTGGTGAAGAAGAAGAAGAAGAATGGATGACGGATGCTTGTCCATTGAAGACCGGATTGCTCCGTGGTTCAAGAGGAATGAAGATTGCTGATTGTGGACTGTCATGAGCATTAATGGCTGATGGAAATCAGTCCGAGACATGGCAAATAAAAACCCGCAACCTGCAAAGAACAGTAATTTCATTTTTACAAAGGAAATTGATGTTTTATGCAATTTGCTTCATGAGTATTTGTTCCCATGGGATGATTATGCATTATGATGTTGCTTGCTATGAGTTTGATCAATTTATGCTCAGAAAATCAGAAAATCATAAGTGTTGTGACTGAAATTAATGGTGTAAAACCCGTAAAATATGCGAAATATGGGGAAATTGGGTATTTTTGAGATATAAATGGAAAATATAATAAGACACACCAACTAAATTTGTGTTTTTGCTACAAATGAACCTAAGGGCCACAACCCACAACTCATTTTGCATTTTCAGTTATTTAATATTGAAAAAAATACAAAAAATAGGAAAAATGGGAAAAAATAAGGGAAAAATGGATTTTTAGTGCCGAAAATTAAGGAAAAATAAGAACCATGTTTGTGAATGTTTGTGGGGTCAGAAGTATGAGGATTTGCCTCAGTTCAGCCCCACAGTTTTGTTCTAGTGTGGTTTTGTGTGCGTTTATACACAAAAAATGTGGAAAATAAACCCTAAACCGGTCATTAATGCACAACCTAAACGGGTGAGGGGTAGAGTGTATAAAAGGTGTTTAAATGCTGAATGAAATTATGAAAAGCTTGCTGGTTTTTATGCATACCATTTAGGTTGGTCGATAATTAAAAAATTAAGAACCTAGTAGCACGAGGGTTTCTCGGTGCTAGGTTCATGTAACGCCGTATACGAGCGATAGTCAAAATTATTGAAAGAAATGTTTTCCACATGTGCACAAATGCTAATTTTCTTAATTGTTTGAGCACATAGACATTCACAATTTGCATGAAGCATAAAATGATAAAAGGTATCAGACAATACCTCCTGGATGCATAGCACCTGTATTCTCTAGATCGTGACCAACGTTGAGTGAGTAAGGTTGTCCGAGCTGTAGGTTAGGCATTGGGTCCTAAGGGAAAGAAAGTGAGGAAAATGGTACATTCCTGGATACGATCAATTGGTACCTCGAGTGGAAATATGTGTGAAGTGTTATACATGTTTAGCGACGCATCGAGGGGCCAATCCCCAAGATGTAGGAGAGTCGCAGTGAGGTAGCGGCAGTCAGCCGTGGGAGAACCTCCTATGTTTGTACTTCGTGCTATTTGGCAATGTGCTAGGGACTCCCTTTGAGGAGTGTTAATTGGGTTAGAGTTGGACTACGAGACGTGATACAAACGCAAGATGTTTAGGAAGATGATGTATGTGTCATCCACGCTCCTGGCCGCGAGGCCGTGGGGTTGTTGAGCGCATGATAGAGGTCCGCCGGCTAGTGCATGAGCCAGTGCCGGCCCGTTTTAGGTCCCATCATGACTCATTAAGAGTACCAAGCAAGAAAAGAGAAGTGACATCCTCTGCAAAAGTGATGTCCTACGAAGTCAAGTTCTTGAGTATAGCATGGAACTTGCTCAAGTGAGCAGACATAGTCACATTCTCCTTCATGCGCAGATCCATAAGCTGCTTCAGCCAATACATCTGACTCGCTGGACTTTTCTTGTCATAGAGATTCTTGATTTTATCCCACAATTGCCATGCACTTTGTTCTTCCTCAAATACATTGTAATGAACCTGGTATGTGAGAGATAATACAATAGTGGACTTGCATAACTCATCAAGCTCAAGCCATTCCTCATCTGGCATAGTTGCAAGCAGATGCCCACTCAACCTCAAAGGTTTGATCTACGATTTTTACACCAACACCTACCAAATCTGGCTCTTCCAATAAGAGTAATTCGTATCATCAAGCTTAGTGATGTTGAAAATAGCATGATCAGTGGACGAACTCGCCATAATGCAGGCTAGAAGACTATAGACACTTTAAAACTGCTTGTTGTTTACTGTAAAGTGACCAAAAAATCACCAAAATTGAGAGAAAAATGGTGAGAAAAGTGTAACCAAAGCTGCTGCCCACCAAGTACTAGTGAAAGTACATCATTTCATAATATTTCAGCATGAAAAATCCATGTCAGTCCGGAGTTATATGCTTGATGTAATAAATGACAGCAGGGTACTTTGAGAGGCAATTGCTGACCAAATCACTACGCCAAGTCAAGAAATGATAGCCAAGACATGACCAGCCATAAACAGGCATAAATAAGCACCAAATAGTCATCAAGACCTTGACCAAACACCCAAACATGTCACCAAAGCATCCGTCAGTAAGTAGGCATATCCCCTGGGGATAGTAGGGCAAAGTATACATAACACTGGCAAGACCTGACGCCAGTAGATGTATGCTCACTAGAGTGCAAAGCCCAAGCTCAGGTCAAAAGCAATTCCAAGATATCAGTGCATGAACCATGCAACATATAAGTGTAAGAGATCCCAAAGTCTCAAGTATCTGCAAAATGCACAAATAGCATAAACCTCTTGCTCAATGTCGGTCAAGCATACAAGATGCTCCCACTGGCTCAAAAGACGGATAAACGAGCTCAACAGGTCAAGCAAACCAAGTCAAAGTACCAAAGACAGGTAACCAAGACAATGCCTCAATAGCATCCAAGGTCGTAATGGAAAAAGCCAAGTCGTAACGGAAAAATCCAAGTCAATGTCTAACTGCTCAAGGGAATACTCAAATGAATGTCGAGACGAGCTCAAACAACTGCCATCCACAGTCAAAGCATAAAGCATTCACCAAGATATCATAACCTGTACTGGGTAGCCTAGGCATAAACCATGTTATAGATGAAATGCCAGCTGCAAAGAAGTGACAATCAAACCCAAATCGAGCTCTAATCTCAGCTCAAAATCATTCCAAAGCATAAACAAGACATGTGGCATAGTCCAAATACATCATGACATCATACCGAGTAGCCAGGAGCACCCCGTGACCAATAGGCATAACCCAACTGTAGCATAAATAGCTTCAGCCCTGAAGTTTCCAGCAGCATATAACCTCTGTAAACTGAGAAAATCAGTGCTCAATCCAAGCTCCAATCCATAAGCATACATTCCCGTATGTATAGGCACCAACCGGGCATAATCGGGCATCAAATGCCAAGACTTGTAAGCATAAAATTGAAGTAACAGGTGGCTTTCCTGTTTTGGACAGATCTGGGATTGTTGAAAATAGTCAATGGCTAAGCTAAATCAGCTCCAAATGCGTCTCACATAAGAGACATAACATCCACAAGTGATACGGTATCAATAGACATCAATAGAAGCATCACATAAGCCATAGGCATACAAATACATGCTGTCTCAAATCGGAAATCTATTGCAAAATATTATGTCTTCAAAATTTGGTAAATACGATATCACCATCGCATTTGGAGCGTGCCAAAACCCCAACTTAGACTCTTACCTTGCCTGAATCAGGTTCCGAATGCTCGAGATATGACAAAAAGAGTGATTTTTGGGCTAGATTTTCAAGCAGGCACAAAAAACACGTGAGCTGACTGGGGGGATTTGCTGTCCCACGTGTCAACAATGAGGCCCAAAGGGGGCCCAAATGGGGGCCAAAGAAGGCCTACACCAAGCCTCAGCAAGCCTTGATAGGTTGGAAGCAAGATCCAAGCGAAGGAAGCTCCAAGAGTTGTGAGCTATGGCTGCCCACAACCTGTGAAAACCCTGTTTACCTAGACCTGTGGACTGAAGTAAAACTCTGAAATAATGACGCAATACCTCAATGTCAATGCCTTGATGGTGCCTCAATAGGCCGAGAAGAAGCTCAGGAAGCTGGGGAGTGACGGGAGCTCAAGAGAATGAGCTATGGCTGCCGGGAAGGAGACCCAATGCGAGTGGGGAGTCAATGGGAAGCTGAGAATGCCACGAGCCAAGCTCAAGAGTCGGAAGCCGTGCTCTGTTACCAGTTGAAAGGTGAGAAGGATCGAAGCTTGCACTCGAGAGTTATGGTAGGAGAGCAAGAGCAAGAAAGAGAGAGACAAGAAATGGGAACTCCAACAGTCACGATGTGTGACCAGGCCTTCCTTTCTTCAAACTGTCACTAAAAGAATAAATAATAAAGTGACGGTGACAGGCGCGCGCCACCTGCAATGTGCAGTGGCGGTGACTGTCAGTATAGTAATACACGGGCGGCTAGGCGGAGGCGCCTTTACCCCCAACAGATTGATTTCTCATCTGCATTTCATCCTAAAACTAATGGGCAAAATATAATATTAGTGAGTTTGAAAATCTCCCAATTCCCATTTTTTGAATACTAAAAAGGTGGCACCCGGATAACATGCCCATAAATTTCTCAAAACCATATGATGTGACCTGTCATTGGAAAAAGTGATTGAAAAATGGAATCTATTGAGCTATAGAGGGCTCAATTTGGAGTTATAGTGTTCAAGTTATGACAAATCCAAAGATTTGACCACATGTCCCAAACTTATGGGAAATTCCCATATTTTCCAATATGGTGTCGTAAACAGAAGCTACTAACATTACAATTTTAGATCTTTTGCGCGCATACACAATTTCAAAACCACAAACATGGGATACATATTTGCATTTACTTCAATTTGCATACAATAATACACCATATACAATTACACAAAAAGCACATTTTGAAATCATTTATGAACATAGATTGCCTACATCTGTTACATCATTATCAAACAAAGTTAAAGCTATTGATGATATTGCCAATATGCATGCTACTATTTTTGTTGAAGTCAAAGACATGATTGCGAAAGCCCAGCAATCATACACGAAACAAGCTAACAAGAAAAGAAAAGCTATGAGTTTTAAAGTTGATGATTATGTTTGGTTACACATTGAAAAGAGAAGATTGCAAAGTGTTGGAAACACCCTGTTGTTAAATTAGCACCTAGATTTTATAGACCTTTCAAAATCATTCATAAAATCAATGACAATGCATTTAAATTAGAACTACCCCAACACTGAAAAATTCATAATACTTTTCATATCAGTTTGTTACAACCTTTTAGAGGCCAATTACCTGTTCACCCTGTCTATAAAAACCCTTCTTTATTAAAAGAAGAAACTGAAATACTTGAAACTGAAACTATTTTAGATACAGACTTTATGACCACAGAACTCGACGTAGATATTCTAGATATTTGGTAAAATTTAAAAATCATCCTATTGAAGAGGCCCAATGGATGCACACCCACGACCTAAGTGCTTATCCCTCACTGCTCGCTCCACATTGAGCTGATAGAAATTGAGGTCAATTGCTATCCCACCCCGGGGGTATGATGCTAGGAGGCATATTCCATGGTGGATTACGTGAGACCATGATAGATTCCGTGAGTTTTTTATTCCACGGTGGATTCCTAAGGTTTTGCGGTGGATTCCGTAAAACTATATTTATTTGTCAGAGCTCATACACAAGATGGATTCCTTGTGCAAGAAGTTGACGGGGACGCCTATCCTTTTTGGGTGTCATGTTAATTTAATGTGCACGTGGGTGACTCCATAGTAGGCGATTCCGCAAAATACATATTTAAATTAATGGATGCTTATGAGTTTAGAGTGCACTCGTATTAAATTAAGGTTAAGACAGAGTTCCAACCTATTTATTTATTTTGTAGCTGAAGACTGCTAAGTATTCACTTTTATCGATTTAATTTTATTATTTTCTAACAATTGTGAATGCTTTAGTTGATGTGTAGAGTAGGTGGTGGTGGCGTTGGGAAGCACTGGGCGATAGTATGTATTCAAATTACATAGAATAAATTATTATTTTTGATGGGTGTGCGTCTTATCATTAAAGGCATGGCACTAATATTTATTTAGGAGTACTTATTTATTGAAACGCTTGACAAATATTTATTATTTTATATGCGCATGGGTGCATGGTTTAGATATTTCATTATTGGACATTGTATTTGGGCACAGTCCGATTTTTGGGCCGCCCAACTGCTTTATTCTTTATTTGGACAAAAACAAATACAAAAACTAAAGAATGCTTATTGTAAAATTGGGTTATTTTTTAGCTTTGAGATGAATAAATTTATAAATACATGCCTTGTGAAGCGCTCACACAAGGCATAGGGAGAGATTGTACCCAATTTGTTTTTTTGCCTCATGTCGTACAAATCTTCTTTCTTGCTTTTTGAGCTTAAGTAGAGTTCTTTGTTCTTGGGGACCTTTTGGCGCTCACTACGTACGCATCCAGCATCTGATTTGCACACTACTCTCTCTCTCTCTCTCTCTCTCTCTAACAAAACTCACCCTAAACTCACACACATAAAATAAACAATTAACTAATATTAATCTATACTAACTAAATAACTAAACTAACTAAATAAATAATTAAAACAACATAAACTTACAAACCTAAACTAATCCTACATTAAATAAACAATTAAAATAACATGTTTTCTCCCTCTCTCTCTAGAAAACCTCACCACTAATTAACCAAACCCTAACTAACCAACTAACCTTAAACTAATCAATTAACTAAACAAACAATTAAAATAACATAACCCTAAACAAACTAACTCACCCACTAACTAAATATTAATAGACAATAATAAACTAACTAACTAACTCTAAACTAAATAATAAACTAATTGATAAGAAAACCAATTAACCAATATATATATATATATATATATATATATATATATATATATATATATATATATATATATATATATATATATAGAGAGAGAGAGAGAGAGAGAGAGAGAGAGAGAGAGAGATTGACAACACACTAGGGACTGAAAGATGGGCCAGTCCCCCCCCCCCCCCTTGTGGAGTTATATTATTGACAAGGAGCAAGCTTCTCCGTTACACATACACCAGTTCTTACTTGTAGATCTTGGAAACAAGATCACGGTTCCTTGCACAGTATACAACCGGCTAACACTTGCACAACTCGGAAGTTGGCACCTTTTGATCCTTCTTGAGTCTCCTTCTCTCTTACACAATATGTGTAGGGCTCTCCCCTTGGTGCTTGATTTTAGCAGAGCTTCCACATCATTTGCACATTCTCTTCTCCTCTTGGAACTTGATTTTAGCAGAGCTTCCGCAACACTTGCACCTTCTCTTCTCCTCTTGGATACATGCAAAGTGATGGTTCCTTCACCTCTCTCACACCCAAGGAGAGCCTCTTCTTTTATAGGCTTTCAAGAGCTTCTTTTATTGGAGAGAGACTTGAATTGATCTTCACGCAAGATGTGACTGTTCTAGGATCTACTCTGCAGCACCAAATTTGAGATATCTCTCTGTGTATTGCTTGGATGAAAAAACATCCAACATGAAAGTTGTAGATCTTGTTGTTTAACCCAAATGGGCCGTTTTTTGAGATCATCTTTCTATCGTGAGATATTTTAAAAATGGATTCACCATGTCTATTTTTAAATTTAAAAAACAACTTTTTAAACTGTACTCTTAACTTGTGGTCCATACAACCACCTTAAGGAGAGTTCATAAAATTGCCTTTGGGCCTCAACCTTAAGAATTGAATTCCATACAAAAGCTTATGTTATTTTAGACCTTAAAAAAGAGAAATTCACTTCTGTTCTCGCTTCTAGAGGATCACGTCTCTCATGTTTCTTAGTGAGAGAATTCCCTCTCTCGTCTTTCTTAATGAAAGAAAAGACCTTAAACCTTTACTTATAAGGGAGAGGATGACCCCAAATGAATGCAATGCTTATTACACACAAGTAAACATTCCCAGGTGTCCTCGAATGCACACATAAATACATATACACAATGCCAATGCACTTCCTCTTCTTAGAACTTAATCCATCTTCATTTATGTGTAAATTCTTGGTTCTTGTGTACACTTTTACACTTGACAAACACTTCTTTTCCCCTTCATAACTTGTACTGTCTGTATCAGATATCCCTGTCACAGTGCTCTGATCACCCCATTAAGTGATGCACTAGGAATACTGGTCTCTAAATGGTCTCATGGCCATGCTAGTTCATCATCAACACTTAAAGAAAAGTGAGTCATTAATTTATTGACATAAAAATTTTTAAATAGAGAATGAGTAATAAGCAAATAATTTAGTGACACCCCGCCACCTCAGGCTTCCACCACAGCTCCGCTCGTCCTTGCTCGTCCCGCCACCTCCACCACCTCAGGCTCTCACCATCTCTGCTATACAGAGCCCGCCACCTCGGGCTCCCACCATGCCCGCCATAGCCCCCCGGCCCTTTCCCGCTCCTACAGGCTGTCGCCCCCACCACATCGGCCCTTTGCTACGTTCGCTTGCAGCCCCAGCCACCTTGGGCCACTCCTCCCCGCTCCTCTCGGCTTCCACTGCTGCAATCTCGACCACGTCAGCCTGTAGCCCCCGCCACCTCGAGCCACGACCCCCACCACCTTGGGCCCCTGCTGGCTCCCTACTCTGAATCGACGTCCACGAGAGAGAGAGAGAGAGAGAGAGAGAGAGAGAGAGAGAGAAGTCCTTGTGTGCGAACGACTTGCACATGACGATTCCTACGCCTAACGTTTGAGAGAGAGAGAGAGAGTGAGAGAGGAGGTGGAAAGAGACCACGTATGTTTCTTTGCCCCCAATCATGAGCATCTTAGTTTAGTTCTTCGGGAGCTTTTTGATGTGTAGACACCTCGCGAGAACTTGTAGCTCAAATAATAAAGTAGTATAGATATAGATTTTCAAAGGTACTCAGGCCCCCTAGAGGGTGAGGCGATTCAAGGCCCGGCCGGGCGGTCCGCCGTCCAAGGGAGTGAACTCCGTCTCGTGGCCTGCTTTTCTTCTCAGAAACGCACACAACGCATTCTTAACTTCTCTCCTTTCCGGCTTCTTCTTCTTCCTTCCACGTCCTGGTGGGAGAGACAGAGAGTGAGAGAGGGTGCCTGCTTGCGAGACACGCTCTGGCACAGCCGCGAACTGGCCGTCGCTGCAGAAAGGTATGATCAGCCTGCTCCGTTCTCCTCCATGGTTCTCATTTCATCCTCCTAGGGTTTCGTCTGTCTGTCTTTGGTTCCTTCTTTTTTACCTCTCCTTCCTCGTTTTCCCCTTCTTTCCACTTAGTTTGTAACATGTGGTTCTCTGTTCTCGATCAGCTGCATTCTGAAGTATCATTTCGATTTTTGGTATTTTTTTTCGGGCTTCTAAACTTCCTGGCTGTTCTGTTTAATAACGGATCCATTCTCTCTTTGTCTCCTCCTCTCCATGATCACTTTTCTCTTTGTGTTGCGCACTCTCACAATTTCATATCATCCAACTTGTCGAATGCGGGTAGAGAGGGTAGGATTGGCACTTGCTCTAGGATATGCCATCAATGCCAATCAGGGATTGGAAGCCCCTGAAGAATATAGTAAGAAAAAGTGATAGGATGGTGGTTGGTCTGAATCATCTCAAACCACACAATCCCCCAAAGCATACACATCCATCGTTGATGTCCTTTAATTAAGTACTTGCAAGAAAGCAAAGAAGATGCTGCCACTAGAGTGAAAGCAACCAATAAGAGACATCCTGGGAGTATTCTGAGTCCTTCAAGCCATGACACAAAATAAGGCCGACTTAGGCAAGGTAGATGGGGAGTATCCCATGCCAAAAGAAACATGCAATGTGGAGCAGAGAGATGGAGCAATAAATGCAGGTCTTCTGGATTTGATTTCTCTAATCAGTTATCTTCCTCGTCCTGTTGTATGCATATGCGTTTTCTTCTACATGTTATTCTGCAGTGGTAAAGTAGCCTTATTCTTTAAGAGCGTCATGGAAATTGAGCCTAGCAGCTAACTATACTGTACACCGCAAACATCTGCTAAAACATAACAATGTCGGAAGCATCAAAACTGATGCCTTCATTGACAGGGCTAATGTGCAGCTTATGCTGCAGGCTACGTATAACAATCAGTAAGCCTGCAGCGAAAGATTAGTGCACCTTGTGCTCTTGTTTGCCCCTTTTACTCCTTTTTTTGAAGACTTGGTTGGAAGAAACAACGAAAATTTGTTAGTGTTTGAATTTGGTTCTGTTTGACTGCAGACATGTCGTACGATAATGTCGTCAGAGGTAAGCTTAATCTTAAAGGAAAGGCCTTGGATGTAAAATCAGGTAGTGTCAAGAAAAAACAGAAGAAAGAAAGGCTGCGTCTCAGTCAAATTGCGATTGCCACTGGAGAAGACAATCCATCCTCTATTGTAGCAGAGGGTGTGGAAAACCCTGCACAGGAAGTTGATGAGAACAATGAGCATGCGGGTGATGAAAGCGCAAGGCCTCCTATAGAGGATCACCGGACACCTGCAGAAAAGAGGTACCATGAGCAAAAACTTAAGCTAGATGCACACCGCTTGGCTAAAACAGCTAATAAGTCACACAGGGAGCGCATTGAAGGATTCAATCAGTACCTTGCAAATCTTAGTGAACATTATGATATACCTAAGGTTGGACCAGGTTGAGATTTGCAGTTCTATGGTGTTCCCGTGCTCTTAACTATCGAGCATGAGAAATACACATCCTTTGTGATGCCAACTTTGGTTTTCTGCTGTTTCAGCTAAAGTTTGCCATTAGTAAGTAGCTAGTGAAGGGTGGGCTTTCCACCACTATGTGCCTTCCCTCAACGTACTTGAAAATGTTCCTGGATGTACTTTAATATGTTCACCCACCCGTATAATCTGGCACACACCCCCTTCCCCCCTTCCTTTCATTCATCGCCTCACCCTCCCTCTTTGGTTCTGGAATTCCTGCATCCCTTGTGGCTGCAGGCCCAATAGGTTATCTGGATAAAAGCTCAACGATCAAACTCAGTCACTTCCACAAGTTTGTACTTTGCAGTTTTGTGGTGACATCTTATTAACAAGTTTGTAAAGGCATAACCTCCCTAGGAATGTCCATGGCTGTTTTGATTTATCACCATGAGGTGGTCAAGGGTTGCCATTTATATTATCGTCTGATGTCTGTGTTTGTCCACCTTTTGTCACACAGGAAGGCTTTTTTCACATGTTTTGGGAAGTGGATATAGTGCTTTAGCCATGTGTTGTTGGTTGAATGCGCTGTGTGCTGCTTTCTGATCGAATTCTGATGTATCGTTGATTGGATGTGCTGTGTGCTGCTTTCAGACACATTGTGCAGGGTCTGGTCTTATGGCTGATGTTTGTGCTGAATCAAGCTTTTGACATTGTTAGTAGCTTAGTGTATATTCTTGTATGCATGCGTTTGTGAAGTTGATGTAGGATGTGGTCAATAAAGGTGATACTCTTACTGTTCCACAAGAGTTTAGAAGGCCTAACCAACTGATTGAAGGATTGGAACATTTGTAATATCACATTTTGGGCAGAAAAGCATGTTGTCCAACAGCATGGCAATCGATTGTGGTTTTTGACAAAGTTCCCACTATGCATTTGCATTGAAACAGCCTTTCTGTCAAAGGGAATTTCAACAGCAAAGCAATTAGTTACTGGTGACGATTGGCCGTGCTGACAGAATTGCGGATAGAAGATTTATATGTTGAAACATCCAATTCTTGTAAAGATTTGTGTTTGTTGATATATGCTTATTGGTAGCTTCACAAGGTGGCATAGCATTGCAACAAATGAAAATTTCCAATGCCTAATTCTGAGAGATGTGCCAACTTTCACCGGCATCTGTACTTTAAGGGATGTGCTACTGTCACTGAGTATTTGCATCATCTTCTATGCAGTTGTCGTTACTGTTCTCTATTAAATTCTGGTTCTCGATTTAAATCTTGGTCTTTACAAAATCAGGGCAACTTTTATATCTTTAGATTTTTGCAAATGTATTTGATTCTTTGGCAAGTTTCTAAGACTTTGATGCGTGGTGGGAGTTGATGGATGACTATTGTATTATTTTCTAATGTAGGTCTTCGCAACTATTGTATTATGGCTGTGTTTCTACGTCCTTGGCAGCATAACCCTTTGTACATTAACTTCATCCAAACATTGGTTTCACAAAAGAGGTGAGCATGTGATGCTTGTATGTGGGTGGCTCGGATGTGTTTTGGTGCCCACGATAGGCAGAAAGTTTAGCATGCTATATATAATGTTTCTTGGGCCGGTAGCCTCAAGTCTAATCATCTTCCTCTAGTTCAAATACCCGTGGCTTTTAGATTTGTGATATAGAAGTTTTACATGCGGGACTTGCTTGTCCATGGATTTATGACTTGCAGGCCTTTTATCTACATATGAATAACATTAAAAAGTACATATCCATAACTCCGAAAGATTAGAATTTACAAGGAGTGAGCTGGATTCTGACTTTTTCTATGAGAATATTCATTCTAGGGGATGTTAAAATTTGCATGTCCAATAGGATATATCCTAGCTGGATACATGGTGCCTTAGATTTGCTCTAATATTTTCAAAAATTTGCTTCCATGGTTTTGGATACCCCTTCAACTTCCAACTAGCTTTGTTTACTCTTTCTTCTTCTAGCAAGCATAAAAAATAGTAGCACTTGGGATGGAGCTACTAAAGGAAGAGGGGTGGATGTTGATGGATGGGATGTGTATTTAAGGTGTATGTATAAAATAAGCTTTTGTTTGGCCTTAGGCATACTGTTTAATCTACATGTGCAAGAGATAGGTGATGTTGTGGGATGGGTCTAATACTAGGCAAGTTGAAACTCCCAAGTATGTCCTATACTTGGGGACCCAATTAGGGGAAGGTGTGGTGTGACGTGATAAAATTCAATGTGATAGGTATGTTGAGCAAGCCTAGAGGTGTCCAAACCTTGAGGACTGTGATGGGGGAAATGGGCTAAGGGGTTGGAGATGGAGCCAGTCAACCAAAGCCACTAGGCATATCTAACTTGAGATGCCTAGGTGCAATGATTGTGTGTGTACCTAAACTAAATTGGAGCATTTGCTATCTTTTTCTTCTTTTCCTCTTTTTTTTTTTGGTTGAATTCTATGCTTCAGGGAGTAAGCTGAATGTTTGAGTTAGGAGAACCTCACTTATGAAGTAGTCTTAACCACATCTAAATGGGAGATTGTAGAAGAAAGGAGCGAGAGCAACATGAAATCCAATTGTCCACCATATCTTGCAATGACTCTTAAGCAATTAGCTAATAAAAATGTAGATTGGATTATGAGCGTAACCATGGTGCTTAAATCAACACCGGAATTCGAATTAAACAACATGGTGGTAGCCAATCCTCGTATTATGTCAGCTTTTATTTTAGTAAGAGAATAAGAAATCGAAGGTAGTTACATGTGGTATAAAATGCAAGCTTTAGATAATTACTGAATTTCTTGACAAAGTAATGTGAAGGGTGACACCAAGTCCCTATGGTGGAAGAGATTGATAGTGTCTTGGTCCTTAGTAGTGATGTTAGGGTTCTTAAAAGTTGTAGATTCATCTTCTAATCGGCCCCCTTATTGTGTTTCTTGGTAGAAATGTAGGATGAATTGTGTCATTTTCCTACCATTAACAAAAATTAGAAACTTAATTTAAAGGTCTTTAGGAAGGGTCTTACATCTTGATTGACCTTTGTAAAGATTACCATCTTCTACTATTTACAACTTAAGACCATCAACAAAAAGGTCTTCACATAAGGAAACAATTGTATGCATATGCCATGTTGAGTATAGTATGTTTATGTGGATACCAATCCCATAAACTAGAACATTGTGTTCATAATGATAACCACCATCACTTTGTTTTGATCGTTTTGATCCTTGAGATATAAGGTACCAAGCTCACTTCATTGGAGGCTCCTTCTCAAGCCTTTGGAGTGTTGTTTGAATAACTTGTCATGGTTCATAGTACAATATGTTTACAAAGGCTACTTTTTTTGTAAATCCCAAGGCAACTCATAGCATGAGTGTACCTTGCTATCCTCAAAAGGTTGACTATAGCAGTGAGTCCTTACTCATGGTAATTGTTTTATCCCAAACCCTTGTCCCAATTTATGTGTAGGTTGATATTCATTATGCTGAGGCCAGTTTTTATTAGAGTTCATATTTTTGTTGTAGGAGCTAAATATAAATATTTGGATAGCATGATGAAAAAACTTTAAATCATGTTTTAAGAATTGTAGCATGGAGTATACGAAGTTAAAACTTTATGGGACTTTGTGTCCATGCAATCTCACTCCCATAGTTTTAAGCATTTCAGGATGGAGTGTACAAAGTTCTCGAAGAGCTACAACCCAAGGCCATAGTTTGTATAGCATGTGAAAGTATAGAAGAACACTTTTAGTTCTGCTATAAGTTGGTTCTTAATTGTATTGTATTATTTTCTTCTTCTTGCTAATATCTAAGATGCCTCATTTGTGTAGGCAAAAGGCATTGAAGAGGAAGACTTGGAAGCAAGAATAAGTCAATTGAATGGTTTTGGCAAGGGTAGTGAATGATAAACACTATCTTAGGTTGGAAACCAAGGATTTATTAGTTGTAGAATTGTGGGGTTGGAGCCAAAAGGTTTACAACTAGTAGGCTCTTGGTTTTTTGTTTGCCTAGCGAGTATTTATCTTCGCATGAAAAAGCATGTGACAATTACAGATGTACTATGTTTAATGGACCATTTCAGTTGTGAAATTTGCAATCAGAGCATATTCACAAGTATGAAAAAAATTGTGTTTATTCTTTGCGAAATAAATGTGACATCTGACACATGCCTTTTGATGGGGTTTTAGTCACAGCTATAGATGCACTTGTAAGTTTTTTAAAGTTTAAGAAATGGATCAATGTGGCTATTTATGGGCCTAATCCCTTTTAGTGCCACAAATGTTAAGCAACAATCTTGTAAAACATCTTAGGAGTTTCATCTTCTTTATATAATCGAATAATAAGAAAAATAAAAATAAAAGTCAAAAGTTAGTTACTTATACATGACCTAATATTAATTATCAATACCCTCGAGTTGGTATTAAATATCCATCCCCTAACTAAAGATGAAGTTGAATGAGTACGACTAGATATAGGTGTCAGTTACTTAAGTCCATCATCATAAGTCAAGTTAGTTAAGAGTGTTATAAATTAACTTAACTAAATCTATTAAAAGTCAAGTTAGTTAGTTAATAAAACTACTTTAGTTAGCATAAGACCAATTAGTTAGTTATAAGATGAGTGAAATCAAGTAATAACTATACTAGAGTTAGTAGTGGGGTGTGTGTGTGTTTGGGGGGGGGGGGGGGGGGGGCGGGGGCGGGTGCGGTTAGTAATAAGGTTAGACTAGTTAGTTTATTATCCCTTGCACCCCCCAATCCACCCCTTAGTAGGTACAAGGGGAGTTTGAGGCTTGGGCAAACCCATGTCTACCCCCTCCTCCATGGGGCCATGCTTCATGGAGCAACCATATTTTCACCTGCCATCTTGTAGGGTTCTCCGCATAGCCATGGCAATTAAGCTCCTTGCTCCAAGTTCAAGTTGAGGGGATCCGTTGGGGTTGAGACTCGTGGGAAATGACCCGTGACGCCTCCACGGTAACATGGTCCAAGATGGTTTCAGGTTCCGATTAGTGGGTCTGGGATGGACCTTGATGCAATCTAGTGACTCCAAGCACCAGGTTTACCCATGACAAGTTAGAAAATCATGACCCACATGTTGAGAGTGAGCCATGGCATGGGAGGGATATCCAAGGCATGAGGGCCTTGCAACTATGGTGTGACCTGGAGAGCATGCTATGATGCAAAGGAATCTACCTTCCATGTTTTGTGAGTTGGCTTCTGTTGCATGTTCAAGATGTGACCTGGTGCTAGGAGTGCATGGACCATGACTTGTGTGGGACTTGTGCTGTAGACTCTTGGGACTAGGATGGTACATCTTGTCATCGCCCAGTGGGTCGACCCTCCCCTCCTTACCCATGCTAGATTGTAGCATGATGAACACTTCCATCATGTCTTTTCCCATCTTGACACGTATACCATGCCACTTGAAGCACCCCCTCCTTATCATAATTGTACATATACCCGCCCTTAGCCCCTGCCCTTAGCCTCATGACATAATCAACAATATACTCCAATCTTATAGTCCCTTTCTTGTAGCCTTAATCCCCCCTCAACCTTTTTCCAACATACAAACATTAACCTACCATATTCCTCTACATTAGCCTTGATGCATCGACCTTAGTATTTACCCTCTTTTATCATGATAGTTATCACTTTAGGCTTGGCATTGTAGTCTTAATAATCATCCTCTTGTGTCTTAAATTCTCCATCTCTTTTTAGTCTTAGCAAATTCTCAATATGATTTGGAGAGAGAGAGTTAAGGTAGTAAAGAGAAAGATATAGAAACCCAAGATTTATAAGATAGTGATTACCCCCTCCCTCAATATGAGAGAGAGAGAGAGAGAGAGAGAGAGAGAGAGAGAGAGAGAGAGAGAGAGAGAGAGAGAGAGAGAGAGAGAGAGAGAGAGAGAGAGAGAGAGAGAGAGAGAGAGTGAGTGAGTGAGTGAGTGTGTGTGTGTGTGTGTGTGTGTGTGTGTGTGTGTGTGAGGTATTACAATAAAGGATTGTGATTAAGGAGAATGGCTACCTTTGCCATCCTAGTTCTCGCACATAGGGCTCTTCCTCTCATGAAGAGTGTGCCATGGATTCCTCTTTGACAAGGTCCTCCTAAGTTGAAAATGTAAGCACATGTCATGTGGGGATCAAAAGGAAGGACTATGAACCAAGTTCTGATCAAGACTAACAAGGATGATCCCATGAATATGCATTGATACTATTACACCATCCACAACAACCAATGGAGACTTCAATGAGTTCCATATTGCATCGAAGGTCTAGGATGCATTAAATTTATGCTTTTTAATCTACAATAGCTTAGAAACTCTCTTTAAAATGCTCTAATGGTTCAATGAATTTTTAAACAAAATAACTAGGGATTGGTGTAATTAAAGGATAATTAAAATTTAGTCAATAAGGATCCTTCAAATTAAGCGAAATAACTAGGGAGTGGTGTAGCTAAATGAGAATTAGAATTTAATCAACAAGGATAATTCAAATTAAGTGAAACAATTATTCTCCATAATTGCATGTTAGTAACTTAGTGGAAGTTGAGAAGAACATGCTATGTCCACTAGAGCTTAATTTAATAAATATAGTTACAATTATCATTGTTGAACTTATAAGAAAAGGGAAAGCACAATAATGGGATTGTTTGATAATGAAAGTTAGAAACAATGGGTGAGAGAAGGAAGGAAACATAGCTAAGAGTGCGCTAAAATATTTAGGATTTCAATTTCATAAGGTTGTTTAGTTAGAAAACACAAATACATTGAAAATAAAAGATTCCACTTGAAATTGCTAGATATTAAATCCTGTGCAAATTACCAAGATGAATCTTAGTGCATTTAAGGTACTTCTTGTCATTGATGTTTTGGAAGATGGTAAAGTATTTGCAATCATTGAGAAGTTAGAAAAAAGGAAATTCAATCTCTTGATTGAAAAGTATTGTTTACATCTATTATTGGAAAATTGAATTATGTCAGAACTATTTAACAAGGAAGAAACTGCTTAACGAGAAAGGAGTGCTAATTTGAAATTTATACCTTCAACTAGGATAAGTTGAGTGGTGATGTAGGAAAATAAGTACTAAATTGGAATCCATATCTTTAGTTGGGACTAATAGAGTGGTGACACACCTCCACACGGGCCTTGTTGAGGCTCCAGTCCCTCAAGTCATAATAAAATTGTCTAGTTATTGATTCACACTTAGCGCAAGACGTCCCCATGAATGGAAGGTTCCCTCCTATGCATGGGAACCAATGGGGTTCTGGTCGCACAAGTAATGCACATGGCCAATTGTAGGATGGAGGAGAAACCCACTATAAGCCTATTGGTCCTTGAGGCCATGAAAGACCTAAAGACTTCCATACTCTCTATGAACCAAGTGTGATAATGGTCACTCTTGACCCTAAGTGGTCCCTCAAGGATGGGTGTTATGTTGCTATTTAGGAAGACCTTGGAAGTTTAGAGATCCACATATTGATCTCTTTGAGTAACACCCTAATGTTCCATTGTGAGATAGACTTAGAAACAACATGACTGGCTAAGTTTGAGCATCTTATGAGGTCCACATGGTGCCCCTCACAAAGAGGTTTCCAAGTAACTACCAATCATTATCTCCTCTCATCTAACTAGGGCAAGTATATTATAGTTGCTTGGAAGTATGAAAAGTCAAGAATTTCATTCATCGTACTTTACTTCAAGGATGGGGTTTTCTCATGTTTCTTTTCTTTCCCCTTTCCTAAACTTGTTATTGCTTGTTCTTGGGTCTTTTACAATTGTTCCTTAGAAACTCCTATTGCATGAAGGCTCTGTCCATTCCCATTTCTTCCTCCAAGGATATTTTGATTGTTCACTCATAGTCCTCTTATTCCTTAGATTTCTAGGCTTGAGTAGCCTCTTGTTCTCTTCTTGATTGTTATAATGTCACTCTTAGTTTTTCTTTCTTTTGTTGATTTATCATGTCTTATTTTTCCCTAGATGCTTTAGCTAGAAAGTGGCAGTTGAAGTCTGAATTAAACAATGTCCAGTGTGGCAATCTATCTATTAATGACTATTTATTGAAGATTAGGAACATTGTTGAAGAACTTGGATCTATTAAAGTGCAGGTTGTTGATGATGATGATATACTGGTTGTATGTTTGGATGGCTTGCATCAGGAGTACAAGTAGTTTTGAACCTCCATCAACATAAGAGAAACCATCCTTGATTTTGTAGATCTACTATCCATGTTGATATTAGAAGAGAAAAGTTTGGGTCTTCCTGTGGCATATGCATGTCATGAGGCAGTCTTATCCCACCACTTAGGATATATGTATGTATATATGTGTGTGCATGTACACATATACATGCATGTGAGTGATAGAAGGAGATGTCTACTTGGCATGCATGGTGCATTTGACATATGCATATAATGAGGAATGATGAAGCAATCCCCCACTATCGCTCATTATATGTATGTATGTCGGCTTCACATACATGTGCATGCTAGGGGGCATATCGTTGATTGGAATGTATTATGCATGTCATGAAGTAGTTCTCCCTTATCATGCATTATTGGTACATGTTGTATATGTGTTGTCTTATCTCTTGTAAGTTGTTGGACACGTGGATTGGCATGTTTTGTATATATTTGGGATATACATATCATGATACCTTCATCCCCTGATGTATGTGTGTAGGGCTGAAAGGTGCTTGTTAAATAGACACTCAATGGTTCTGAATTTGGTAAGTGAGTGTCTCTTAACAAGTATGTCTCAGTTGACTTAGCATTGTGTCAAAAAATTGTGATAGAGGTGTCATTTGGATTGTTACACCCTCCCTTTCCCCTTGGGCATGGATGGACACTTGGTCGTGAATTCAACTAAGTGTCTTGATGGGCTAGGTATAAATACACCAAGTGATGGGCATTTGGGAGGTAGATAATGTCATGATACATAAATTGTTTGATATTACTTGATGTGATGGGAATTTAGTTGTGTATCCGGCTACAAAATGTCATGGCACATTAATTATTTGATAATGTTTAATGGGATAGGCATTTAGGCCATGTATTTAGTTTGACCTATGGGTTGTTTTATTTCAAATATTGCGATATTTCCTTGTTTTTGGACTCAATAGTGAACTCATAAAATTGCAATATTTTTGTTTTATTTCAAATATTATAATGTTTTTGATTTTTTAAACTCAATAATGAACTTATACAAGTGAATATTTTATTAAAAAATATATACACATCTTAAAAAAATTAAATTTAAATCATGCAATTGTATTTTAAACATAACATCATATGCAATCTTTTATCAATTTAAAACTATTTCATGAAATTGTGCATTTTCATTGTGTGTTTACATTAAGAAAAAAATGTGATGCACAAACACATACACATTGTGTGTGTGTGTGTGTGTGATATACTCTCTCTTTTCTCAAAAGTGAATAGCAATGACTTAACGCAACCAACATGAACTACATGAGCACTTCCCCCCCCCCCCCCCCCCCTCTCTCTCTCTCTCTCTCTCTCTCTCTCTCTCTCTCTCTCTCTCTCATTTTTTAACATGAATCGATATGACTTAATGCATTATGCAACATACGAAAACTAAACAAGCACTTGATGTTATGCAAATTCCAATGATGTTATAGATGTCGTGCAATTGAGCAGTTTTGATTGAAAATAGAAACATAGCTCTCTCTCTCTCTCTCTCTCTCTCTCTCTCTCTCTCAATCCTGTTAATTAAATCAATATGGAATGAGCTAATCTATTTAACATGGCATTTCCAAAATCTATTATATCGTGTAGTTGTAAATTTTCTTTGAAAATTATAAGAATTCTTTCCATGAGAGCACTGTGCAGTTTATTTGGTTATGTTTATCACCATAATAAAACATATATTTTCATTTACTATAAAAAAGTATAAACATTTATTTTCATACATGTGTGCTTCTCAATGAAATTCACTTGCACTTCATAGATTTAGGTTTTATAACTATGCTTAAACACTTGTTTTCATTTACTGCAGAGACATGAGAGTTAGTATCTTATGAAGATGGCACTCAATGTTGCAAATATATTGTGTAGTTGCTTGGTGTAGACTATATCATCGAGTACAAATGAGTAGATCTCATTCATCAATAGCAACAAGATCACCCTTGTAAACTTCTATAATGGGTCATGTGAGGCCATGCACACACTATTATAGCAAGAAGGCTTAGGGTACTTGGTTTTGATTCAATATGAGGAATGTTGAGAGGAATCTACATTTGCGTTGCACAATGTTGGAAAATTCACCAAAGGTCTTAGAGGATTTCAAGGAGTTAGCACTAGCATTAGATTCGAGGGAGAAGCTAGCATTATGGAATAAAGTGAAAAGAGGAGGGGCCATCATGCTGTAAGTGAGCAAAGGACCTCTTGGTGGGCATAATCTTACTTCCCAAGATATTGAAGACCACCATTGGTGGAAGTCCATGCCTAGGTCCCACAAGTTAGCCAGATGGTTTGTAAGGGGTGGGTATCATTATTCACACACTCCAAAATCATCAATGTGCACCATAAATTGGTATTCTATTCGATGCTCTCAAGCCCAACAAAGTGATATGCCGAGGTGCCTTTGGAGAGTGCGTGGAGGTCACTGTAGAGGGAGTTACTTACTTCCCTCCTGAAATTGTATATTGCATCAAAATGTATAAGGGATCAGATATAACACAAAGCTATAGCAATTCTAGGTGGAGCATGATATGCAGAAGTTCAATGCATCGATTGTTCGATGCATTGCCTAAATCTATGTGATCGCATGTGTTACTATATTCCCTCTCTTTAATGGTGGCACATTAAACGATATACTTATGTGGGTCCCCTTCACAAAATGTAAATATAGAAAGAACAATTGACCACCTCCACAAGTCTCCATATGGTTTTGAATCTAATCTTGACGTGGAGTTTCATGTTGAGATAAAAGCTAGAATCCTAGGTGTCATCAATAATAGCATCATTCATGTGGTGCTGATAGATGGGATATAGGCCATTCACAGCATCGGCATCATCCATTTCGATTTACATGCAAACAACTTAGTTTTGGACTTCACTAGAGATCATACCCCTAGGTTGGGTATTATAGATTGGGGCCTAATGCACATTGCAAGCATGGTGAGGCCAACTCTTAATTGGAATGCTACAAACCCCCTAATGTAGAGTAGCATGCCATTGGAGAGCCCCATCAGAGAGGAGAAGTGGAAAGAAGAAGAAGGCCATAGGCCACACCTGAAATCTACAATCCACTTTGCTAGTTCACCTACAGTGAGGAGTCTAATATCTATGTAGTTGGTTGGCTCATCCTCTACCTTGTTGAATTTTGGCACATCAGCTAGCACCTATGGTTTCATAGGGAGATGAAGGATGCTCTAGACAAAGAGATTATGTATTCACTAGAATGGAAAGTTGAGGATTGTATGATGCTAGATGATAGGGCCGTGCGAATCTACTTTTGTAGATCTTGATGCCTTTTTGAGAGTGAAGTTCCTTGACAAATACTGCAAAAGCACATAGACCCCTCATTGAGCTTGGCCCTATCTTAGCCTCATCCTCTTTAAATAGTCTAGGTGTGCATTCATCAATTCAATTTTGTAAAAATAGCTTATCAATTTTCCTAGTCTGTATGGGTACCATGTACATAAAGAGGGTCAAATTATTGTAACATTGTACTTTGTATTCTATGCAAAACAATTTGTTAAGAAGTTGCAATTTGTAATTTTCATCTCAAACAATTTGAATCAAATTGAGAGAAATTGTCATTTGTTGGGTTTAACTTCTCATGTAACTTGTCATTGTGTAAACTTGTTTTTTGTCTTGTTGGGTGTAATGTATCTCTCATTGTGTTTTACCTTGTTATTTTTATGCCACGTTGTCATTTTGTAAACTTTATTCTATCAGTCTCATTATTAAAGAGTCAAGCTAGCAAAGATTTTGCATATGCATTTCATAATTGGGCAGCTAGTGGAGATTTCATCAAAGGAGACCCACCATTCTACTGAGGACATATGGGCGCATATAGTGTAACAATCACTTGTGATGACTTGCAGTTGGTATTGTAAGGTGCAACAATAGGCTTGCATGCAAGAGAGGAGGCCCTAAAGAGCAAGCTAGCTCAAAGGGAATTAGAGTTTAAACAACTTCTAGAATCCCAAACATTGCCTCAAGTGCATACCTGCATTGAGGAGCATATTGAGACATTGATAAGGACCATTGAGCATGTGGAACACCACATTGTGAAGAATGCTTCTCAAGGAGTGTTACTCCCATGAGATCATCTCACGAATGCCACGCTCCATCCCCATTTGGTCATGAAAAAAGTAGATGCCCCCATGAGCTTGAGCAATATGTGTATGGGCTAGTTTAAGTCATTCACTAGGGAAATGGGCTCATACTTTTTCTTGTGTGGGTACTACATGCACCTTGCATGCCTAGTGCAATAGGCCATTTTGAATAACAAGTGTCCATCTTGCCACTCTCTATTTTTTGAATCTTTTTATAAGATCTTTAGAATGCCCTATGTGCAATCTCAAGAGGGAGATTGAGAGAGCACTCCTATTGCGCTTCAATCACAACCTCTTTGTTGAGATTAAGACCATTATGTAAACATTGGATTTGTACAAACATTAAATGAGTCGCAACAATGAATGTAAAAAAATAGCACTTTTTGAGTTTTTATAAAGAGATGACTTTCAAAGTATGTTAATTATGAAAGTAAAAAAAACAAATCGTACATTAATAGTTGAAACAATAAACCATATCTTTCACAGTACAAATCAAATGTGACAACTTATTATTGTAGAAGTCTTTAAATGTCCACATGTTAATCATTTATAGCATTTAAGGTTTTTTACATCAAGGAAAAAGAAGAGGTGCAACTTCAAAGCTAATCCATTGCCACAACATGAAGTTCTAGCTCAATGAATGTTGCTTGTGATCGAGTCATGTGTTAAGGAAGATGCTCCCCAATGTTTGCATCCATGACCTCTAGGTTCATCTAAATCTCAATGTCCATTACGATAGTGTGACTCTCACTCTCAACATGCTTTGTCCCATCAATTTTTGAGGCCTTTTTCTCAACCGCATCAAAATGACATGTTCGCAAGGTCATGCCCTTTTCATAGTTGTTGCTCTCAAGAATCCAGGAATCATTTCAAAACAAGCATACCAACTTCTCATAGACATTGCTCTCAAGAATCCACAATATCCTATTATTGCAAAACATGGATACCAACTTCTTGGCATAGTCTTACCGACAATTTGTTTTGAATGGTGCTATGCACATATTTATATGTGCTCTAATTTTGCTCCAAGTTGGAGTTGCTAGCACATTGTGTTAGTATCTGCACAATGAGGGGTCTCAAATGTGGACAAGTCTCCCCTACATTCATGGTCCACCACTTCCATGTCGATTGCTCCCCATCTCTTGCATAAAGAGATTAGAAAATGAACCTTCTCTTAGCCTAAATCTAGATATCTCCTTGATACATTCCTTGCATGTCGCCTTGTTATCCATATAAAATGTGCTGATCATAGTGTATAAGTCTACAACCACCTCACTATTGTTCCTATGTCTAGGCCACAGTACTTAGGATCTAATAGGTATTCAATATTATTCAATCATTTATGGGCTACAACCCATCTCCTCTAAACATATTTTAATAGTATCTTTCATTGAGATGTCTTAAACGGTTTTTGCCACGACTTTGCAATGAAGTCTTTGATCTCCTTTAGGAGACTCTAAAATATCTTGGAAAATCCACCATATAATCCATACTTTTCCCATGTTCACCACATTCTCATCCATGCTACATATATCATGGCTGATGAGGATCATTACATGATATACATCAACCACAAACTGCCACCACTTAGGGCCTTCTTTAGACAATTAGAGTGCAACTTGTCAACCTTATCTCTCACTCACACACTTTGCTCAACCTCCCAATCGTATATATGAATTCACAAGAATGTCTTTATCTAGTGCGCAGATCGGACGCAGATAGCTCACGTGGTGAATCCCGGAAGGTCCCCAAGGGCAAAGTACTCTACTTTTTAGCACAAAAACCCATGTAAAAGCAAGCACGACAAGAGGCAAGAGACAAATTGGGTTCAATCTCCCCCATGCCTTGTGTGAGCGCTTCACAAAGCATGTATTTTATGTATATTTCCAATCTTCATGCTCAATAATAGCCCAATTACAAAAATATGACAAGCTTTTAGCTTTTGAGTTTGCTTTCTACCAAAAATAAGAAAATAAAGCTAATGGACGGTGCCCATAGAATCTGGCACGCCCAATCTCAATGTCCAAATAGAAATAACATATCCAGGCGCATAAGCGCATACAAAATAATAATAAATAATCGATGTCTCAATAGACATAACAAAATATAGGCGTGGCGCCTATCAAAATCTAGTCCAAGAGTCGAAAACCCGCTAGACTCCAATGCTTTCCTCCGCCACTGCTGCTATCTCTACACATCAACTGAAGCATTCACAATCGTTAGTAAAATAACACAATTAAACCGACAAAAGTGAATACCTAGTAGTCTTCAGCTACATAAATAAATCAACTGGTTAGAAATAAATCCTAACCTTAATTTATTACGAGTGCGCACTCTAAACTCATAAACGTTTATTAATTTAATATGCATTTTGCGGAATCACCCGCTATGGAATCACCCATGTACACACTAAATTAATGAAACGCCCGAAAAGGACATGCGTCCCCATCAACTTCTCGCACAAAGAATCCTCTTTGTGTATGAGCCCCGGTCATCTAAGTTTACGGAATCCACCGTAAAACCTCACGGAATCCACCGTGGAATATGCCTCCTGGCATCATACCCCTGGGGTGGGATAGCAATTGACCTCAATTGCTATTAGCTCAATGTGGAGCTAACAGAGTGGGAAAAGCATTTAAGTCTCTAGCGTGCATCCATTGTGCTTCCTCTACAGGATGGTTCTTAAATTTCACTAGATATCTAGAATACCTTCGGCCAGTTCTAGTGGTCATGTAGTCAGTGTCTATGATGGCTTCTGGTTCAAGTATTTCAGTCTCTTCTTCTAGTAATGGTGGGTTTTCATAGACAGGGTGGATAGGTAATTGGCCTCTAAATGGTCTCAATAAACTAATATGAAATGTATTATGAATTTTCCAATGAGATGGCAATTCTAACTTGAATGCATTGTCATTAATTTTATGAATGATTCTAAATGGTCCGTAGAATCTAGGAGCTAATTTGACAACTGGATGTCTATCTACACTTTGCAGTCTACGCTTTTCTATTCTAAGCCAAACATAATCATCAACTTTGAAATTCATGGCTTGTCTTTTCTTGTTGGCTTGTTTGGTATATGATTGTTGGGCTTTAGCAATCATATCCTTTACCTCATCAAAAATAGTGTTATGCATAACTGCAATATCATCAGCACTCTGTATTCTATTAGACAAAGATGCAACAGGTGTAGATAATCTATGTCCATAAATAACTTCAAAAGGTGCTTTCTTTGTAGATGTGTGCGGTGTATTGTTATATGCAAACTGTAATAAATGTAAATGAGTATCCCATGTCTGAGGTTTAGAGATAGTGTATGCACGTAAAAGATCTAAAATGGTGCTATTTGTGGCTTCTGTTTATCCATTTGTTTCTGGATGAAATGCAGATGAGAAATCAATCTTTGTGCCTAGATTTGCAAACAGTGTTATCCAAAAATTATTACAAAATCTAGAATCTCTATCTGGAATAATCACTTTCGGCAATCCATGGTTAGTAAAGACAGTTTTCAAAAATAACTGTGCTGCTTGTGATGCTGTTAAAGTTTTCTTACATGCAATGAAATATGCTTGCTTACTAAATCTATCTACAATTGTCCAAATCATGTCATGGTTAGATTTAGTATTTGGTAAACCAGTAATGAAATCCATAGATATATGTTCCCAAGGTTTAGATGGAATAGATAAAGGCATTAATAATCCATACTGTTTACCATGATGTCTCTTTATTCTTTGACAAATCAAACATTCAGAAACAAAATTAGATACATCTGCATCCATATGCGGCCAATAAAAATCTTCAGTTAACATGCGTAATGTAGAAATGATACCTCTATGACCTTGATATGGGGGACAATGAATTTCATTCAAAACAAAAGATCGGAATGGAATAGTAACACACAGTCTCTTTTCAAAGAACATAAATCCATCATTATATGACAATGAATCAACAGGAATAAAATTATTTTGAACTAATTTTTGCCAATCAGAATGAAAAGTAATATCCTGGTGATATGTGTCTTTCATGGCAATCAAAGAATCAAAAGATATGATAGAAATGTTATGAATTGCAGGTCTTCTACTCAATGCATCAGCAACTACATTTTCTTTTCCAGGTTGGTATTGAATGATAGGATGGAAACTTTGAATAAATGAAGCCCATTTGATATGACGGTCAGAAATTTGGGGTTGGCTAAGTAGATGTCTAATGCTTTGCTGGTCGGTCTTTATCATGAATTCTGAACCCATTAAATAATGCTTCCATTGTTTTAATGCTTGGACAACTGCTAAGAGTTCCTTGTCATAAGTGGAATATTTAAGCTCAGAGGGTTTCAGCTTAGAACTAGAATATGCTATTGGATGGTTGTCTTGCATTAGCACGGCTCCTATTCCTAATCCGCTAGCATCGGTCACAACTAAAAAGAATGGTCTGTTAAAGTCAGGCAATTGTAGAACAGGGGCATTGGTTAATGCACGTTTGAGTAAGTCAAAGGATTTCTGCTGATTTTCAGTCCATTGATAAACAATGCCTTTCTTAAGAAGTTTGGTCAATGGTAAAGTAAGTAATGAGAAATTACGTACAAACTTCCTATAGAAACTAGCAAGACCAAGGAATGAGCGTAATTCATGTACATTTTTAGGAACAGGCCAATGCAATATTGCATCAATTTTCTTAGGATCAACTTTAATTCCTTCTTTTGATACAATATGACCTAGATATTCTATTTCTGTCTTAAAGAATTCACTCTTGTCAGGATTTGCAAACAATTGATTTTCTTTCAGTAATTGAAAAACTAATGATAAATGCTCATAATGCTCTTTTTCACTTTGACTGAACACTAAAATATCATCAAAGAAAACAATCACACAATATTGATATTTTAGAAAAATACGGTTCATCATTCTACTGAAAGTGGCAGGTGCATTAGTTAATCCGAATGGCATGACTAAGAATTCGTAATGGCCAAACTGTGTCCTGAATGCAGTCTTAAATATGTCGGATCTATCTAACCTCACCTGATGATATCCAGACTTAAGGTCAATTTTACTAAATATAGAAGATCCTTGCAGTTTGTCCATAAGGTCGTCAACTCTAGGTATAGGATACCTATTCTTTACAGTGATCTTGTTTAATGCTCGGTAGTCAATACACATCCGATAAGTATTATTCTTTTTCTTGACTAAGAGCACAGGTGCACCGAATGGAGAACTGCTAGGTCGAATTAAGCTTCTATTTAGTAATTCTTCAACTTGACTCTGGATTTCTTTTTGCTCTATTTGATTGTGCCTATATGGGGCTTTGCAAGGTGGTTGTGTGCCAGGTATTAGGTCAATCTTATGGTCTTCTGGACGTGATGGAGGTAAACCTGGTGGTAGATCTTCTGCAAAACAATCCTTAAAATATGCAAGAAATTCCTTATGCCTAGAGTGCATATGATTTTCCTTTGCATGCAATTCATTCACCCAAATGAGATATGATTTAGTATTCTTGCGCAGTGCACGTTTTGCTTGAGTATGCGAAAGCAGTGGAAAAATATGAGATGCATGCATACCAAATAATGTAATAGATTTTCCTTGAAAATTTATATTCATTGTGTGTGTGGAATAATCTATATTGGGATTATGTTGGTGTCTCCATGGCATTCCTAAAATAATGTCGCTTGACTGTAATGGGACAACTAAGAAATTTCTTCTTTCAATATATGGACCAATTTGAATTTCTAAATCTTGAACTTCTTGTGTGCCATTGTACCTAGTGCCTAAAAATGCAGCTTTTATGCGATAGTGCGTAGGTACAGTATGCAGTTTCAATTCCTTTACCAATTTTGCTGAAATAAAGTCATGGGTACTACCGTCATCATGCAATATAGTTCTTTCTTTTCCATGCACCATACATTTCATAGTCAACAATGAATGTGAAGTAGGCATACCTGGTAAAGTGTCGGAAGTAGTAGTAATATCATCCTCTTCTTCAGTGAAATCTGGCATATCCTCATGCTCGTCTTCGTCCATAGCTCCAAGGTAGTTGATATGTGCTGATGGCTTCTTTGAATGACAATTTGCTGCGAGATGCCCTGGCTGGTGACACTTGTAGCATACGATGGGCTTGGCTTTGGTCACATTATTTGCAATGGCTGGGAGTCTGGGTATATTTGGATTTGCTTGTGGAATAGGCTTAGGATTTGGATTGACAGTGGATGGTAATGCAGGTGGTTTAGGCCAATTCTTGCGGAAAGATGGTGATGAGAAACGACCTGGATTAAACCTTCTGAAATTGGAATTGAATTGTTTAGATCCATAATTACCGTTTGCTTGGAATGGCTGTGGTCGTCGATCTCTTCCACGTAACTTATCTTCAGTGTCGTGAGCTAAGGAGATGGCGTCTTCAAGGGTAGCAGGCTTGAACATGTTCACTTCAGCGTAGTAATGTCCAAGAAGTCCAGACATATACTTCCGCTTATGTGTCGTCTCTGGTACGTCTTCAAGCATGCGTAGCTGTAGGAGTGCATTCCAAAAACGCTCTGTATACTGTGGAATAGGCTCACGATCGCGCTGTTGAAGTAAATCCCATTGCTTGATAGCCTTCTCATGAAATTGCGGTGGTAGGAAATTTTGCATGAACTTCTTCTTAAAATCTTCCCATGTAGCAGGACATTCTATGCTCTTGCGGACTACAGTCCACCAAAGTGATGCTCTGTCTATCAGATGATTAGTAACACACTTGATTTTATCTTTTTCGGGATAAGTTTCCTCATGGAAATAATCATCAAACTGGCTAATGAATGATAAAACAGTCTTTCCTTCTCTTATGCCATTGAAAGTGCGAAACTTGAAACTTCGTTTACTTATCTTGGATTCCTTGCGAATGGTTTGTGCTTCAAGAGTGGCGTCGATGGTACGGCGAATCAAATCTTCAGCTTGTGGTTCTTCTTTATCAGTGGACGCTCCTTGTAGCTTTGTCAATTGCGCTTGCAAGGCTTGCCTAGCTCTTCGCTCTTCTTCCAATTGCAACATGATAAGATCCAGCTTTTGTTCCATGGTAGGCTCGGGTAGATCGTCTTCAACCATAGGATCATCCATATGTGGGGTAGTCATCCTGTAAAACTCAACAAACCTTTCTCACTCAAAATCAGTTAGCGGGATGAGCGTAGCTCAAATTTGGGGTTACAAGGCTATGTATTTTTGGGTATTTTCTTCTTCAATTTTCAGAAATTCTGCAATATTTCTGTCTCCGTTTGCTGAAAGTACTTCAACGAACTTGTAGATAGGTAGAACAGCTTGCTGCGAACAACTTTCCAGTTCAGAGTTTTTGCATACGAACAAGTCTTCTATGAGTTTTAAGCACTAGTCAGTTCTGATTTAGTCTGACTTGCAGAGTTGCAGACTTAGCAGACTTGCAGAGTTGTGGACTTGCTGGACTTAGGCCGACTTGCAGAACTTGATTACTGTCGACTTGCGGAACTTGACTTCAGGAGTGCGAGACCCGGAGTTACCGAACTTGTCTGCCCAGTGTGACTTGCAGAAGATTGTGTGACTTAGCTTAAGGAATTAAGCTTAAGCTTAATAAGCTTAGTAGCTTAGGCTTATTAGGGAGGGAGAGTCGACTGAAAACGGCGCAATTCGTGGAGGTCAAGAGGATGTGTTTGATGACGTCGCGCGAATTTCGGACAGCCTTAGATACCTCGTTGTGAATTTTTGTGGGACTTCTTCAATTCCTAAGTCTTTAAGCTTGAAGACTAAGCTTTTTGGAAGAAAAAGATATGAACTTCTTACTGTATATCCACGACTAGGAGATGTATGCGTGGTCCTCCGCCTGCAGAGCCTGGTCCTTCGCGATCTGACAGTGGAAACAGGGGTTCTTGATCGCCAGAAGTCTGCCTGTATCGACGGTTCGCGACGAGATTGACTGTAGAGGCCGTTTGTTCCTGGAGCTCCGCCTTCGCCCGAGATTGGTAGCGATTGGAAGCTCTTGATCTCTGCTCCGCTCTGATACCACTAGTGCGCAGATCGGACGCAGATAGCTCACGTGGTGAATCCCGGAAGGTCCCCAAGGGCAAAGTACTCTACTTTTTAGCACAAAAACCCATGTAAAAGCAAGCACGACAAGAGGCAAGAGACAAATTGGGTTCAATCTCCCCCATGCCTTGTGTGAGCGCTTCACAAAGCATGTATTTTATGTATATTTCCAATCTTCATGCTCAATAATAGCCCAATTACAAAAATATGACAAGCTTTTAGCTTTTGAGTTTGCTTTCTACCAAAAATAAGAAAATAAAGCTAATGGACGGTGCCCATAGAATCTGGCACGCCCAATCTCAATGTCCAAATAGAAATAACATATCCAGGCGCATAAGCGCATACAAAATAATAATAAATAATCGATGTCTCAATAGACATAACAAAATATAGGCGTGGCGCCTATCAAAATCTAGTCCAAGAGTCGAAAACCCGCTAGACTCCAATGCTTTCCTCCGCCACTGCTGCTATCTCTACACATCAACTGAAGCATTCACAATCGTTAGTAAAATAACACAATTAAACCGACAAAAGTGAATACCTAGCAGTCTTCAGCTACATAAATAAATCAACTGGTTAGAAATAAATCCTAACCTTAATTTATTACGAGTGCGCACTCTAAACTCATAAACGTTTATTAATTTAATATGCATTTTGCGGAATCACCCGCTATGGAATCACCCATGTACACACTAAATTAATGAAACGCCCGAAAAGGACAGGCGTCCCCATCAACTTCTCGCACAAAGAATCCTCTTTGTGTATGAGCCCCGGTCATCTAAGTTTACGGAATCCACCGTAAAACCTCACGGAATCCACCGTGGAATATGCCTCCTGGCATCATTATCACACAACACTCTTGTTCTAAATTAAGGAATCCAAAATATAAAATGAGTGCAAAACCATGTCTTTGCAGGAAGCTTTAACATGCATGATATCCGAGCCTGATGATATACGTCAAATACTTGACTTGTTTTGAGAACGAACTTCACAACTCTCTTACAATAATCAATAATGTTCGCAAATCAAGCTATATCCTCCTTTTCATATATGTCTTTCAATAACAAATTAGGTGAATGCGTGTTACAAATATTATAGATAATATTTGGATATCACTCTTCTACAAGTCTACCTGTAGTTCTTTGCATTATTCATAAAAACTTGCACCACATGATGATGCCTTATCTCTTCGATAGTCTTGCGTAAAATCTCTGGAATGTGTTCCACTAACTTAATTGTTCATGTGCTATCTATGGCCTTGAACAATGCCTCCCCCCCCTGGTGAAACCATCATGATGTTTAGCAATGGTCATTGTTGGAACATTGGACTAACCATCCAATACAATAGTACATCCAGTCAAGCCCAAGTTGTGTAGAACAACACTTTCAACCCCACTCCTTCACCTCTAAGTGGAACTGATCAAGAATACCATGTTGTATATATTGAGTGATAAGACAATAGGGAAAAGCCAGCCCTAGACTCCCTAATTTTCTTCCATGCATGTTTCCAATTATCATTATCCACAATTATCATTGTATGCTTGGAAAAGAAAAGTCCTAGCCAAGACCATTTGTGCTTCTTCTAATTGCGTCACACAAAAACTCTTGTGGAGAGAGGCTTGGCAGACACTCACTTTGTTCTTGGATTGACAACTTCCCACGTCATGTCATACTTGAAACTCTCCATAGTTAGAAGCATGAGGTGTTTGAGATTGAGAGGCATTTAATTGATTGAAAATGTTGCTTATCTCAACTTTAGCACACGATACCTTTGCAACAAAAGCCCTCTTGGTTTCATAACATTCTCAAATATCTCTGGTTGCTTGTTTAGCATATGGGTGCTAACATACATGCATGGACTTCTTGACAAAAAATACACTTTCCTGTATATATCCACTTAAAAGATTTTTGAAAAATTGCCACTCTATCCCCTAGTGACTTTTTTGGGAGCTAGAATTTGACTTTGGAGGATAAGGCTAGTTAGAGGAAGAAGTATTGGCTGCCTTTGAAAAGTGGGAGATTTATGCCCTCATATTCTTGAATATTGTAGTGCACATGGAGATAACAAGTAAGTGATCAATGATCACTACTCTATAATGTTACTAGCTACAAGTTACAATAAACTAGTAATAGATGAACTATCCATGGAGCAAACAATCAAATAAATAGAAAAATGAATTATACAATAATTCATGAAATAATAAATGATTAAAATTTCAATCTTCAACATACAAACTAAGTGCAACTAAAAATAAGAAATATACCAACTACATACAATGCATAAACACTATTAATTTAGATGATAAAGTGAAAACTTGTAATATTTTTTTTAACACTAATTATAAACGCATAATGCATGCGAGTCATTGATAAGAAAGAGTTATGAAAAAGATAAGTAAACATGCAACAAAGATGTGAATATCAAATGCTTTTACACTTAAGGAATATGCACAGATACAAGTAAACATGCAAAAGTATTTTAAACATTCATAACTTTTATACCACATGAACATTAGTGTTCACATAATTATAATGTAATATTACATATTTAAATAATATGCAATGCATGTATACAACTTATCAATAATAATCATAACATTAAAATTTAAAGGGCATATTTAAACTAATGATAAACAAAGTAAATGAACTAATCTTTGCTTGGTTAGGGACAATATAGTCCAAATGGCATCAGCAAATAAGTATACCATGAATTAATATTGCCCAAGATAGGATGTTGTCCAATTAAATTTATTTTCACACATACTTAATTGCTATTTTCTAACCCAATGCTTCATATCTAGGATACATGCAACCATGGGAGAAACAAATACCCAAGATGTAAAGCATTTTGTAATTGCCCTAATATTTGTTCAAAAACAAGAGCCAAGACTAGCAAATAATCAAGGATTACCTCTTGCACTTGCTAGAACAAGTGACATGATCTTATTTACACACACTTTGGTTTTTGGAAAGTGGCTCATCAAAGCATTCTTAGAACCATCCACTTAATGTATGAGATACTCTCGGGGTTGTCCCATAGGAGAGTTCTTTACCCACGAAGGATGGACTCCCCAAGAGACTCACTCAAAAGATAGAAAAGTGAGCAATGATGTTGGGGTACGATCTATTTAGTGGATTTTCTAAGGCTTTAGGCCCGTTTGGTTGCCTACATAGCCCAACAATCATTATGCTCCTTGAATACCCTAGTGAACTTGTAGAGAAACACAAAAACCCCTACCAATTGATCATTGTAGCAAGTTTTACCCAGTTCATGTTATTTTGAGCATTATGAATGTAAAATTGCAAAGTTAATAATGCGTTATTATTACAAGATTGCAAAAACATAGTCATGTCATTGCTCTCCCTGTCTAGCATCCTTTTGAAGGCTTCAATCTTCAACGTACGATAAAAAATGTTGAGAGACACCAATCACTCTTACCCATATAATAGGCTTAGAAGGGTGTCATCTCAATTCTTTGCTGATAGAAAGCATTTTAGGCATATTCTAGTAATGGAAGATATTCAATACATGTCTTTGGCTCCTTGCTACAATAGGCTCTCACAATATCTTCCATGACTTGATTGAACGTTTCCATTTTCCCTTTTGTTTGGGAATGATAGGCAATCCTACCACAATTCAGTTCCAATAGCTTGGAAGAGAGTGATCTAGAATTTGGAGTGAAAGGGTGTCTCGATCCTCATTTGATAATCCTTTTTGAGAGGCCATATAATGAGAACATCTCCTTGATGAATATGTGTCAATATTTGAAGCCTTATGAGTTGTTTTGATACATATAACATGTGCTACTTTGGTGAGCATATCCATAATCACTAGGGTGGAATCATATTCTCCTTGCATAGTGGGTAGGCCCACTATAAAATCCATGCTGATATACTCCCATTTCATTTTGGGAATATCAAGAGGGTATACTTCATGAGATAATTTGATCCTTTTAGCTTTTGCCCTTTGGTAGGAGTAACTTCTTCTTATGGGTATCCGGGGTTTTGCATAGCTGGGATGTTCGACTATTAGGTTGTCATGTGCTTTCCACAAAATAATCTTTTTCGAATCCCAATTCTTGGGTACATACAACCTTTGGTGATAGTAAAAAAGTTCACCTTAAAGGTGATAAATTTTGAACTTAGATTATTCTCTCAAACTCTTCTTTTCTAGTCGAATATGTTAGAAGTGGTCATATAATAGGTTCACAGCTACCCATGGGGCCTAACTTATGGAAATTTTATTTGGTAATTGGCCAACCTATTTTGTAGTAGGAAAAATCATTTACTTTTTTCTATAAAAGAAGGGAGTGCGGCCACAGTCCATTATCCATCCATTCATGTACTTGCAGATTCTTGGTATGGAGACATGGAGCTTGTGGATTGTGTGAGTTGACACTCAACCATTGTATTCTTGTCATAGTGGACTTTTAATCCTAGTTACATCTTGTGCATTGTCTCTTTCTTCAACCTTGCGTATTTTATTATTTTGCTAAGTATTTTTCTCTTCTAACATGGTATTAGATGTTTAAGGTTTGTTGAATGAAGACATGCTCATGCTTGTGCAGTTGGCTACGTTATCATTTTTTGACTATATGTAAGTCATTTACATGGTGCTTGCATGAAGATTGTTTCATTGACCAATCATTATTTCTGGTACCTTGGAAGTTTGCATCTCTTTCCATTCTTGTTGGCGTATGCATCTTGCTAGTTGGAAGCATGTGAGTCATTGGCTATTCATATGCTACATTGATGTTGCCTAATTGCTACTACCATTGGCGCTATACTTTGTGTTTGCTTCTTGTTCAATTTTTGCCATGCCCTACCATGATTTGGCTATAGTTTCCATATTGTGTTTTTAATACACCTGACCTATTTTAGTGAAGGCTTGTCATGTTTGTGTTGACAGTTTGTCGTAGCGTAATGACAGCATTGACCATGTCACCCTCTACCCTACATCTATCTATGTTTTTCACATTTCATGTGGTGTGTTAATATGATTTTTGGTTTCTTGTGTTGACATGTGTCTTTGAACTTCCTTATATGACGTATGCTACGTGTAATTTGCACTTGGGCTACACTATGTTTTTTGACCAACATGTGTGGATCTGCTTATTTGTGGTCCATAGTGGCCTATTTGAGATTAAAGCCTTGTTCTCTTGGATCCGTTTGTATGATTTAAATGGTAGTTTCTGTGTGATACATTTTCTATGGTCAAATGAGTATTCTTGGATGGCTGATCTTGTTTATATATGTATTTCATACCTTTTGAGTTTGTGATCATATCATGACTTGAGTTTTTTTGTCAGCTAATCACACTCCATTTGCTACTCTCTCCTTCCCAAGGTAATTGTGCAAGTACTCTTTCTCATTTTCATATCATCATGTCACCCCCTTGTACTAATAGTGATGACAAACTCAAGGTCCCTAATTATGCTTATTGGAAGCTATGTATGAAGGCTTGGTTTGTGGCAAAAGATCTTTGGCACGCTATTGCTAGTTTTGAATCCAAGTAGAAGCATCCATCAAATCCCTTAAAGTATACAAAGATGGACAAGGAAGATTTTCAAGGGGAGCTTTCTTAATGGGAAGGAAAGGATCCTAAGGCCTTTATAGCTTTAGTACACTCACTTCACTCGATGGTCTCTCTTACCATTCAAACATTGGATATCTCTACTGAAAGGATGCTAAGGCCTTTATAGCTTTAGTACGCTCACTCCATTCGATGGTCTCTCTTACCATTCAAACATTGGAGATCTCTACTGAAGTTTGGGATAAGCAAAAACAACTTTATGAGAGACAATCTTCCATGAGGGATATCTCCCTTCAAGGTCGAATGATCCATGCAAGCAACCCATACATCAACGATCCTAAAAATAAAGGAAAAAATAGAGAAGAAAGGAAAAAGAAAAGGGAGTTTTACTCATCGAAGAAGGTAATAGAAAGAATGTTGATGCAAGCCACGCCTCTCATGGTCTCAAATGAGCTGCTCACTAACATCCCTAGGAGTAGGCATTTCCCTCAAGAAGAGCATGATGTCTCTTATTTCAGGCACACCTCAAAGACATTGGTAGGTTCCATCTCATCCATTATCTCTTCATCATTCATGCCCTTGGTGCTAACATCTTTAGTGCTTGCCACTGCCAGATACTTTAGATGCACATGCCAAGAGATTAATACTTATTTGGAGAGCAAGGTAATGTTAACTCCAAATAGAGAAGAATGCATTGTTTTGGAAAAATATAAAAAGAAAAGGCTAATGAAAGTAGTCATAAGGTCAATCAAAGGAGCCAAAGGAGACCAATCAATGCATATATACATACGGTTTCTTGAGCAAGTAGCCATAGCCCTTGGTCTCTCTCTCAAGTCTAGTCACCTCTCTTTTACATGCACGTGACCTTTTAGATGGACAAAATTGCTCATGGATATTCATTATTTCTTATAGGTATTATGTGCATACATGACTAGAAAACAAAAATACAAAATGTGACTTTAACATATATTATAATGTGTAAATGAATAGAATGTCTCATTTTTGTGTATCCAATTTTAAGCTCAAGAAATCTCCCTATCTTCTTACTTACACAATAGCCATTTCTTGTGAGAGAAAGAGAGAATGAGGGACAAGAAGACAATCTCTTCTTGCATCCGTTCTTCTTCTCCTCTTCTTCTTTTGTCTTCTAGAATACTACGTGGTGCATTTTGTACCTTCCATAGATAGTTGAGAGTGAGAGAGTTATTAAGAGGGTGAGGGTCAAAGAGAGTGAAGCTTCTACTTCTCCATTCCTCTTCTTATTTTTCTTCTTGGTAGCATGGAGAGGAGTGGATTGGTTGTGTCTAAAGAACTTGGTGTGTAAGAGGAGGATATTTGAATCATTAGGCTATCAAGTTCTTGTTTTCTACTAGACAACAATGAGAAGGGTGAGTATTGGTGAGTGTACTATACCCTTCATATTCACATTTTCTTCTTGCTTCCTTGGGATAGAGAGAGGAAAGAATAGATGACTTGGACCTAGAGTATGCATTAATGATGTCAGATACAACCTCATCCCACAATAGAAGGGAATCACTTGAAACATTAGGAGTCCATTTTCCAAATCAATACCAGTGTGCACAAGCTCAAGAACACCTATATATTGAGTATGAATTTACTTTCAACAATGAGACATTTGTCAAGATTGTGGGAGAGAAGGAAGGAGTCTCACTTGTAGCTTTCTTGCTTGCACAATGGGGGAATACACACAAGGGTGGAGGCTGAAAACAGTTTTCCTCTTCTTAGTTGTGGAAGCCAAAAGAACTCAAGTACAAAGAAATAGAAGAACCCTAGATATGGGTCTCAAACCAAACTCAACTAACTAAGGTGGCATACTAACTGAGCCACGAACTAGAGTAGATAAGGATAGCTATTATGTAGCTATTATTCATGGGCGGTATACCAACCGCATCTGCAACTAACACGTCGGTGACATAAATGCACAACGGTCACCCTGGCATATCACGAGTGGAGCTCGATATCTCAACACTCCCCCTCGAGCTCAATCCCAATTCCTGCACACCAAGCAGATCTCTGAACTTGCGCAGCTTCTCTGCGCCCAATGCCTTCGTAAATATGTCAGCTATCTGATCCTCTGTGCTGACATAAACTAGATCAATAAGACCTAGTAAAACCCTCTCCCGCACATAGTGATAATGCACCTCAATGTGCTTTGTTCTAGCATGATAGACTGGGTTATTTGCCAAGTGTATACTACTCATGTTGTCACAATAAATGACAACTGGCCCATCTGTAGGCTGATGCATATCATAAAGTAGCTTATGCAACCAAGCTACCTCACATGCAGCCATTGCTGCACCCCTGTACTCAGCCTCTGTGCTCGACAAGGCAACTGTAGGCTGTTTCTTGCTGCTCCAAGTGACTGCAACACTCCCAAAAGAGAACACATATCCACTGGTAGATCGTCTATCAGAAATACTACCAGCCCAGTCAGCATCAGTGTATCCATGCAACTGTATCTGAACCCCAGTCTCATAAAATAGTCCATGTTGCAATGTGGACTTCACATACCTGAGTATGCGTCTAGCCGCATCCAAATGCGATTTCCTTGGAGCCTGCATAAACTGACTTACCAATCCAACAGCATAGCTCAAATCTGGCCTGGTAATAGTCATATAAATCAAACTTCCTACTATGCGTCTGTACATAGTAGGGTCTTCCAGAAGCTCACCCACATCTGTGCTCAGCTTCACATTCTGCTCCAAAGGAATTGAAATAGGCTTACAGCCTGTCATCCCATATTTGGACAGCATGTCCAATCCATACTGCCTCTGCAAGAGCTGTATCCCACTTGGTGATCTAATCACCTCAATGCCCAAGAAATAACGCAGCTCTCCCAAATCCTTCATCTCAAACTTCTGCTTCAATAGCATTTTCACATAAAGGATATCTTCATCACTGTCACCTGTCATAATCAAATCATCAACATAAATGACAAGTAGCATAATACCTTTCTCTGTTTTTCTCACATAAAGTGAGAAATCTGCCTTGGAAATCTGAAAGCCAATAGTGACAAGATACTGTCCTATCTTGTCAGACCATGCTCTAGGTGCTTGCTTCAAGCCATACAAAGCTTTCTTCAACCTGCAAACAAACTCAGGATGAACATCATGCACATAACCTGGTGGCTGCTCCATATAGACATCTTCTTCCAAATCACCATGCAAGAAGGCATTCTTTACATCCATCTGATGTAAAGACCATCCCTTTGATGCAGCCATAGCAATGACTGCTCTTACGGTTGCCATCCTTGCAACCGGACTGAATGTTTCTTCATAGTCAATGCCATATGTTTGTGCATACCCCTTGACTACTAATCTTGCCTTGTATCTGTTCACAGAACCATCTGCATTGTGCTTCACCTTATAAACCCACTTACAACCAATTGCATTCTTACCTTTAGGCAAAGGTACCAATTCCCATGTAGCATTTGCTTCCAAGGCATCCATTTCTTCATCCATGGCTTTCTCCCATTTTTCTTTTCCCATGGCTTGCTCAAAAGAAGTGGGTTCTGGTTCCTGTATCACTTTGACCATATATGCATAGTGAATGGCTGTGAATCCATCATATTTCAGCCTATCCACAGGATACCTAGCTCTCGTAGACCTGCGCAAAGTGGGTTCACTCCCAGGTGCTCTCAAAACATCCCTGGTCTTCCTTACTCCAGGTGTAACAATAGAAGGAATACCCAACTCATCATCAATGCTTTGTTCTGAGCCACTGGATTCACCATCCACATAAGAGTGACCTGCATTCACATCAAACATGGGCTGATCAACCTTCTCTTTTCCTTTTCGTGATACCTGCATACCACTATCTGCATTACTTTGAGAAGATTCTCCTGATCTCAATCTGCCTGTCCATGGCGAAGAATGTGAACCACTGCTAGAGGACGCTCCAGGTCCACTAATATTTTGTGACTGCTGCTGTGAATTCTGTGCAGCATTACCATTTTGTGCATCTACATCATCAATCACATTTACTGGTTTATACCAGCTACTCATCTCATCAAAAACAACATCTCTGCTCACTGTAAACTTACGAGTAGAAGGGTTATAGCATCTATACCCTTTTTGCTGCAGAGAGTAACCAATAAAGATGCACTTCTCAGCTTTTGGATCCAACTTGGATCTCAGCTCATCTGGCACATGTACATAGGCAATGCAACCAAAAATTTTCAAATGAGAAATATCTGGTTTCCTACCAGTATACCTCTCCTCTGGAGTCATTCCATGTATTGCTGCAGTGGGAGTCCTGTTCATTATGTAGACTGCTGTAGCAACTGCTTCAGCCCAATAAAAATCTGGCAGGTCTTTTTCATTGAGCATGGCACGAGACACCTCTCCAATATGCCTGTTTTTCCTTTCTGCAATTCCATTTTGTTGTGGGGTATAACTGCATGAATATTGCTGCTTTATGCCATGCTCCTGCAGGAACCTTGCAAACTCATTTGAGAGGTACTCTCCCCCTCCATCTGACCTCAGGCATTTTATTTGCAGAACTGTTTCTTTTTCAGCCATAGCTTTAAGGGTTTTGAAATGCCCAAAAACTTCACTTTTCTTTTTCATAAAATACACCCAAACTTTTCTGCTATAGTCATCAATAAAAGTGACAAAATAATGACAGCCTCCAAGAGATGCAGCTTTAGTAGTCCACACATCAGAGTGGATTAATTCCAATGGCTTCTCACTCTCTTGAACATGTCTAGGAAATGGTTTCCTTGCCTGTTTTCCAAACTGACAGGCTTCACATACCTTATGCATTTCTGCAACCTTGAACTTAGGCAATCCTGCAACAATGTTTTGGGCCTGCATTGATTTAAGTCGCTGTATATTAACATGACCAATGCGTTTATGCCAGATATCAATATCTGCAACTACACCAGTCCCATGTGCAAACATTGCTGCACTCAATTCAGGCATGTCTGCATCCAACGTAAACATTCTGCCCTTCTTCTTTCCTTTTGCTATCAAGCGACCTTTATTTTTCATATCCTCAACAAAGCATCCATGAGGATTAAATCTGACCTGCAAGCCCTGCTCAACCATTTGACCAACAGAAACCAGATTCTTGGTGATATTCGGGACATGAAATACATCGGACAGGTATTTCTTTTTCCCATCCTGCATAGACAAAGGAATTTTTCCAATCTGCACAATTCAACATACCATACATCATTGCTTTCTTCTGCACTTGTCACAGAATTGTTCATGTGCTGCACCATAAACAAATGTTCATTTCTGTCATCACCCTGTCTACTAGAAGATGCATAATTCCCTTGTTGCAGTTTTCCATTCGTGATGTCATTCTGTCTTTTTATAGCAGTCTTTAGCCATATGACCCATTTTACCAAAGTAGTAGCATTCAACATTACTGTTTGCATTTTGGCCTCTTTACCATTCACCACGACCTCTTTGGCTCCCCCTGCCTCTAGAGTTACCACGTCCTCCTCCATAGGACTGGTTTTCTTGAGTTTGCTGCATATTCTGATTTCTACCACGGCCTCCAAATCGGCCTCCTCTACCTCTGCCTCTACCTCTTCCAGCATTTGAGTAGAAGACAGCTTCTTTTGAAGTTCCTCCTGAAGAAGATGCACCACCATTTCTCAGCTCCTCAGAAATTAGAAGAGCAATCAACTCCTCAAAATCAGGAAATCTTTCACGAACTGAAATGGATGTCCGAAACTGTGCATAATCCTTTCCTAGACCATTCAAGGTCACAGAAACTAAATCATCATCTTCCACTGGCGACCCAATGGAAGCAAGTGCATCTGCAATCTTCTTCACCTTCATGTGGTAGTCATTGATGCTCATATTTTCTCTTTGCACATTGTGCAACTCTTGCTTGAGCTGCATTTTCCTGGCTTGCGTATTTGTGCTATACATCTTTGACAGAGTATCCCATGCCTCCTTTGGCGTACTTGCATCCTGAATATGCACAATCATAGAGTCTGAAATGCTGATAGACAGCCAGTACATAACTTTCCTGGCTCTCTCATGCCATGCTTTGAATGCCTGCATTTGCTGTTGATTGGGAACATCAGGAAGAACTGGTTCTTCTTCATTTCCTGCAACAAATTCCCAATATCCTTTTCCCATAAGGAAATTCGTCATTCTAAACTTCCATGCCTGGAAGTTGTTCTTGTCAAGCTTTTCAGTGACAATCTGTGAAAGAGAATCAGACGCCATTACAGAATACTGCAAAAAATTCTGTCACTGCAAAAAACACAGCTTCACCCTCACAAGGGCAAATCTGCAAAACTGGCGAAAGTGGTATTTGACCACACAGTCACTTCCTAGTGACGATTTTGCATAAACAGGAACCAAGGATGATTCTAAAACTCCCAATGTCTCTGCGCACAAGCATACGATGCAATTTCTACACTAACTTTTCACCGACCTGTAGAACAGTGGCTGCACAGCATAAAACTGAGCCTTTTCCTGAGTGCGTGCAGAAAACTTCCGTCTCCAAAACAGGCCCCGAAATGGCCTCAAATCAAAAAAACAGGGTCGCCATGAGCAAAAGCTCTCTCCCGCAGCATATACTGCCCTCTTGCTTCACCGCGAAGGGCGTCTCAACCTGAGACAATGCACTCTTGCAATTTCCGGCTGTGCTACCTGCAGAGATCTGCTCCCAAAACAGAAAATGAAAGCAACACTGCTCCTCTTACCAGAACACCGCGAGCTTGGCTTGTTTTCTTGAGCTCCTTACCACGAACAAGGCTCTGATACCATGTCAAGATTGTGGGAGAGAAGGAAGGAGTCTCACTTGTAGCTTTCTTGCTTGCACAATGGGGGAATACACACAAGGGTGGAGGTTGAAAACAGTTTTCCTCTTCTTAGTTGTGGAAGCCAAAAGAACTCAAGTACAAAGAAATAGAAGAACCCTAGATATGGGTCTCAAACCAAACTCAACTAACTAAGGTGGCATACTAACTGAGCCACGAACTAGAGTAGATAAGGATAGCTATTATGTAGCTATTATTCATGGGCGGTATACCAACCGCATCTGCAACTAACACGTCGGTGACATAAATGCACAACGGTCACCCTGGCATATCACGAGTGGAGCTCGATATCTCAACAACATTTATGTGAGTGATCCATCGACTAAGGGTAAATTGTATGGTTGCTTTCTAGGAGCTTGTTGAAATTCAAATGTTGGGCTAGGTTGTTCCAATTGTGGACATATTATATTGCTTAGGCCCCTCAAACCATGGCTATGGGTCACATTGATAATATTTGGACTACAAGAGCTCATAAGAACATCCATAAGTAGATGTTTCATATTATATTGACATTGCTTAGTCCAACTATGGATATCATTTCCCCCAAAATTTCAAAAAACATGGAGCTTATGATCCAATACCATTTTAGCATTATTAAACTCAGGCTACCATGTTAATTATTTCAAAATATTTGCACTCAAATATAGGACACTTGACATTAAAGCATCATGAAGCCTATGACCTTGGTAAACTCAAATACACTCCCTTTCATAGGCTATTACTCATTGGGAGATTGTGTTGTGCATTTCTCTAACCTTGTGCACAACAAAAATGGCATGTTTTATAACAAAGTGCATGTCATTAACCATGATTTTTTAATGTGTTTCATGATGGTCATAATCTAATCCAAATATTGTAATCACTTTCAAGATTTTCCAAATTAATAGAAAATTCAAGTACACTTTTAACTTTTGATTTACATGTAAAACAAGGTCAAAATGATCACAAGCTTGCCTTTTATTACCAAACAATAGTTCATTTTTGATATAGAAAGGAAGATGCAATAGCAAAAGCATATATGATAGGTAGCATAACTATAGACACATATATGGACAATAAATCATTCGCTATTTTAGTTTATAATATTCTTTTTTAAAAAAGGTAGCATGTCATGTATGTCACACATAAAAGCATATGCATACACTATAGTATATGACAAAATATCGAGTGCATTATTCAAAATAAAGAATGCTATTTTTCATGCATGACAATTGCTATATTGTTGGTATCTTCATGTGTAGTAGTAAGTTTTCTTTGCCTAGCAAAGTGAATATATTCTATTGTCATTTGACAGTTTTTCTTTGTTCATATGGAAAAGTGAAGCAAAGTTGCAACATGGAAAATCATTGGTGCTTCGCTTACCCATTTCCTAAGACTTGCTCTTTACATATCATTGGTTCATTTAGACTTTAGGTTAGCCATACCTGTCTGCACGAACCAATTCCATAGAGTTCTATTTTATTGTTGTATACCAATTTCCATGCCTACTTGTATGCATAGTAAGCCTAATGTAGCAATTAGAGATTGAGGTTACTTCCATGCAATCGATATGCTCAAATGAAATTCATATATAATTGACACGATCTAATGATTGATATTACCCATGCACATGTTGTCTTGATGATATCTATGTGAAGGGGAGCTACAAGCTCTACCCCGAGACCTACGGACCACTTATTGCTCAAGTGTTTCGAATCGAGCGGCCATGGCTACCTCTCACATAGTCGATGCGCAATGCCTACCTTACGGGTGTAGTGAGCTTACCTTGATGCTCGATCGAGTACCCTCCTCTTTCTTGCACACCGGTAGCCTCACGATCCTTGAGGCAAGCTCAAGCAACCTCAATCCCTCTCCCATGAGCTTCATCCTCCATAGCCACGTGCGAGACAAGAGAAGAGAAGAGAGGAGGGGAAGATGAAGAGAGAAGATGGAGAGCTTCTTCTCCAAGATCCCTCACTCCCTCACACTCTCTCAATCCCTCTCTCAAGCACAAGCAAGAAGGCAAGAAACAAGAGAAGAAGAAGAAGAAGAAGCTTTGGCCACAAATAAGAATGATCTTCTCATTCACTTTTTAAACTTTATATACATGCCCTACTTTTCATGAGCGATCATCCCTTTTTTACATGGCCGGCCATTAGCCTAGGCCCATTTCTCATTTCCCACCATTCTAATCTATCCTATTCCCAACTAATGCATACAATTTGCATAGGAGTGAGCCTGGCGCTCTTTTACAAGGATTCGGGGGCGCTTTCACACTTAATGGTGCGCTTTTTACTCTTTTACTTTCCTTGGGCGACTCTAAGACTTCCTGAGGGTCGTGCCCGTGCTTTTAATTTTTTCAGGGTCTGGTTATTGGTTAAGGCGCCTTTTTCTTCCTTTTGTCCTGTGCCTTTTGCTATTTCCTTTTTTCCATTTCCCACTCCTCTGTGCTGCGGTAAACATTACCTCCCTCCTAGCCAAGTGCCAGTCCCATGGCACTGTGGTGGGAAGTAGTGGGATAGATGATGCTGTTGCTAGGTGGAACTAGTGGGTAGATGACACTGATGCTTGTGAATGAGAGGTGATGGAGTTTGATGACGATGACTAGGAGAGATTCCGGCGTGCTTTAGACTTCATGAAAATGCTCGCGATTTCACACACAGTTGTGGCTCCCATTCTGCGACGGCTGATAGAGGTTCCAATTGGCTGGTGGAAAATAGGTAGCCAATTATCCTTTGGTCAACAGAAACGCTTGATCAATAAGCAATCCCTTAGGAGAATGGTGTTGGAGGGATTTATCTTGGAGAAACCTCCCTGAACTCTGTCTTGACAAAGGTTTGCTTTGTCTTCGCATGGAAGATCTTTGTCTTTGTTTTGAAGATCTTGTTATCCTAAGGATCCTTGTCTTCGATTTGAAGATCTTCAGCTTTGATTTCAAGATCTTCAGGTTTGATTTCAAGATCTTCAGGTTTGATTTCAAGATCTTAGGTTTGATTTCAAGATCTTCAGTGCTGAGCTGAAGATCTTGAACCTTGCATTGAAAATCTTTAGTCTTGTGGAATCAATAAGCGATCCGTAGATCTTGAGGCGGTAGGCATGCATCTTTGGAAGATGAGGTTCCAAAATCGAAGCCAATGGTAGATCCGTCACTAGGTTTTCCTTCTTCTTGATTTGGTTCAGTCATGGCAGCCATCAATAGGCGAATGATTGGCAACATGAAATCTGTTGAGCCATTTAAACCTTCATAACGAAGCTCCTGAAGTTGCAGTAATGGAGTCATGTCCGACTCATGGAAAAATTCCTTGTCATTGGAGGATGTAGTGGATGATCTTCTTCAGCCAAGCAGCCAGTTCTTGAAACACGAACATAACCTGCAAGAAAAGTTGTGCACTTCCTAGGGGGTGTGTCTGTCTCACTATGTAGTGCATGGTGCCTGTGCCAGTGGAACTGGGAGATGGGTCTAACCTTGGGCAAGCCCTTGGTAATATCCCACTCTTGAGGACCCAGTTCATGCGCCGTTGGAGGTGCGGTGCAAAACTTAGGGTGACAGGTCTGAAGGTCCTGCCCTTGATGTGCCCTAAGTGTGAAGTGGGGAAGGGGCTAGGGAGAACCCTAGATGCAGTGAGTGTGGTGCACAATAACAGTGAAGGGAGACTGCAAGCACATGTGAAGTGTTCTCCTTGTTAACTTGCTTAGTAGTAGATTCATCTTTCAGCTTTGCTATTTTTTGCTCTTGTCTTTCTCTCCAGTCACCTTGTCTTTGTTTCCTTGTGGCTTTTTCTCTCTTTGCTTTCTTTCTTTTTTTTTTTTTTTGAGAATGAGAGAGGGAGTACAATTGTCAAGGCATATCACACCCATTTAATCACGGTGCGGTCGCAGGCATTGAGATAAGAATGCACGACTTTGTAGGTATTCTTTAATATCGGCCTTAGCTCTCAGAGGAGTGGTTGACAAGAAAGGGTGATTACACCTTGTGAAGCGGGTGCCACTCATATTTTCTAAGAGCTCTAGACAGAAGGAAGGAAGGAGAGTAGCCCGCATCATTAACCTAGTCATAGCTCTACTATCTATTCCTAGGTTGATATCAAAGAAGAGTGGGGGGAGATGGGCTTCCTCTGCTGTGGGTTTTTGGAGTAGCAGGAATTTGATAAGTCAGAGGTAATTACAAGTGGTCAAAAACGCTGGATCTGGGCAGGAAGAGAAGTCTGCAAGGAAACGATTTATAGAAGGAAGTATATCTTCTAATCTAAACACTAAGCATTCCTCAGGGCTCCTAGCATTTACATTATATATTTTTGGGAAGTCATAATCCCCATGCAAGTCTCTATCATAGTCCACTCCATGCCTACGGGGGTAGGGCATGTAGATAGGATCATTGCGCTCTTCGGGGAGTGAACTGCAAAAGGTGGTCCATGCATCAAAATTGGTGTCCCAACACTTTGAGGTGCTGTAGGAAGCTCTGGGGGCATGGGAGTTGTGTTGGGTTTTGAGTGAGCAGTCATGGGGGTATTTAAGTTCTCTGGATTAGGTAAGTCTAAGGCTTGTGGTGTTTGCTTTGGTCGATAGATGAGCTGGGGCTTAGTAGCCACAGTGGGCAATGGTTTGCTGACTATGCCCTGGGCACCATGTGTGCAAGCCTCCCTCACTGGGGTGAGATTGCTTGTAGATGAGTTTTCAAACTTGCCATTTTTTGGCACCCAAATCTAAGGGTTGCCCTCGTAGTATCTTTGTGCTTGCAAGAGATCTTTGGGGATCCATCGCGGCGTGGTTGTGTGTCTACGTCGATAGCGTCTAGACTGCCTCTTAGACCGTGATGTGGGTGATTATTTTGGCGTTTAGAATCACGTTTGGGTGGTCTACCCGGATGTGGTCTTTGCCATTTTGGCACCCATATAAGCTTGGACTCCTTGGCCTTGTGAGCACTCTTAGTGGGTTTGGGCCTAGGGTCGAGAGCCTGGAATGAGGCCTTAGTTTTCTTCTGTTTAGACTTGGGCTGAAGCGTGGTCGTAGGGGTTTCTACCGGTGGCTTCATAATGGTGGAGAAGTCAGGACAACCCTTGCTGAAAGTCGTCACTATATGCACATTGCCTATAGCAAGATGAATGCGGTTTAGGTTGTAATCCACATTACAAACCTGCAACCCTCTCAAGCATGTGCTCAGTGCAAGGTAAAGGATAGTTATCCCTCTTTGTAGCGGCATTCACTCTCTTGTAGTTCACGCACACTCGGACTTTTCCATTTGCCTTCATGACAATCACGATAGGTGATACCCAGTCCGTGTGCTCGATCTCATATATGAAACGTGCCCTCATGAGTTTATCAATCTCCTCTTTTACTGCATGGGCATGTTTGGGATTCATGGGGTAAGGTCGTTGTTTCGTTGGCACTGCATCAGGGACCATTGGGATATTATGAGTCACAACCCTAGGGTCGACTCCCTTAAGTTCAATCCAATGTCCAGGCAAATACGTCAATGTACTCTTGCAAGAGTGCAACAAGTTTAGTCTCCTCATCCTCCGTCAAGTCATTTGCAATGAATACACATCTTGGCTTTTCACCTTCCCCAGCCAAGTTAACTTCCTTGACTTTGGTGGGTCCCTCGATCGGTTCACTAGTTTGGCCTTGTCTTTTCGCACCTAGCAGAATCACCACTCTGTCATCCTTTTTAAATTTTGTAAACCGTTTGGGTAAATCCTGCGGTTTCTTTTGCCTTTCTGCTTCTGAGTCCTTTGCTTGCCTCCTGGCCTCCTCCTTTAGCCTCCTGCACCTTAGGTGGACTGGCAAGTCTCCCTTGGTGCGTTTGACTTTAGAAGGTTGTGGTATCTCGGGATCACTCTTAGTGGCGACTTCCGACTCTGAGTTAAACTCGCATCCCTCACTTGAGGAAGGTGTTTTCCCAAGGGGTCGTAGTTCAGTAGGTGCATCCGTCTTAAGCACTGGGATTACCCATGGTCGTGTCACTCCGACTTGCTCGTAATCCACGGGTCCTATGTGTTCTAGCCAGGATCTGTCACACTCCATTCGCATGACTCCTTTTTCGTTCTGACTGGTCCTTCCTCTCCTAGGTCTCAAGTCTGCCCTGATTTTTTCTATCGCTTTTCCTTTTGTGTCGTACTCTATTGTATCTATCTCTTCTTCACTCTCCTCTCCCGTAGAGCGACAATCCTCATACTCCTCATCATTAGAGTCCTGTCCTTCTGACTGCTCATCATCACCTAATCTTTCCTCTCCAGTCTCCTTGTCATCAGTAACTAAAGCCCAGTTATATAACAAATTCAGGTCGTGGACCTTGGTCCATTTCCATTCTGGCTTAGCTAATAGATCACATAGAGGTTTTAAGTTAGCAGCCAAGTTGCCTTCCAGTTTATTGGTCAGATACTCTACGATTTCTTGAAGCTCTAGTTTGTTGTTGGGGATATGGAACAAGGCTGGTTTGCCTGGGTTGAGTGAGCTTCCTACCATCATGCAGAGTGGCACAATTGGCTTCTCAATTGCCATGGTTGCGGCTTTAGCAACCTGCCGATATAGTTCTTCCTCATCCGAGAATGGTAGGTCAATGGTTACCAAAACGTGCATCCAATCCCTCTCATCCTCAGGGCAAGGAATATATTTAGTGAGTGATCCATAGGGTTTGGTCGTTTGAGTATTACCTTTCAACATAACTGAGATGGCATCTAGGTCAATAGGGGTCGTCTTCCAAGTGTCCATCTCTACCCTTACTGCACTAGTTCTATTCCCTAGGAAATTCAAACCATTGCCCCAGTCCTCAATGACATGCGCATTACTCATCCAAGGTCGGCCTAATAGTATGTCGTAATCCACTCCCTTCATGACAATGAAGTTTACGGAAAACTGCACACCGGCAATCTTTACTGGCCAATTCTTTAAGACCTCGAATGGTCTTACCTTCATTCCATTTGCTAACGTGATGTTAAACCTGGCAGTCTCCTACAGGAGGGTTTCCCCATGCCTCTAAGACTGCATGGCTTAGTACACTAACACCTGCGCCTATGTCTACAATTCCTTGTCGCGTCATATCTCCTAAGGCTAGGATGGGTAAAACTGCATGCATTTCAGTGCCTTCCCAAAAAGCATTGATGTGCAAAGACTTAGGAGTTGAGTGTAGAGTTAGACTTGGGATTTGTGTAACCGCATCATGATCTTGCAGATCAGCACCCGCAAGTCCTGTGTGTCCCTCCATCAAGTCTTTTAACTCCTGCCATAAGGAATGATTCTGCCTAAGCAGGTCTTCCAAGCTTAGAGTTACTAGAGTAGACAAAAAGGTTGTGAGGAGGCTACTGGGCTCTTGTCTTCCCCTGAGGCTAGCATTTCTAGGCCATGCGTATTGTCTGCCCTGGCAAGTTTCCCCTTGGCCTTGTTGAGTTGCCCCCAGTGGTGCAGGTATGCTCGCAGCTTGTGGTTTTGAAGGTGAGACTGGTGTGCTCACGCTGGAGAAATTGTCAATAGGATCTTCTAATATGGGTTCATCATCCTTGAGGTGCTTTTGGGCATCCTTGACCCACTCCTTGACCTTAGCTATAGCCTCGAGCTGCCGTTTGGGATGGGGATATTCCCCTACCTTCCCCTCCCAAAGAAATTGGGTGGCCTATTACCTAACTATGGAGGGTTGTACTGCTGCGCGTATGGGAATCTCCTCGGCATTCTGCAATGCACTACATCATGCCCGAATCTACCGCAATTTGAGCACGGCCGAGATCTAGGATCTTGGCACTCAACTGGGAGGTGATTGCCGCCGCAGTATATACATTGTACATGCGATCTCACAGGCTTCCTTACCAGCTCTTGCAACCGTGCAATCTCCATTCTCATTTCTGCCATCCCCTGGTCGTGGTCTACACTCTTTCCCTTATCCTGCACACTAGCAGTTGTTTTTCCCCCCAAAGTAGTTGATCTCTCAGGGTCCCTCTGGCTTGCACTCTCTTTGTGGGTAGTCCTCATGCTGCGTTCCCTGAGTTGATCATCTATGCGTATTGCCTCCTCGAAAACTCTAGCTAGCACGTCTCGTTGCAAGGTGGAGTTACTGGCCAAAGCCTTGTAGAGCTCCTCACTCCGAATCCCGTTCATGAACACTGTAGACACTGCCCTCTCGGTAGGTCGCTCATTGGCAGGGATTCTCTTGTAGAGGCTACGCACCTGAGTGACGTAATCCCTAACGTCTTCCTTCTCCCTTTGACTGATATTCATCAACCTAACGATGAGGTTATCCGAATACCTTGCCTCCGAAAACCTCTTGATGAAGAGGCCCTTAAGGCGAACAAAGTTCGTACGTTTTGCGTCATCTAGACTAGAATACCAGGTCCTCCCCTTATCGCCTAAGCACAGGCCGAAAGCTTGAGCTCGCTGCGCAGGGTTAGTAAGACCGTTTGCCTCACATACTTGCTCAAACTGCTCCATGAAGCTGTACAGGTCACTACTAGGTTTTTATCTAGCTAGTTGTTTTGCTACAATGAGGATTCTAGCCTGCCCTTTAGCCCCTTGTGTGACTCCCAATCCCGATAGTAGCGTGGTGGCTAGGGTAGTAGCGCTCTGTTCAACGGACGTATTGTCCAAGAGTCGCTTTGCTACCAGTTCGCTCAATGTCATGTCAGCCTCTACTGCCCGTTCCCTCTCTACATTCGGTCCAGATTTGGCCGCTCCAGCTAGGTCTAGCATTCGTCTAGCCTCGTACATATCTACGTCTTGCTGTAGCCTTCTAGCCCTTTGCTCATGGTTGTAGGCAATTATGCCTTCTAGCGCTCTCTTGATTGCTCTTCTCTCTTCTTCTAGGTTTGCTACCACTTCCTCTACAGGTCTGCCCTGGATCACGGTCCTAGTGAGTAGATCGTAGTTGTGGACCAGTTCTTGGACTGAGGTTGGAAATTCTCCTAAGTCTAATTGGTCCTCTCCTTGTTTGCCTCTTGATCCTGACATTGTTTCTGCTTCCAGCTCCACGAGGTTGTCAATAAATCCAAGCAGCTCCCGCAGCGTCCAATCCTCTATATTGTTGCTTTCCGTGTCTTCGTGTCTTCTCCAGGTCCTACTAGTACGGCACTCATGCACTTGTCTAAGTCTTGGGGTCTTCTCCTACTAGTGGGTTCCTTAATGTTATTAGATATCATGATGTGTTCCTTGTTATTTGAAAGCAGCTGCAATCCTTATTCACATATTATTCTTAGTGCTTTCGTGGTGCTTGGTGCGAAAACGGGCTTTTCTCTTTTCTTGCAGTGCAAAATTAGTGGAACACAAGAGTGAAGTGCTGATAGCCTGATTTGAGTTCTAAGCTCGGTCCCCGGCTATTTTATGGTCTTTCTAAAGGTCTGTGCTGCGTTTTCTATTCTGCTCTAAGTTCGATTGGTCTCTGAGGTTCTAATGGTCAAACTGGGTCTTGGGGGTGTTCAGGGTTGTGTCCTGGGGGTCAAGTCTGTGGCAGGGTCAACTAAAGATCCTTATTTTTCCTTCTGGCAGGATGGTTCGATTCCCAGAATCAGACTGTCCGATTCTGGGAATCGGACAGGGCTGGTCCGACTCTAGTAGTCGGACGGTCCGATTCTTGTAGTCGGACAGATTGGTTTGAGTCCAGCAATAGGACAGGTCGGGTCCGATTCCTAAAGTCTGATGATCTGACTATGATGGGCGGTCTGAGTGCCATGTGGCACGTCTGATAGGCAAGCTCAAGCAACCTCAATCCCTCTCCCATGAGCTTCATCCTCCATAGCCACGCGCGAGATAAAAGAAGAGAAGAGATGAGGGGAAGATGAAGAGAGAAGATTCTTCTCCAAGATCCCTTACTCTCACACAATCACTCCCTCACTCCCTCACACTCTCTCAATCCCTCTCTCAAGCACAAGCAAGAAGGCAAGAAACAAGAGAAGAAGAAGAAGAAGCTTTGGCCACACACAAGAATGATCTTCTCATTCACTTTTTGAACTTATATACATGCCCTACTTTTCATGGGCGGTCATCCCCTTTTTCACATGGCCGGCCATTAGCCTAGGCCCATTTCTCATTTCCCACCGTTCTAATCTATCCTATTCCCAACTAATGCATACAATTTGCACAGGAGTGAGCCTGGCGCTCTTTTACAAGGATTCGGGAGCGCTTTCACACTTAATGGTGTGCTTTTTACTCTTTTACTTTCCTTGGGCGACTCTAAGACTTCCTGAGGGTCCTGCCCGTGCTTTTAATTTTTTTAGGGTCTGGTTACCGGTTAAGGTGCCTTTTTCTTCCTTTTGTCCTGCGCTTTTTTCTATTTCCTTTTTTCCATTTTCCGCTCCTCTGTGCTGCGGTAAACACTATGTGTAAGATAGCCACATATTTTTAGCCATGATGATATACGTTGGTGCAAGCAGGGATATCAAGTTTTATATGCATGAAGCAACTTATTGCCACTATGTGACACATTATTTGCCATCTAGCATGCCACATTGTTGAGAGAGTGTAGATGTGATTCATATTTGATGTTATCAATGGGAATTTCTTGCCCAAAATATACACCTAATTTTCTAAGCTAGATTATAACATAACATTAAAAAAATCCTAAGCCCAAACTTTACCCTGAATAACATAAAAAATATAAATAGTAACACATTGTAAGTATTTAAATTTGAAAATATGATGAAACATAATGATTTGACACAACATATTAAAATGCAAGGTTTGTACTCAATCTTTGATAGCGTTGCTCTTTCTTCCAAGATGATCAAAGGACCATTAGTGTCTTATGGTAACGCACGCATGCGCATGCGCACACGCGCAGGCACACGCACACGCACACGCACACGCACACGCACACGCACACACACACATGTGTGCGTGTGTGCATGCATGCATGTATGCACATACATATTAATTTTTGATCTCCTTTAATAATGAATATTCGTTGAATGGTTGTTCAAAGATTACAAATCGGATCTCTATGGTACATAGATAGGATACATACATGCTCTGTGTGTGTGTGTGTGTTGCTAGCAAGTCCAATCAAGGCTTGCTCTTGTGGATTTCTCAGAAGCCATGGAGATTTTGTATTTATCAACAAGACAATCAAGGCCATTTAGATAGGTTGAGGAGGTCAACTCTACATGTCAATTTCACAAGAACGTTATCTATAATGGTTCTATAGCCCCAAAATGGATCGTCTACGTTGAGAAAGGCCATAGCCCAAAATGGATCACTTATGCTGAGAAAGGCCATAGTTGTTAAACCCTCTCACCATAGCTGAGTTTTTCAATTCACAAATTGAGAAGAAATACAAAACAAGCATTAAATCATGAAATCATGAAATCAAGGGAGTGCATGATACAAAATTGGGTAGAGGCTCCCCCCATGCATTGAGAGGGCTCTCCTTAATGCACATATTTAGTTGAGTAGATTTACTTTTCCAAAAATATCCCTTTTACAAAAGCAAAACAAGCTTTTGATAATTTTTCTTATTTAAATGAGCTAAGGGTTATGAACCTTTAAAAATCAAACAAATGATTAATTTCTTAGGTTGAATAAAATAAGAATCCCATGCTAAGGCACCTCGTAAATGAATAATTTAGATAGCACCAATAAAAATAGTACACGTGATACGGTTAGAGGCTTATTCTAAAACAAGGAATATATCCATCACTTTCCTCTAGACATCAATGTAGTCTAACAATAAATAGAATTAGTATGAGAATCAATATAAATAAATAAAATTTCACCCAAAATCAAAATATAGATTATTAAACATCAATTGTCACTAGAAATAAATAGTTAAGAGATACTCCAAAGGCACCTAACTATGAAAAAGAGTGTTGAGAAGAACTCTTTACACATGAAAATGTGAACATTGTTTAGTGTGTGTATACTACATAATCATCCCTCCTAGTGGAAATCACCCATGTACACAAAGTGAGCTTCATGCTAAAAAAGGATAAATGTCTCCGTAAACTTTTTATTTAGAGGAAAACCATATAAGACCATTAACCCCTTGAGAATGTGCCCGAACACATAGAGGAGAATCATTTAAGGCTATTATCCCTCTAGCTAATGTCTCTTGGAAGTATACCCTCAAGGTGAAAAAGCAATTGTCCTCAATTGCCCATGATAAGATGTGTAATGGACAAAACAAGATAAGAGTGCAAAGCACATGCTATCATCCACCACTGAGATTCCACTAGAAGGACTCCTAAGAAGGCACCAAGAAAAAAATAGAGGCTAGGATATCCCTTAAAAATACACTAACAAGGATCCCAACATGGGATGTTTGAGAAAACAAATCAAAAATATGTCATTGTATATATGTAATGAAGCATTCAACCAGGAGAATGCCATGTATTAATGATGAAAGTTCAAAAAATACATGACAGCCATGGTTGATGCTTCATTTAGCAAGAAGAAATCTAACATCAAGAAAGTGAACAGTAAAATTTTCTGAACGAGCCAAAAGATGTCGTCTCTTAGCCTCTTGCCTTCTTTATCCTCACTCCTCATTTCCAAAGTTAAGGGTACATTTACATAGGCAAGGGCTGAATTTACAAGGGCTGGAAATTACAAGGTATGGAATTAGCATGATTCCAAAGTACAAAAATATCAAGGTATTTTCTTTTATGACAAACCATCCCTTCCTAAGATGGTTTTGTCCTCAAAACCAAAGATAAATGGACCAAATCCAAACCAAGTTATCATGTCCATGTAGCTCCGATATGATAGGAAAGCATTATCCATATAAGAGAGACCTTTATGTTTACCAAACTGTAAGTAAACTGGCTACTGTCCAAACAGGGCTGATTTACAAAAACTGTCATAACTTTTGATAGAGTGGTCCAAATGACACATATGAAGTATAGAAATGAAGTGTACAATCCCTAGTATCACCCCAAAATGTCAAAATCAATTTTTGATAAAGTCAAGATAATTTTATTACCAATAGTAATATCTCACAGCAAGCTGTCCCTGCATAGTTTGTCATGTATCATCCTGCAATAACCAAGGGAAATCATTCACATAAGTGGATGGTTGCCAAGAAGATTCCTCTATAGTTAAGCTCTTCCACTTAATGAGGTACTCAGTAAGAGTATGATTTCTAAGCACTTTTTCTCTCTTTCCAATAATACTTTTAGGTTCATATATGACACGTCCTGCTTCATCCATTGGTGGCAACTCTTCCAATACATGCACATCAGGTTCAACATACTTCTTAAGCTATGAAACATGGAATACATCATGTATTCTAGTGGAAGAAGGTAGTTGGAGCTTATAAGAAAGCTCTCCAAATTTGTCCACTACCAAATATGGTCCATAGAATCTGTGATGAGCAAGCTTATTGTTCCCACCCTTTAATGAAGCATAGTGTGTCTTGGGAACTTTAAGAAACACTAAGAAACATCCAATCTCCAACTTTGAAGTCCAAATGTCTTCTCTTCTCATTGGAATAGGCTTTCATTACTTCTTGTGCTTTCCTTATGGTGTCTTTGCATTGTCTCATGAGCGTCTCCATCCTTTCCAACTCTTCCTTTGCTTGGGGGTTGATATCTTCATGAAAAAAAACTGATGGGATTTGGACTTTGTACCCATAAAGTGCTTCAAATGGGGACATACCTATGCTCATGTGATGTGTGTTGTTATAGCAAAATTCAGGAAGGTGGATCCAACGATCCCATAAAGCTTGTGTGTCATGACAATAATGCCTAAGGTACACTTCCACCCAGTGATTGACTCTCTCCGTTTGCCCATCGGTTTGGGCGTGATAGGGTGTACTAGAAGTGAGAAAAGTACCCATAGAAGATAATAGATTTCTCCAATAGTTACCCATGAATTCTGTATCTCTATCCCATACTATTCTTATTGGCATACCATGTAGCTTGAACACACATTTCATAAATTGCTCAGCCACTTTCCTGGATGAATATTGTATTTTGGTTGGAATAAAGTGGGTTGATTTAGTCAATCTATCAACAACCACATAGATACTATTCCATCCATGACTAGTAGTAGGTAATCTCGTTATAAAGTCCATGGAAATGTTGGTCCATTTGCACGTAGGAATAGGTAAAGGCTGAAGGAGTCTAGCTGGTAATAAAGTGGAGTCCTTATTTTTTTGGCACTCTAAACACTTGGATACATGCTCCTTGACGTCCTTCCATAAGCCCTTCCAATAAAAACTTTTGTGGACCTTGTCAAAGGTCTTGAAAAGACCCAAATGACCAGCCATTGGTGATGAGTGTATCTCATGGAGCACTTTCAGCTTGAATTTATTGTTAGGAACCAAGTACACTTTACCCTTAAACCATAAGAGTCCATTATGCACTTTGAAATTTGAAAATTCTTCATCATGTCCTTGCTGTAATTTCTGTAAAATCTAGACAGCATGCTCATCCAGGACATATTCTTCTTGGATGTCGTTTATCCAATCCTTATAAATTGTAGACACTGTAGATAAACTGCATGCCCACATTCTAGATAATGCATCAGCCACAATGCTATCATTTCTAGCCATGTATGCTATTTCAAAATCATATGACTGCAAGGTAACCAACCATCTCTTTTGCTTAGGAGAAAGGTTGGGCTGTGAGAGAAAATACCTCAACACCCTATGATCGCTTTTGACTTTAAAATGTGTTCCATAGAGATAATGGTGCCATTTCTTGATCGCATGTAGAATAGCAAGCATCTCTTGCTCGTACACATGCATCTCCCTCTCTTTATCATCAAATTTTCTACTCTCAAATGCAATGACATCATGATCTTGAACCAAAATAGCCCATAAACCTCTACCACTAGCATCCGCGTAGATGGTAAAAGTCTTGGAAAAATCAGGGCAAACTAGTATTGATGCTGAAACAAGCAATTGCTTCAGCTCATTAAAGCTCTTGTCGGCAATTTCGTCCCAAAAGAAGGCCTCTTTTTTTATCCGATCGGTAAGAGGAGCTACAACATGAGCATAATTCTTCATAAACCTATGGTAAAAAGATGATAGCCCAAGAAAACCTCTTAAAGAAGTAGCATTAGTTGGGGTAGGCCATTCTTTGACACATTGCACCTTCTTAGGATCCACTTTGATTCCATCTTCTCTCACTATATGACCCAAGTATTCAACTTCCTTCGTCATGGATGAACACTTAGTTGCCTTAGCAAATAGTTTGTGCTTCCTCAATATATCGAAGACTTCTTTTAGATGCTGTAAATGGTCCTCTTTGCTCTTGCTATAGATAAAAAATGTCATCAAAGAACACCAAAACTGTCCAAAATAGCAAGGGCTAGTGAAGCATCTTATTCATAAGAGATTGATCTGTGAGACTGGAGCATTGGATGAACCAAAAGGCATAACCATGAATTGATAGAGGTCTCTTTCCGTCCTAAAGGCTGTTTTAAACTCATCTCCTTCCTTCATGTGTATTTGATGATACCCCGATCTCAAGTCAATCTTGGAGAACACCTTGGCATCCTTCAATTCATCTAGGAGGTCATCTATTCTAGGTATTGGATACCTATTCTTGATAGTGACCTTGTTAAGATCATGGTAGTTGATACACATGCGAAAAGAGCCATCTTTACAAGAAGGACTGGAGAGGCAAAAGGCGATTGGCTTGCCTTGATGAGACCCATTTCTAATAGCTCTTTCTCTTGGTGCTCTACCTCTTCCCTTTCCACTTTGGAGAGGCGATATGGTGGTTTGTTAATAGGCTTGGTGTTGGGCAGCAAGTCTATAGGATGATCCACTTCTCTTTTGGGACGAAGAGAAGTAGGTGACTGAAAAATATCATCATAATCCTTCAGCAACTTGCAAAGACATAGATCTATGTCATTGGTAGGAGGAGAGGGCTGATCCTCATCAATCTTCGAAAGAAGAATAGTGAACATGCATGCCTTTGCATTTATCTCCTTTTTAATCTTCTTGGGGCTGATCACCTCCATTTTCTTCTTCTCAACACCATGTAGAATTACTTGCTGTCCACACCATTGAAATTCCATTTCCAGCTTGTTAAGATCCATAGTAAATCTGCCCAAAGATTTCAACCAATTGCAGCCAAGTATAATATCAATGGGACCCATTTCTAATGCGATCAAACTCACTGATGTAGTGCATAATGGAGATAGAGTAATAGGAATATTTGGGCAACATTGATTACTATTTTCAAAGTATCCATTTGTCACTTGGATTTTTAGGGAAGAAGACATATCCTGTGTACTCAATTTCAACCCGTTGAGTGATTTGGAATTAATAAAGCTATGTGTGCTACTCGTATCAATGAGTATGTGAGCGATCCTTCCATTGATTTGGCCTTTGAGGCGTAGGGTATTGTCCCCTCTTGAACCACTCCATGCGTCATTTGATATGGAACATAGTAAGGGATGTAAATCAGTCCAAGAATCATCCATGTAATGACCGCCTGGATCAAAAGGAAAGCCATCCATTGGGTCATAAAACTAGTCATGGATACTCTCTTCATTTTCATGCATCTCTTCTTGAGTAGTAGAGCCTTCAAGCTGTGCTAGACTTTCCTCAATAGGTTCAGCATCAGAATCATCTTCAAAAATCATACTAACCTTCAACTTCTTAGCCTTACACTTGGACTTATGGTCGGGTGACCATTTCTCCCTGCACTTGAAGCATAGCCCTTTGGCATGCATTTCTTTGAGCTTGTCATTAGACACATGCTTGCCTTGGGTAGGGGCTAAAATTTTGGCACTAATATCAGTCCTTTTTCCATCAAACTTATTTTCAGCATTAGATTTGAAATTGCTGCCCTGCTTTGGTCCATAAACAATGGGGAAAGTTGGTATCTTGTTGTAGGTATTGCTTGAACATTTATTGGCTTCCCACCATGCTGAAAATTAGTCCTTACATGCCCATAGTGGCCTGATGTCTTTGGGAACTATGTAGGCTAAAATAAATGCATTGTTTTTGGCTGGAAACTCTTGTATTTTTGCCCATAATGCTCAGCCAATTGAATGGTAGCTTGAAAAGATGTAGGCTTCATGGCTCCAACTTCGAATGATAAGGTAGACTCCAAACCAAATATATACTTGTTCAATTTGATACTATCAGAGACTCCATGAATATACATTGAGAGGTTTAAAAACTGATTTGAATACTCTCTAACTGAGACACCACGTTGCTCAAGGGCGTACCATTTCTTTTCCAAGCGCTCTTTTTCAATGGGAGAGACGAAGACTTCAATCATAGCATTCTTTAGTGCTTCCCAAGATAAGAAGTCATGCCCAATTCTTGTCATATATCTCCACCAAGTATGTGCATAGCCTTCTAAATGAAGGGCTGCAAACTTCACTTTGGCATTTTTGGGCCTTGGATAAAGGGAAAAGTACATCTCCAATTTGTCAAACCACTCCTCCAACTCCATGGGTGAAGGATTCTCTCCTTTGAAATTTGAGATGACAATTTTTTCTTTATACTCTCTCTCCTATTGAGGCGACTGCCCATTGTGGTGCTCCTGTCCATTATGGTGTTGCTGTCCAAAAGAGTTACCAAATGAGCCTTGTCTAGGGAATTCATTATTCCAAGTTCCTTGTGCATATGGGGTTTGCTGTCCATACTGCATACCATAACCTTGTGGCTGGAAATAATGTCCTTGAGGCTGAAAATGAGTGTTACCCATATTGGAAGGTTGTCCATGGTACCCTTGATGTTGTCCATGCATAGGAGTATTAAATGGTGGTTGCTATCCATTGTTTTATTGAGGCCATCCATGATTGGATAAAGGGCTTGGCCTATTAGGCTGAACTTGAGTATGAGGATTGTGTTATTGATGTCCATAGGAGTTTGGGGCTGAATTCACAAGCCCTTGTTCATGCCCACCAATATTTAGTTGAGGATATAATTGTTTATAAAATGGATTGCAACCGTGGATGAAGAGCACCCTGCCACGGCACCAAGAGAACCACGAACTGGCTAGGTAGAGGCTGCAAATACATTGCTGGCCATGAAAACCTGCAAAAAAACTCTCCTCCTTCTCACCAAGAACCATACTCTCCAAACACACAAGAGGAAGGCACACAAGAAATTGGAAAATTCTTCCATCCTCACCCTCTTCCTCTTCCTCACTCTCCATAAGATCTTGCAAAGGAGCACAAGATCTTGCAAAGAACAAGAAGGTAAGTGTTGTGCCAAAAATGAGAGAGGGAGAAATGAACTGTGAAAGGAGAATATAAAGGAAGAGAGAGGGTGTAACCACCTCAACCTCCCACCTCCCCAAATCCCACGGCTGCAACCACCCTTTTCCTTTCTTGAATTATAAAATTCAAATTTGCATACATAGACTAAGTTCTAAAGACCCTTCAATTTTTAGCATGAGACAAAAGGGTTTGACCTTTCCTTTTCCTAGCAATATTTTATAGTGTGTCTCTTTTGGACTACACATTTTACATTGCTTCATATTTGATTTTTTTGCCAAAGGGGTACAAAAGCAAAGTGTTAGTTTACAAAGGATGTTTCCATGTTTAGCACATTTTGGTGCCTTTATTTGCATTGATTTGCCGGTCATCATTTCCTCCCACACTGAAATGTGAAGCGTCCCCACGAACAAACTTGAAGAAGAACCACGATCAGCTCTTGCAAAAATCGTCATCTTCATCATTAGTCTTCAATCTTCATTTCTTTTCTTCAATCTTCTTTGAATTTTCATTGGATTTGGAAAGGAAAATAATCACAAAAAGACACACACAACTAGGACGTTTAGCCTAGGTCACAAACACTCCACAATAAAAATTCACCGAGTACACAAAATATAGGGCTCTTAATCAACTTGCACGCAAAGTTAACATCACACCCAAGATAGGTTGAAACACAACCACGCCATGAAGCTCATTAAAACCCAAAAAGATATAACCATCCAGCATCCCTCACAAAAGATATGGCAATTACGCACTCCACCCAGTTGTTTTTGAAAAGGAAAGGAGAGATAAGTTGTATTGAAAAAGAAAACAACAAGAGAGAAAACCTAAATTAAGGCTTGTGAGGATTGGAGAATGGTCTTGGTAAAAATAAAAGGTTGCATTGCATACAAACCACCCATGAGAAATTTGTTATAAAGGTTAATAATTAAGGTTTCTTTTGTTGATTTTTAAAATGTTTCTTAGTTACATGAAGATAAGAAAGTCGCTTGCGGTGACGAGCCGAAGATTCCAAGATTAGATAGCCAACGATTGGCCATGGACTGCCACTTGAACATGAGGTGTAGGAGCATTGGTCCTGTTCGATATGATGGCACTATTGCAGGTAGTACCGTGTGAATCAATTGGAGGAGGGCTTGTAGAATTAGCGGCAGTCTGGAGCCATTTTGACCATAGCAAAGATCCTTGAAGCTGCGGCAGCGGGCTGCTCGGAGCTATCGACGAGTTGATGATGGAGGCACGAAGCTTAAAAGTCCGCCAAGATAGTTCATGCCGGGGTAGTAGCCCACCCTGGGGTTGTACTGTGAGTAGGCCAGCAGGACGCGCTCCAGGGCGCGGGGGCCCTCGCTGTTGACCTTGCCTAGCCACTTGTGCGTGGGGAACGTGCCCCCGTATGGAGATGAGTATCATGCCGGCCACGAAGCAGCACAGCGGCACATCTGGGGCACAAGTCAAAAGATAGCTAATAGGCACATGGAGGCATAGAAGGGAGTAGTAGAGGAGATTTTTGTATAGCACTGGCCCTTGAGGATGTTGAAGCAGGGCTGTCATGGATATGTCAGATCTGACAGAGGCTCAACAATGCAAGAACTTCACCCTCTTCTTGTTCTCCATATGCTTACAATGGAATCAAACCTTGGTCCCCATCTTCTCCAATCTTGAAAATCCGACATGAAACCTTCGACAATAGACCCTTCTTTTCTCAAAATGTAGCCAAGAAAGATAGCTTCCCATGGCCAAACTGTAGCTTCAAACTCTCTCTCTTGCAAGCTTCATAACCACCTCTTGATTCTCGGCCAGTGCACCAAATGAAGAGCACCCTGCCACGGCACCAAGAGAACCACGAACCGGCTAGGTAGAGGCCGCAAATACATTGCTGGCCATGAAAACCTGCAAGACAACTCTCCTCCTTCTCACTAAGAACCATACTCTCCAAACACACAAGAGGAAGGCACACAAGAAATTGGAAAATTCTTCCATCCTCACCCTCTTCCTCTTCCTCACTCTCCATAAGATCTTGCAAAGGAGCACAAGAGAGGGAAGCAAGAATAAGAAGGTAAGTGTTGTGCCAAAAATGAGAGAGGGAGAAACGAACCGTGAAAGGAGAAGATAAGGGAAGAGAGAGGGTGTAACCACCTCAACCTCCCACCTCCCTAAATCCCACGGCTGCAACCACCCTTTTCCTTTCTTGAATTATAAAATTCAAATTTTCATACATAGACTAAGGTCTAAAGACCCTTCAATTTTTAGCATGAGACAAAAGGGTTTAACCTTTCCTTTTCCTAGCAATATTTTATAGTGTGTCTCTTTTGGACTACACATTTTACATTGCTTCATATTTGATTTTTTGCCAAAGGGGTACAAAAGCAAAGTGTTAGTTTGCAAAGGATGTTTCCATGTTTAGCACATTTTGGTGCCTTTATTTGCACTGATTTGCCGGTCATCAGTGGATGTCCTCTTCATGCCTAGAGCTTGCTTGAACCCTAAGGTGTGGATCTTGCCCATGTGGCTGAGAATAGGCCTTTGATTGATGGGGCTAAGGCTAAAATGAAGTGGGCTGTATAAAATCTTTAGCCTTTGATGATTCCCCAATCTCAAATTGTCCTACCACCTTTGGAGTAGAGGGTTTGGGTTGCTCTTTAGCCCGAAAGGAGGGTTTGGAACATTGGGACCAACTGTAGGCAACATATTTTCACTAAAGATAGCTACTAACTTGTCAATACCCATCCTCATGCCATCAAGGCCGATTTCATCTCTTTAATATCATTTGAGAGTTATTGTAGGCTGTTAGAGTTCATGGAAGCATGGGACATCTCAACTCCATTCATTGGTTTTGATTGATAGGAGAATGAGTGGAACTTACATCAACCTCGTCATTCTCATAATGCCTGTGTCATATAGCTTCTTGAGGGGTTTCATGTTCATGCTCATGTTGGTATTCTCTCAGCTCTTCATTGATGGTCTCCAAAATAGGATCCTTTTTCTTATTCCTTGCCATGAGTAACTTCCTATCCTGTATATACAACAGAGGAAAAACTCAAATATCTTGAGTTCTAGTGCTCCAAATAACAAGCTATTTGGCTCTGCTTGAAGCTTGAGAAGTCCCCTTTCTAATGAACTATCAACTGTTGAAAGTAGTTGAGTACAGAAAATTCTGTAAACAGTTTATTATAGCTGTCTGGAAATTCTTGCAACATGTGAATGCTCTGTTTTGATCATTTAGTGACTTGTACCTTCAATTTTCATGCATGTACCAACCGTGTAGACCTGTAAGAGAGCTCCATACATCTGTCAAAGCTGAAAATACCCTCTACAATAACCAAAATGATTGAATAATCCATTGTAGACTGCAAGATTAATGGGACCTTGTTTGTATACCCTGTCCCAAAACCTCAATGCTGATCCAATGTAAAAAATACCATGCTGAAAATTGAATTCTTGTTCCCTTGAGTGGTACCTACACTTGAAATTTAAATGCGTGGGATTCGAGACTTGAGGGGTGTGCAAATTTCCCTCTCAAGCCTGTTTGTGTTCCCCTTCAGGGTCCTTGTTAGTAGGGGAGGGTCACCTCTCTTTTGTCCTACCAACTCGCTCGGTATCCACTTTTCCTCGTGGGTATATACATGGCAGTTCAATGCTAGGCTCTAAAAAATAAGCATGAAATGCATGGAATGAGAAGAATTTGATTTCCCCTTTTATGATATGCAAGAACTTGAATGGAATAGGCTGAAATTGAAATGGGGATAGGTAAGGGATAACCTCAGCAGTGACTCACTGCTTAACAATTCTTATTCCACTTACCATTGGTAAAATTTTACTCATGTCAATGAAAAAAAGAGAGCAAACAATTCAATATCAGGGTTAGGTAAATGAAATGAGAATTTGAGGCACTTGGAAGTGATTATTTCAGTGAATGAGAGTGATTATGCAATGATCAATCACTAAAATAGATCTATGGATTTCCCATGAAATGCATTTGATAGAATGGATGGGATTCTTTATCATTTTAATCCCTCTTTCATCAATTGGACTTAGCTCAGCAAGAGGATTCAAAGAGAGATTAAAAATGATTAGAGTACCTCTTAATCTAGTAGGAGAAGAGTGTTGTTGTTGATGAAGGAATCTCCCACAAAGAGAACTTGGCTTCAGCAAATAGAGCTTGACTTCAGCTTCTATTAATCCAAGAAATCCACATTTTATCTTTCTAATGCTAATATCCAGCTTCTTGATCAAGAATCTTCATGAAGAGTGCTCCCATGAACCATTGGACCCAAAATTTGATGAAGAAGGCTTCAATAGAGATGCCACTTGAGTTGAAGATGTTGATTACTCTTCATTGTATAATATAGGCTTCAAAGAAACTTCAAAATTTGAAAGAGAATTCAATAATTCCCTTCCTTCAATTGACATTGGCTGCCCCTTCCATGAATCCTTCATGAATCCACTCCATTCTTCCACAATGGTGGAAAATCCATGCAATGTTGGTACTATCCTTTGTGTAGAGGCTTCAGGAAGCGAAATTGACCAAAAGCCCCATGATCTTGATAAGAAATTTGAGAAAATAAGCTTGCTGTCCAAAACTGTCCTTGTTAGGGTTTCATGAGAGAGGGAAAGACTCAAGATGGAAGAAACCTCATCAAAGCTTGGAAGAGACCAACTGCCAAAGGAAGTAGGAGCTTGGTATGGCCCGGCTAGAGCTTATTAGCTCCAATTTTCAACTCGTGAGGCAGGAGCATGATCAGGCGCAGATCACGCAGCCTGCATACTCATATACCACGACAAGAAAAATGAGTAATACCCTCAAATATGATACTCCATAGACAGCTTAAGTGGCAGAGAAGATGCTTGTGAGGTCAAATGGCAAGATAGAGTTCATGGCTTGAAGGTAAGATCAGAGATTTCCATGGTTTCTATGAGAGAAGCTCGTAGGAAAAGTGAAGAAACCCCTGTTCTTGAAAAGTAATCATATTTTAAGCTCCACTAAGTCATGTAACCCTGATTCTCTTCAAACTTACCCCAATTTTGGTCCAAATCTTGGTCATGACTTGCCAAATTGGTTGGAGCCCCCCATTGTCCACTGGTTCATGCCAAGAGCCTCCATCTTAGTCACGGTTTGTAAGAGTTCTCCATGTCAGACCATGGTTATGGAAGAACTAACTCTTGTGACTGAATTTTAACTGCAGTTTTCACTCCCTAGTCACTACAACTAAATCTATTGCATGAAAATGACTTCTGATAGGATCTAAACTAATGCTCAGATACCAATGTAATGAAGCATTCAACCAGGAAAAGAAATCTAACTAAAATTGAAATAGACATAAAATAACAACCAAAACATCTTGCCATGTATTAATGATGAGAGTTTTAAAAATACATGACAGCCATGGCTGATGCTTCATCTAGTAAGAAGAAAGCTAACATCAAGAAAGTAAACAATAAAATTTTCTAAATGAGCCTAAAGATGTCCTCTCTTAGCCTCTTGCCTTCTTTATCCTCACTCCTCATTTCCAAAGTTAAGGGTACAGTTACATAGGCAAGGGCTAAATTTACAAGGGCTGGAAATTACAAGGTATGGAATTAGCATGATTCCAAAGTACAAAAATATCAAGGTATTTTCTTTTATGACAATATACATGACTACTTATCCCTTAGAAAGACACTAACAAGAATCCCAACATGGGATGTTTGAGAAAACAAATCTGAAATATGTCGCTATATATACTTGACTACATATGCATAACAAAAATCAATACAATCTCATTGATTTTTTATATTTAATTCAAATTTTCTCTCAAAGGTCCTTGTGCATTGCAAGTTAAGATCTTATATATTTTCTATTCTACAAGTTATGTATACACCTTTGATACTCTTAAAGGTTCTAATGAATATGATTAAGTTAGTAATGAGAATTTTATGTCTTTGAGAATAACAAGGCTTTTTCAAGGCAACTCACCACATTTATATGTTATGAGTTCAGTTATGTAGAACTTAAAGTGTCTATTTTTGAGGCCCCAAATCTTAAATCAATTGAAGCACTAAAAAGGCACATGAAAATTTACAACATTGATAAGTTCAAGGTTTTAAAAATTTTACAATGTCTTGCTAGGAAACTCATCACATTTATAAGTTTTTTCTCCCCTTCATCTAATCAATTTCACTGTTAATGGTAAATTGAGATCTCATACCCATAAAGTATGTAGATATACTTTGAAGGGATTCTTTTACATTAGCCGATGTCCATTTCTTGTATAATGACAAATACTTTGGATCCTCATTATCCAAATGGATAGTCATAGTAAAGTGACCATTGCTTTTCTTAGAGTCTAAAGGTGCCCATGCATCCTTAGTCTTTCTTCATCTTCTATACTAGAAAGTTAGATGTAGTTGAATGTTGTATGATTACATAATGAGGTCCTCTGAGCATTTGCAAAGAAAAAAATCACCCTTGCGTGTTTTCTACATTTAGTTTGATCCAAAGATTTTCCTATCCAACCACATCACTTTTGTTCTTTTCAAATCTATTCCTTGAAAGGTTGACCCAAAAACATGAATTGAAAAACCAAGATAAATTGACTCTCCTTGATATTCTCCTCATATTCTTTTAATCTTCATATAACTTTGAATATCTTTGATGACCTTTAACTTGAAGCCCTGGATTGTTCCATTGTCTAGAGTATTTCAATTTGTAATTGAATTGAGGTTATGTGAAGGAAGGTCTTCCAAACTTCCAAATGCCTATGTGTTTACTGAAAGAATCTCTAAAAAATTTTAAATGAAAAAATATGAAGGATGGTTAGGATAAGTAAAGTTGTTAAAATCAATATACTTGATATTGAATATACTTGTGAGTGACTCCAATGGCTACCATTGCACTCTTGTCGATGGAAATTTTTTTATAAAAAGGTCTTAAAGTTAATCTTCAAGCTCAATGAAACAATAAAATTTCAAATAAAAGGATACACTTAATGTCAAATTTTCTTAAAAGGTAAATTTTGTTTCCTTATAGTGAGGTGGAAAATGTTATTGCATAGAAGGCACCAAGTGTAGGCTCTTTTGTAGAATATAATGTCGAATATTTGCTTTCCATGTTTCATCTTGTACATCCTTCATCTTGCATTCCATGTTTTATCTTGTACCTTAAATCCAAAAATACATCCTTTTTACTTGAATCTCATCTTTTCTCTTTTCTATTTGTTGATCTTATGAGGACCTTTATAAGAGGGAAGCATTATTATCCAATCATGGAGCTTGTAGGTTATTGGATACCACATATCATCCTCTCTTCTATAGTAGTATGTACATGCTCGTATAAAGTTAGACGATCATCTAGAAGAAGCCATGGAGGAAGAGATCTATGGTAGTGTCAAGAAATGAGATTGCAAGGCGTTGAAGGAAAGAAGCCATGGAAGAGATTTGGGGTAGTGACAAGAAATGAGATTGCAAGGTGCTAAAGGAAAGAAAAACAGAGTTGAAAAATATCATGCCACATTGAAATTTTTTGGATGGAATTGAATCACGAGGATAATTTTAAAGGGCCCCTTTCACCTTTTTGCTAAAGGTAGATGAAATTTGACCAAATTAGTAGAGAGTCAAATGTTACATTTGACCACACATGGCATTGTCCTTATTGCCTCTTCACTAATCTCATCATTAGTGAAAGCTAATCAAAAGGCTTGTTTGGCCTAATGTGAGAATTTAAGACTTTGAAGCAATGCAAATTTGGTATCTGTATAGAAGGGTAGAGTTAAAGATGATGTTTGGTGTTTGAAGGATGATGGAATAGTAGAGTTAAAGATGATGTTTGGCATTTGAAGGATGATGTTTGATGTTTTGGTATGTGTATGGAAGGGTAGAGTTAAAGATGATGTTTGGTGTTTGAAGGATGTTGGAAAATATGACTTGTCTTTGCAACAAGCAATTTGGCACTTTAATGGAGCCTTTGGAGATAATTTTATACCCATACTAGAGAAACTTAAACTTATCAAGGCACTCTATACAAGAGGGATAAAAAGATGAAAGAATATTTGGCATGCTACTCTACTTTAATGGCTCTCAATTAAGGAGATTGCCCAAAATCAAATTTGCGAAAGAATTAGTAATTGTGGATGTGAGTTCTATATAGTAAAGGAAAGATTGATCGACCTCATACATAGAAAATTCCACCCATCCACTTATTTATTTGAGAATGGAAAAAAGAAAAGGCTTTATGGATTGTTCTAGGAGAAGGGATTTCATAGTTTTAGAGCCTATCAGTATTTGAGGAAGAATTTTCTCTGCACTACAAGGCAAACATGGAGAAAAAGGTGAGAAGAATATGGGCTTGCACACCTTCCAAGGGACTAAGTTTGGTATTGTGGGAGAATTTGATTGATAAGTTCTCAACAAGGAAAAGTGGAATTGCCAATAAGACAAAATTTTTTGGTCATTTTTGAAGAGGTGGGTGGAGAATATTGTATTTCACAACAAGATTGGTGTTAGGAATGCCCTCTTTTTGGTGATGCTTGGTAGCTAAATAAATGGTCACTCAAGCTATGGAATGTGTTTCATGGTGTCACCATATGTTTCATTTGGAACTTTAGGAACAATAAGGCTTTTTTGGAGAGCTTCATCTATGACTTCTTTGAGCACTGTATCATGCAGGGATAAAAATTTGGTGGTGTTGAAGGTTTAAGGAAGAAGGATTCCTTGTTAAGAGTGTCCCATAAGCTACTTAGGATATGTAATGTTCCCCACTATTAAGGTGGATTGATGTAAACATTTCTTCCATAACACATTCTTTCATGAGATAAAAAATTGATCACGTGAACTGTAAACTCTTTCAGATTGATAACTAAACTTAGTGACATCTTGCCTACTAATAATTTGTGTTTTAACACAAAACTAAAATGAATACGTTTAAAGGAGACTTGATTAGAAATTGTTGACCTCACAAAATTCTATAACTAGAAAATTTCATTTTAATATTAGCACTTTCAAGATTGCATGACTTTGAAAATAAATATTAAGGCTTTTTTATGTGAGTCAAGATAGAATTTTAAGCAGATGTAAAAGTTACACAATGTTTTCAAGAGACTTCTCATAACAATGTGATGTTTCTACTGTATCTTAGGAATTAAAGCTATGGTTAGTGGAAGTGAATCCACCATCAATGATGAGATTGAGTCCACTACAATAAGAAGCATCCTCAGATGCAAGGAAGAGTGCTGACTTAGCGACATCCAATGCTGACAAGCAATGACCGTGCAAATTAGCCTTGGCATCACGAATGGCCTCACATTGCTCTGGAGTCAGTGTATCATCGCTTGCACCTAGTCGTAGATGTCTCACTAGTAGTGGCGTGGCAACACCCCAAGGTGACACACAATTGACCCGTATGCCATACTTGCCAAGGTCACTAGAGGCCGCTCGAACAAGGCCCAAAACTGCATGTTTGGACATTGTATACACAACTGGTGCCATTCCACCCATGATACTAGCCACACTACATGTGCACAAAATTACACCACGTGTACCCGCAGCCACCATTGCATGTGCTGCATGCTTCACACCCATTGTCATGCCACGTACATTTACATTCATGACATTGTCAAAGTCCTCCATGTCAATGCCTAAGACATCCTCTCCTTTGCCCTTCCCAACAAGGCCTGCATTGTTGTACATAATATCCAACTTTCCCCATGTGGACAATGTGAACTCTATAAGGGACTCCATATCAGCTTCTTTGGTAACATCACAATGCTTGTAGACTGCAGATTCATTGCCCACATCAATTGCCAATTGGGTTCCCATTTCATCTTGTATGTCTGCAATGACCACCTTGGCACCATGCTCTACAAACAAGCGCACAGTTGCCTCACCAATGCCACTTGCTCCACCAGTGATAATAGCCACCTTGCCCATTAACCTACACATAACATAACATGTGTAAATGAGCATACTCTTCCATTGATCAAAATTAAAAATATCATTTTTCCTATGAGGTATTTATTGCAATATTTGGTCTCTTGTAATATTAAAGACTCCATGGTTTGTCCATGGCTTAATAAAACTAATCAATATTCAAGCATGCATCACTATTAATAGAGCTTTGATGCGTAAACAAACTTGGACTCTACTCCTTTGGAAAGAAGAGGAAGGGCCATTAAACAAAATTCTTTCTCAATGGAATGTAACTAGTTATGTACATTCAATGAGCTTATTAAAAGGCCAGTTGCTTTTGTATGCTTGTGTTATGCCCAAGTTTGTTAAGCCTTAATGTTAATGCACAATAGTGTGATACAACATATTGGTGTATATGGGATACACAAGCTATAAAATTGAACTCACTGACACATATGCTAGATTTTAATTAAGTTTTTACCATAACTTAGGTAGCATGTGCCAATGCAACTTGATCCAACCGAAAGATCAATTATCCCAAGCAAGAATATTTCAATGAGTGCACTACTCTTTTACTAAGGCTTGCATAAATAAGTTGGAAACCATACTACATGCTAACATGCAACTAAATGAGAACTACAAAAAGGATTTTGATAGAATAAAAGTAGTGCTTTTTGTAACCTCTAAGTGATATGGTGGTCACATATGAAAATAATGAACTCCATATCGCCAACAATTATCGAATTGATTGGTTATGCAATGCAACAAGGAAAATCCTCTAGTTTATGATTCATTAATGGATGTAAGCTATCTTATTGGTGCTTCCTTTTTAGGATTGCTCCTTTTTAAGGTACAACTTACCTACATTTACACATGAAAAAAGGTGCATATTAAATAGAAACAAGTTGAGTTGTCATGTACCTTTTTTGGATGTGATATAATAAATAGAGAAAAAGTTCACCCATCAATTTGCTTTCACATTACAAGATTTTATATCTAAACACTATTTTGCATAAAACAAAGGATAACGCATATTGAAAAATTTTATTCGAAAGTAGTGCATTAGAAGATGATGGACAAACGTGGAGAAAAGGTATTGTTTTTTGTGGTAACTTTTGCTCTTGATGCAACATGTCTTTGACCATGATGAGATGAGAAGTTCACTTGCATTGGACCTTGGGTCCTCTCTTTATAGGCTAGTACAACCCCACTAGACAAATCAATCCCCCCTTAGGTTTACCTCATGAATTGCATTGAGCCTTGAAGATTATATCCAAAATATCCGACTAAGAACTATTCAATCCCCCCCTAGGGTTTACTCATGAATAGCATTGAGCCTTGAAGGTTATATCCAAAATATCCAATCAAGAACTTAGAAAACCAACAAGAGTCCAATCTTAAGCTCTTAGGGTTATCTCACTACTTTCATTGGATGTTGGAAGTTAATCTCTACAAGAAGCCATGTCAATCACCAAGAGCCCCTTAAGGGCAAACTTTGGGCCAAATTTGAAGCCCCTTATAAGAACCTAATGGTTGAGGTAGCAATGTATATAAATGGTTGAGGTAGCAATGTATGTATATGTGATTTTATAAAAGAGAATATGGCTAAAATATGGCATTTAAAAAGAGAATATCTATACTATTAGTTCAGGAGAGGTGGAGGGTGGGTGCCACGAGGCAACCCCCACCTCCCTCACAAAAAAAAAGAGAACACGAGGGCGAGTGCCACGTGTCCAGCACCCGCGCCCCCCCTCCCCCCCCAAATCGCGCCGCGGGGAGCGCCTAGTGGTAAAGAAGGGGAACGGAGAGAGGATCGCTATGCGATAATTCTCTCACTCACACACACACACACACACAAAATGAAACGACAATCAAAGTCATTCCCAAGGTCTCCTCTTTGAAGGTATCCTCTCTCTCTTTCTCTCTCTCAACGTTGCAGATCTCGCCTCTCTCACATCACTTACACAGCAAAATGACAATCAAAGACATGGTCTTTTGCAAGGTCTTCTCTGAAGAGGTTCTCTCTCTCTCTCTCTCTCTCTCTCTCTGTGCACAGCCAGATCTCACCTAAGAATTACGCATTTTCCTGCCTACAAAAAGCCCACTACTTCGCGACAATTCAACGTACCACCCAAGGCGATGGACCAGAGAAACACAGGCTATTTCGTTGCAGTTTCTCGGCAGGAAAGGGAGATCCGCGAAAACAAGCTAGCAAGAGGAGGAGGATTCTTGTGAGACAGGAAACGCACAGAAAGACGGATGTATATGTGAAGGGGAAGAGCAATGAAGAGAGGAGTGAATGAGGGAGTGTGGGTGTTTACCTTTTGGAGCTTTGGATGGTGGAGGGGTTGGGGGCGACGGCTTCAGCCATGGATCGCGCTTCCTATCAAAGGAATCAGAAATTAGACACAGGCACAGACAGACAGACAGAAAGAGAGAGAGAGAGGGTCTCTGAGAGATAGGTGCGTACCGTTTAAGAAGGCAAGGAGAAGACGAGGGTGGGGGGTATATTCGGGCTGCCCGCGCCGAGACAAACATCGTGCCCTAGTAATTATACTCCCTCTTTTTGGGCCGTCCCTCGCAAAAGTTAAGAGCTGCAAGAATACTAAGCCACAAATAAGCATGAGATAGACTAGTTGATGCCATCATCGATGTTTATCTTTTAGGCGATTTTTTGATTTTTAGACTAAAAATATGTGTCTCTAGACCAATTCACGAAAAAGGGGTCATTTTTGAAGCCCTTAAATCATAATGATCGTGTATAGTCACCCACTCTGGGCACATCACCGTAGACACTTCCGATCAAGGTTTTGATAGAGTGTCCATTTAACACCATGCCAGGTGGAATACAAAACTTGTCACAGTTTTCGGTAATGCCCACCCTATCTTCTATCCCTTGAATCCAACAAATGAACCCCACCACATTACCAACCGCTGACACCCGCATATTCCCAGATAGTCTCAACATCCTCAAGTAATGCCACAAATCAAAGTAACACAGTGCTGCATTAACAATATCCTCACACGTTCCCTCCACCACAACTAGCAAGATACTTGCCTAAAATCCCCTCCAAACAAAACAACATTTTCACCAAATGGCATATCACACCTCATAACGTCTCCTCTCGGACCTTCAAAGGCATATCGATGGCCCATAGGAGCCTCATCCCACAAAATAATGCTTGAATGTATCAATAACTAAGCAAGGTCACTTTGAACAAGAATGTTACAAGTGGACCAATTATTCAAGTCTACTAGGATTTTAAATTGTGAGTGAGCTGGAGCAAGGTAGCAATGTTTCACAACACTACAGCCAACGCTACACGACCACCCCTGTGTACCTTCGCAAGCAAGCACTTATACACGAAAGTCTTTCCAGACCCACCGAGGCCATCCAAAAAGAATACTACTCCAACATTTGCATCAACAACATCCATAACTACACCAAAGGCCTCGGCAGACAATCACCAATGTTCTCACTAAGAGAAATTGAAGCTTTTTTATGTTGAGACAATGTCTTCACCAGCTTTTCAATCCCATCCAACTAACGAATGATCCTCATGAGATATATAAACCATTCTCTTTGCTTAACTAACTAACTAATTAACTTACTAACCAACTCACCAAGTAAGTAATATAACCAATACAGTCAACCTACTCTCCCTCCCTCCCTTCCTCTCTCTCTCTCTCTCTCTCTCTCTCTCTCTCTCTCTACTTAACCAACTAACTAACTAATGTAACTAACCTACTTCTCTCTCTCACCTCCTCCTTTTTCTCTCTCCCTTCCCCCCCTCTCTCTCTCTCTCTCTATCTCTACCCAACTAACCCATAGAATTCGTAAGAGAGAGAGAGAGAGAGAGAGAGAGAGAGAGAGAGAGAGAGAGAGAAGAAGAAGAAGAAGAAGAAGAATAATAATAATAAGAATATTTTGAAAGTGGATTATTTGTCATGTTTTAGTATTTATTTAACTTTTGTAGATGCCTATAGAGTGGGGCTATTATCCGATTTTTGACTTATCAAAAGAAGCTATAGTGCACGTTGTGTGTGGTAATGAGTGATGATATCATACGAAGGATGCTTGGAAGAGTCGTTGAGCATTTACATGATGATGTCAACATAGATATTAAGCTCCGGGTATTTATTGAAGTTGTACATTGTGGATATATGCAATGTTTTTGGGTGCATATATACGAGGTTGACCACAAAAGAGGTTTTGACACTCTCATACTAATAAAATATTGAGGCATTGGTTTGAGTATGGATTCAAGGATTTGGGTTGTTTTGTTACATTGCATCAACATTTATCGGTACCTATTGAATGGTTCACAAGTGTTCGGCCAAGTATTATTATTTTGGGAATGATATGGTCTTTGTTAGTTGTTCCATGAACTTATGTTGAGATTTTGTTCAGATGCAAGTGCTACAAAGAGAGGTAGGACTATGGCATCCCCTGTGCAATTACCAATAGAAAGTATGGAATCAACCCCTACTTCGCCTTCACATGTTTTTCTTGAGGATGACGATTTTGCCAATGATTCCTCGAAGAAGAGGAAGCTTTGTTCCTCTTAGGCACCTTTGAATTACCGTCCTTTTTTTTATGGCATTGGCCATTTTCATGTGGTACTTGTCGGGCATATGTGAACAAAAGATAGGATGTCTCAAACTTGGCCTTCGTAGCTTGCTAATAAGAAGTAGGATGCCTTATATCTTCCCTTCATGGCATGATCGGTAGAAAGAGGCCAATCATAATGGGCATATTGAGAAGTTTTGCCATGCTAGGAAAAGATCTCAAAGAGCATATCTTGCAATAGTCAAAGAAGATGAAGACAACAATGGAGAAGAAGAATAAGAAGACACCCAAGAACAAAAGGATAGGACTCACCAATCCCTCTTTTGTGGCTCATTTTCTGATAGGCTTTTTTAAGTTTTAAATGTGGACTTGCCTAATGTTCTTACCATAAGCTCCTATACTTCTCATGTAACCTTTGCACACTACAACCTCTACATACTTAATGAGGCCTTGTGACAGTCTCTAGCTTTGTATGGTTGGTTCTTTTCATTTCTACACTTAGTAAGGTTTTACTCATGCAGCCTTTGTATACTCAATGTCTTTCTCTCTTGTGATTAAGGAGGGGTGTTGAGAAATGCGCAATCACATCCACTATAGCCTCTTTGTAAGGAACAACAAGGCAAAGAAACACATTGCAAATACAGCCTTAGACTAGGTCATGTATGCATGGTTTATTAAAACCATAGTTGGTGAATACCATGGTCATTTTCCACCTACCAATACCACCTATTGTAAGCTTGTGGAGGGTGTGAGTTGACCACCAAAACCAAGGCAAAATGATCACGAACTGATAGCTAATGATGCTGCCCACCAAGTACCATCAAAAGTACATAAAATCAGGATGATTTAGCATGAAAATTCCACGTTAGCCCATATATAATTTCTTGCTGTAATAAATTACAACTAGGTATAATGAGAGCAAACTGTAGGAAAAATGAATGCACCAAGTCAACCACTGACTGTCAAAGCATAACCAACATCAAGCGGACATAAATCAACATGTGACAGTCATACAGACATTGAGCAAACATCCAAGCATGTCAAATGAATCCATCAGTAAGACGGCACACCCCTTGTGTAATAGGGAAAAGTGTACACAACACTGGTAAGACCTAATACAAAGAGGTGTATGCTCAGGGAGAGTGCAAAGCCCAAATTAGCCCAAGTACATCTGTGAGGACCACCACATATCAACCATGCAACATCCAAGTGAAGATCCCAGTCTCAAGTATCCGAATGCTCAAGTAGCATAAACGGACTGCTCAATGTCTGTCAAGCATATCAAGACACTCATATTGGCACAAAGGCCATTTGAGCACTCGCATCCTATCCTTCCAATGACTCTCACAGGGTTTGTTTGGGAACTTTCTCAAAACTCCAATAGCGAAACTAATATCTAGCCAAGTGCTGCACAAATAGATCAAGTTTCGACCAACCTCCTATACCTCCCAATGTCTACTAGTGCTGATTTATCCTCAACGGATAACTTTGCATTGACTTCCATAGGTGTAGCTATCTCCTTGTACTCAGCCATATCAAATGCTTTCAAGATCTCCCATACATACTTCTTCTGAGAGAGATAGATCTTTTCTAGCTCTTGCGAGACTTAAATCTGTAAACAATAGTGCAACAAGTCCAAGTCTATCATTTCAAACTTAGAGCTTAAATCCTTTCGAGTTTGGTTAATCATATCTTCATAGTCACTTGTAATAAGAAGCTCATCCACATATAGGACAATAACTAGAGACTTTTCACCATGCTTGTAGATATATAAGTTAGCATTTGAGGCACATCTTTTGATGATTAAGCTTTAAAAGAACTTATCTATCTATTGGTACCATGGTCTAGGGGCTTGTTTTAGGCCATACAATGCCTTCTTTAGCTTACACACTTTGTTCTCAGATTGGGGGACCTCAAACCTTGGTGGCTAAACCATGTACACCTCCTCCTTGAGGTCACCATCCAAGAACACTAATTTAATATCCATTTGGTAATGGCCACTTTACTGTGGGCAGCCACTGCAAGTAGTGTGTGTATAGTGGCCATTCTGACAGTTGAAGCAAATGAATCTTGAAAATCAAACCCTTCAACGTGTGAAAATCCCTGTGCAACTAGCCTGTCTTTGTACTTTTATAAGGTTCCATTAGCCTTGTACTTGACCTTCCAGACCCACTTGGTACCAATAATCTTTCTCTTTGGTGGCCAATCCACTAGCTCCCAAGTGTCATTCTTCATGATGCTATCATACTCAGCTTGTATAGCTACCTTCCATGCTAGATTTGCAAGTGCTTCTTCCAAGTTAGCTAGCTTCTTTACTTCTCTCATAATATCAACCATCAAGGCCATATTGACTATGTGAGGAGAAGCCATTCTTTTATCCTCTATTCTCTGAGAACCCCTTGGTACATATACCTTCTCCTCAAAAAATGTGGTCATAGAGTTGCATCACCCATTGTGGCAATGGCTTTTTCGGTGTGGTGTGATGTCAGGTTGGCGAACTTTCTCTTCATCATCAAAAGATGAATCTTCCTCCTCCTTAAGGATAGGGGTAGCGCTTGGGATAGGTCCATAGTGGGATACTTTTTCACTTGATGATAAAGTGGAAGAACTTTCCTTGTCCTCCATTGTCTAGAGTTGCTCCTTGAACACCACATCATGGTTCACTGTGATCTTCTTTGCCTCTTGGTCATACAATTTGTAAGCCTTTTGCTCATCACTATAACCCAAGAAGATACATTTTCTAATTTTTAATTTTAACTTGTTTCTTTTCTCACCAGAAACATGCACATAGCATTCATATCCAAAAGTTTTGAAATGTGAGACGAATGGTTTCTTACCAGTGTAAGCATCATGAGGTGTTTTTCCCTTGAGAGCCTTTGTGTAGCTCCGATTGAGAATGTAGACTACAATATTTACAACTTTAGCCCAAAAATGGTTTGGTAATCCTTTTCCTTTTAGCATGCACCTTGCCATCTCAACAATGGTGCAATTCCTAAATTCCACAACACCATTCTGTTGAGGTGTATGAGGTGTCATCAATTGATGCTTGATCCCTTTGCTCTTACAAAAGTCATCAAACTCCTTTGACTTGAACTCACCACCATATGTTCTAAATTTCTTCACAATTTTCTCTATTTCATTCTCAATAAGTTTTAGCCATTCTTTATGTAACGTGGCCACTAGAATCATCCAGGACACGTCTTAGCAGTCCATCGGAAAGGATGTCTCGAAAACTCCACCCGGCATTCCCATGGAATGTTATGGGCTTTGCGATCTAGGTCTTTCCGCGTCTGCCACGTAGCGGAAGTATCCTGGCCGTTCCCACTTAGGATCGATCGGAATCAGGGTTATCCTGATTGGTCATTACCTAACAGCAACTAGCGTCGGACCCAAGCGAACTACTTTACGCAGAAACGCCGGGTCCGAAGCGGATTCACGCTGCACTTGGTTCAAGGAGAATGGGAAATGAGAGGGATGCAAAGCTCAACCTCTCTGCCATAAGGCATAGTGCCATTCCGTTTCCCTAAAAAAGCGTAAATTGGTTAAGACATAACTCTAGGTCCACGCTTTCGTTGTTCGTGTCTTTTGACGATCATCCCACTGTTCTTCAAGTTTTGAGAAAAGTTCTCGGCTGACCGGGACCACCCAACCGTAGGACGGACCCATGGTCCATCCTTCGCACTTTCCTCAGTTTGTTTTAGTTATGTAATTATCTAACACATTAATTTGACATGTAACAATCAGCTTCTTTAATTAATCCGTTAAGCACTGGTTCCTTTACATAATCTTATCACGTGACATAGAAAAACAATATCAAACAAGTTCTTTATTAACATATCATCATTTTTATCTTTGAAATACAAGGAGTTTCCACCGTAGGCTTGTCCATAATCCGCCCGAAGGCTATCCAGTAATCCACATGGATCACTATTCCAAGCTTCTGCCCGTAAACTAGTACGCGGGCCTCGAGATCCAATCCCGAGTCACGTTAGCCTCTTGTGCAGGACTCGGAAGGCGAGGGATTTACGGCCAGAGCCCCCCCTGGCACCCAAGCGTCCTCCTGCTCCAAGTAGAGCTCAACGGAGAGACCTCTCACGGCGGGTTCGGTCCACGTTCTCGGCGCGGTCAACAACCCCCTTGGTTAGGGTCAGGCAGGTAGTCGGGGGTAACTGAAACTGCCTCTCCCTTTAGGCCTTCAACCTAAAGCGTAGATATTCATTTAATTTGTAATTCATAAATCAAACAGTGCTCTAAATTCTCTAGCAAGCACAAACACTTTCATTAACCGATCTTGTTATTGGCAAACTGCTAAGGAATGATGCTTTCCTTTTGAATGCATCAGTACTCATTCCAAGGTGTCTTGCAACTTGGCAAGATCCCTTATATTCTCGGTTAGGGCATACCTTATTAACCCAACTTGGGTAAAGTTCATTGGATACTTTAGATTCCGTTTTTTTAACTTTCCTTATTTAGAAGGATATAAAAAAAAACATCCTTTTGCAAGATAACTTGTGTAAGGATCCGCCATCCTTGTTGAGGGTATTTAACCTTTCTTCTTGTGAATCAATCACAAGACTATATGACTTCGTACTTGCTGCGCAAGTCCTGCATCGTAATATACGATAAAATAATCCGTTTTCGTTTCTTTAAGCTGACGTTTGTTGGACCTAGGGTCTCTTTTTAAGAACCTCAGGGACAAACCCTAGTTCTTTTTTCATTTTTCGAATTTATTGACCCTACAATCAGGGCAGGTAGTCAAGTATTTAAGGTATAAACGTTTCTTGGCCTTTAAATCATTCCCAAGGCATATTTCGCAGCATAGGTATTTCTAAGTTTACATTAAATCAGTTATCTTTTAGGAGGTAATATTGAGATCACCTCGACACGATTTGTTATCCTTGTGACAATTGATTTTTCAGTCCTAAACTTTAATGCTTTGAGGTTAGGTAGATTCAATTAATCCTCCTTTTTCCTTGCAAACAAAACTCATGCCAAATAACAATCTTTTCCTTGCTAAGATATGCAGTTAGCGATGATAACTTCCTAGAATTCAGGAACCTAAGAAACCTTTCATGAATTTCATCCTCTATGTTGCAAAAAAAAAGAATAGGGTTTAATGGTGCAAGATGCAGTTTTTATACCTTCAGAATTTAACTGAAATATACTACTATAGTAAGTAGATAATCTTGCTCGTAATTCATTATAATGCATGATGCTATTCGAAGGAAACTATGTTCTATACATTATCATTTGTTCAATTAAACTAAACTCCTTCATTATAAATAACTCGAAAAAATATATCCTATCCCTAACAATTCATCTTTGCATGATTGACTTAAAACTGATATAAAACCAAGAAGAAAAAAAACATGGTTTTGGGGTGAGATATCCACATGGATACCGGGAGATGACCCTCCCGCAGCTACTCCTTGGACTTTCTTAGGCGGCATTGCAATTCGAACATGAAGGCAGCTTTTACTCTTTCTTCCGGATTTCCACCGTCCCTCTTTCGAGGCAAGGAGCCGTTTAAATGGTTGATCATGAGAAGGAATAATAAGACCTTTAGGTTCTTAGCTTCTTCGGAGAGGGAAAGGTTTATAAAGCCTAAAAAGGACCTATAGGGTATATTCACGGCAAAAAAAGTTGTGCGTGAGTGTGGCTTCGCAACATACGCACCTTGAGAGATTTGTTTTGGGCATGGGAGAGAAAGGACTTAGGGTTTTCAAGCCTAGGGTGAAAATTTGAAGGGTAACACAAGGAATTATAGCACGGGGAGAAGGTGTGAAGAAAAAAAAAAGGGTACACGGGGTAAGGCTTAGGGGGTGTGTGTTAAAAGGAATATGAGGGGGGTGCAACACGGTTTCAAGGAAACACAAGAAGGGACTTTACAATTTAGGCACCGGGAAGGGATTAATGAGGCCAAGGGTTGTGGGGGTTTAACGGCCCTCGGGAAGGGTTAAGGCCTTACGACCGGGGCGGGGTGAAGGGATTTCTAAGGGGTAGAACGGGGAGGGGGAAAAAAGGGTAAGGAAAGGGTATAGGAAGGGGCTTGAGGGTTAAAAAAAAAAACCCGGGGGAGGGGGGGAAATTTATGGAGTAGAAGGGATATGAGGGGGTGAAAGGGTTTTAAGAAAAACCGGGGAGGGGGTGGAAGGGAAAAAGCACATGAAGGGGGGCTTGAGGTGGTGCCCCTTAGAAGCTTCAAGAATCTTCTTGAAGCTTCTGTGGATTCACTGAAGCCACGTGGGGAGAGGGAGTTTCTTCACGATGTCGAATGTTGATGGAGTCAGTGGCTGCGGACTGGCGGTTGGATGCAGGGCGATTCCTCCTCAGCGGTGGTGGCGTTATGGCGGCCTCCCTTTCTCACAGTAGATGTCAGCGGCAACAGCAAGAGGCTTAATCTCCCCGCCTCCTCTCTCGTGTGGCGCCTTGTACCTACGGCCCTCCCTCTTTATATAGGGGAGGGGAGGGAATCCTCCCCCCTCTACGTGTCCTTATGCATGAAGATGGAGCCAAGCAAGCTCCAGCGAGGAGCTTGCTGGCTCCTCCATCCCCCCTCTCACGCTCCAGCTCGATGCGCCATTGCGAAGGCGAATTTTTTTTTAAATATATATATTTAATATGTTACATTCTCTCCCCCTTAGAAGAATCGAGATGTCCTCATCTCGAGATAAACTGGGGATATTGATGGTTGAGAGTGCCTTCATCTATCCAGGTGGCATCCTCTTCGGGATAATCTTTCCACTGGACGAGGCATTCTCTCAAGGTTCTGGATCTTAACTGTCTCTCCCTAACATCTAAGATCCTATCTGGCCTTAGTTCAAGGACTCCTTGACTAGGCATTACAATTTGTTGGTCATCAAGTACATGATTAGGGTTGGGTACATATTTTTTCAATAGGCTGATATGGAATACATTGTGAACTTTTAGGTTCTCACGGAGTTGCAATCTATAAGCATTGGGTCCTAGGCATTTGAGGATTTTGTATGGCCCACAATACCTTGGACTTAGCTTCTTGCAATCTCCTAGGGATAGAGAACTCTTTTTAGGGCGTACGCGAATGAAGACCATGTCTCCTTCTTCGAAGACTCTTTCTTGACACTTCAAATCTGCGTATGCCTTTTGTCTATCCTTGGCCGCTTGTATGTCTTGTCTTATTGACTTTATTTGATCATCCATGTCTTCCAACATCTGCCTAGACGCTTCAACCCTTAGGGTTGGATCAGAAAAGTTTAGAGGACTTCGACAATCATGACCATATAATGCTTGGAAAGGGGTCATCTGAATGCTTTGCTGGTAAGAAGCATTGTAGGCAAATTCTACCAAAGGCAAGTATTGAATCCACTTCTTGGGTTCTCGAGAACAGTATGCCCTAAGCATATCCTCGATGACTTGATTTACTCGCTCTGTTTGGCCATCCGTTTGGGGATGGTAGGCGGTGCTAAAACAGAGTTGAGTCCCAATAGCTTCAAAGATAGCTCTCTAGAAGTGTGATGTGAAGAGAGAATCTCGATCACTAATGATTCTTCTGGGTAAACCATGTAGCTTGAATATCTCCTTGATATACAATCTTGCAATGTCGGAGGCTTTATAGTTTCTCTTTACTGGAATCAGGTGTGCAACCTTGGTAAGCATGTCAACCACAACCATGATGGAATTGTATCCTCCCTGGACTTGGGGTAAGCCTATAACAAAATCCATACTGATGAATTCCCATTTCATTTGGGGGATGTCAAGCGCTTGCAGTTTCCCTGGCATCATGACATGTTCGGCTTTGATACGTTGGCAAGACAAACACTCAGTGACATATTTGAGAACGTCACCTTTGAGCCTCTCCCAATGGTAGCTCTTCCTAACTGCATTAAGAGTCTTAGCATAGCCAGGATGTCCTGCGAACGGGGAATCATGAGCTTCCCACATTATCTTCTGCTTAAGTGACTGGCTTGCAGAGCCTTGTTCTGTAGTAGACAAGTCCATTATCAATGGAAAATTCCTGATATTTAGCTTGCAACTTTTGATTCTACTCCTTGGTAGAGATCTCATTTAGCATTGTTTGGTAGGCCAAATCATGGCATGCTTCCTCTCTAGCTATTTCAAGTATAGGGTTGTTTGGCATAGATACTTTTGTAGCCAGAGATCTACAAGATTAGAGAATTTAGGAATGCCTTGCGACTAAGTGCATCGATAACTACATTCTCTTTCCCTGGTCGGTACTTGATTTCAAAATCATATTCCTCCAACACTTCAATCCACCGACGTTGCCTCATGTTGAGCTCTGGGTAAAGATCCATTTGAGACTCTTATGATTGATTACTAGAGTAAACTTGTTACCCAACAGGTAGTGTCTCCAAAGCTTTAGAGCATGGATGACAACTAGTAATTCCAGATCATGCATGGCATAATTCTTTTCATGACTCTTCAATTTCCTTGAAGAGTATGCTACTGGATGACCTTCCTACATAAGTACACACCCCAAGGCAAGAATGCTAGCATCAGTTACTACCTCGAACTCCTTATTGAGGTCTGGAAGTTTTAAAATAGGTGCTGATACCAAACTTTGCTTCAATCTGTCGAAGCTATTTTGTTTGGGAGTTGACCATGCAATAGAAGTTTGCTTTTTCAGTAAATCCGTCAGAGGTGCTGCAATCAAAGCATAGTTTTTGATGAAGACCCTATACCATCCTGTCAATCCAAGAAAGCTACGTATCTCTTTGACGGATACTGGTATTGGCCATTCAAGCACATCTCTGACCTTGGCTGGGTCTACTAATATTCCTTCTAATGATACTATGAATCCCAGATATTCAATCTGACACTTGAAGAATGCACACTTTTTCATTTTTGCATACAGCTTATGTGACCTCATTGTCTCAAGAACAATCCGTAGTTGAGGTTCATGATCTTCTTCCTGTTTAGAATAGACTAAAGTGTCATCGAAGAAGACAAGCACGAAATCATCAAGATATGGCCTAAAGATGTCCTGCATTAATCTATTGAAGGTAGCAGGTGCATTCGTAAGCCCGAATGACATAACCAGGAACTCAAAGTGCCCATATCTTGTATTAAAGGCCGTCTTTGGGATATCTTCTTCCTTGATCCTTATCTGATAGTAACCTGACCTGAGATCAATCTTGGAGAAGATCTTTGCACCTTGAAGACGATCAAGAAGCTCATCTATTCTTGGAATAGGATACTTGTTCTTGACTGTTGATTGATTCAACCCTCGGTAATCAATACATAGTCGAAGCGTTCCATCTTTCTTTTTCTGGAATAGTACTGGAGCTCCCCACGGTGAATTGCTAGGCCGGATGTAGCCCTGATCTAACAGTTGCTTGAGTTGTTCCTTCAACTCTATTGCTTCTGGTATGGACATTCTATAAGGTCTCTTTGCAATTGGTGCAGCTCCAGGCACTAACCTAATCTCATGATCCACTTCCCTTTGAGGCGGAAGTTTGGTCAACTCATCAGGGAATACGTCCACGTATTCATTTAGCCAAGAAGGCCCTTCATGAGACTCTTGCTTTTGATCTAACTTGTTGAGTTTGATCAAGTAAATGGGTAATCCTTTTCTGACTCCTTTTATGATCCGAGATACTTTGGCCAATTGGATTCTTGGCACTCCTACCTCACCTTGAGTTGTGACAAATTCCCTTTCAGAGTTTTGAAAGGAAACTTGCCCCTTTCCACAGTGAATTTGGGCGTCGTTGGGTAAATCCATTCCGAGTAGACACTCATGGATACCTAAATTCATGACTCTGAATTTGACTGAAGTCTTCTTTCCTCCCAGAAAGAATTCCACCTTAGCAGTTTGCCTGGTACAAGTTACCTCACGACCATTTGCCAATTCCACAAGCAGGGTAGGTGCTTCTACTGTGGCTAATCCTAATCTATTTGCACATGCTGGTGAGATAAAGGAATGTGTACTGCCACAATCAATCAAGGTTTTGAAACCTTTACCTTGATAGTCCGACGGTGTATGTATCACCGAGAACTGGCGATTCGGCCCTTTCTTGTGTAAAGCGGTATGGACTGTTGCTCTTTCGAATTCTGCTTCCATGGTCGGATCTTCTTCTTCCCCTTCTTCGCACATTTGTCTATTGGCAATGCAGGCGGTTCTTCCTCTTCCACGGGTAGCGGCTCCTTGACCATGGCCTGTTCCTTGAAAAGGCGCTTGGCGATGTCCTCCACCAAGCTTGGGACATTGCCTCTTGAAGTGACCGGGTTCGTTGCAGTGGAAACAACGGAGGTTTCGACCATTACTTTGAGTAGGAACAAAGTTGTTGACGTTATTTGTCCTTGCTTTCTTTCTTTGTCCCTGATTATGACCTCGAACTCTCTTCATTTGAGGTCTGAATGCTCCTCTGTTCGGGTCACTATAAGACCAAGTTTTGTTACCCCTTGGTCTAGCTTTCACCTCCTGAATTATAGGCGCCGCTCGAATGAGTGCATCCTGAAGATCTGATGGATGCATAGATTCGAGACGGGTATTTACTGGTGGATTTAAGTCCGCACAAAATTTGGATACCTGCTGCGTCATGTCCATCTGTGGCACATACTTTAAAAGTGAAACGAATTTAGAGTAGTATGCATCAAGAGTGAGTCCTAGCTGTTTTAGCTCGTAGAACTCATTCATTTTCTGCGTGCGATATGTAGGTGGTAAGTATCTTCCCTGCACGGCTTTCTTCAGCTTCTCCCAGGTAACGGATCCCTCTGCAATCCCTTGATCCCTGCACCATTGCTTCCACCAAAGTCTGGCTTCACCAGTGAGCTTTAACTTGGCGAGCATAGCCTGATTGGTGGGTGCAGTATCGGCTGCTTTGAAGTAATCCTCCATGGATTCAATCCAAATTTCAGCATTAGCCTGGACAAATCTACCTCTCTCGTCAAACTCGGGTGGCTTTATCTACTTGAGAAGGAACTTCTTCCCCTGGATCACAGCAGTACTTGATGTAGGAGGCGAATTTGGAACCTGTACCTGGGGTTGTGCCTGAATAAAGGTTTTCTTAACGTTATTATATGATAATCGATGTTTAGCTTATATTATATCTTTAATTCAGTTATCTTGTAAACAATGTAACTACTTAACTTTTTATCAACTCTTATGCACAGCCAGACATTGATAAAAAGAAGTCTTTATTTGTATTTACATGGGCATACCCCTTTCGAATACAACATTCCGTGTGATGATAAGTCAATTGTTACATTTAGTTTGGGGAGAACAACGTTGTATTGCATTTATCTACAGGAACTGTGTAATAGTAGGGTTTTGGGTCATGGATCTTCAGGGATCGATAAGTCATTGAAAGTTCAGGATATCCTTTCCGTTGGAATCCATACTTCTCATGGCGGCCCAACACTTTAATCCTGTCGGCGGGGATTACACGGGTTACTTCCTCATATACATATGAGTTCATTTCAACCCTCCGACCTCGGATATGTAAAGTCGAATTTACGTGAGCTTCCACAAAAACGAACAGCTTCACGACTTTCAAGTCTTCCAACCACTTGATCCTTTTTAAGTTGGTCTGTAGATAAGCAAACCGGTGGGCGGCTATATAGTAGATTCCTGAAGCACCCATCCATCTTCGTTCCATGTACAAAGGTGATGAATTATAGATCTGCTCCAGGATGTTCATCATCCCAATTCTTTGTCTATAAAGCGGAGAATGCATTGCAGTCATAAACATGACCCGAAATACCAAAAACTTGTTCCACGCTTCGTAATTCTGCAAGACAACATTGAAGGTAAGAAAATGTTTGGACATCAACAATTTCTTTACTTCATTTTATTGAGATCTCATAAAAACAATTCCGTTGTTGGTCGGCTCTGATACCAACTGTAACGTGGCCACTAGAATCATCCAGGACACGTCTTAGCAGTCCATCGGAAAGGATGTCTAGAAAACTCCACCCGGCATTCCCATGGAATGTTACGAGCTTTGCGATCTAGGTCTTTCCGCATCTGCCACGTAGCGAAAGTATCATGGCCGTTCCCACTTAGGATCGATCGGAATTAGGGTTATCCTGATTGGTCATTACCTAACAGCAACTAGCGTTGGACCCAAGCGAACTACTTTGCGCAGAAATGCCAGGTCCGAAGCGGATTCACGCTGCACTTGGTTCAAGGAGAATGGGAAACGAGAGGGATGCAAAGCTCAACCTCTCTGCCATAAGGCATAGTCCCATTCCGTTCCCCTAAAATAGCGTAAATCGATTAAGACATAACTCTAGGTCCACGCTTTCGTTGTTCGTGTCTTTTGACGATCATCCCGCTATTCTTCAAGTTTTGAGAAAAGTTTCCGGCTGACCGGGACCACCCAACTGTAGGACGGACCCATGGCCCATCCTCCGCACTTTCCTCGGTTTGTTTTAGTTATCTAATTATCTAACACATTAATTTGACATGTAACAATCAGCTTCTTTAATTAATCCGTTAAGCACTGGTTCCTTTACGTAATCTTATCACGTGACATAGAAAAACAATATCAAACAAGTTCTTTATTAACGTATCATCATTTTTATCTTTGAAATACAAGGAGTTTCTGCCCGTAGGCTTGTCCGTAATCCGCCCGAAGGCTATCCAGTAATCCACAGGGATCACTATTCCAAGCTTCTGCTCGTAAACTAGTATGCGGGCCTCGAGATCCAATCCCGAGTCACGTTAGCCTCTTGTGCAGGACCCGGAAGGCGAGGGATTTACGGCCAGAGCTCCCCTGGCACCCAAGCGTCCTCCTGCTCCAAGTAGAGCTCAACGGAGAGACCTCTCGCGGCGGGTTCGGTCCACGTTCCCGGGGCGGTCAACAACCCCCTTGGTTAGGGTCAGGCAGGCAGTCGGGGGTAACTGAAACTGCCTCTCCCTTCAGGCCTTCAACCTAAAGCGTAGATATTCATTTAATTTGTAATTCATAAATCAAACAGTGCTCTAAATTCTCTAGCAAGCACAAACACTTTCGTTAACTGATCTTCTTATTGGCAAACTGCTAAGGAATGATGCTTTCCTTTCGAATGCATCAGCACTCGTTCCAAGGTGTCTTGCAACTTGGCAAGATCCCTTATATTCTCGATTAGGGCGTACCTTATTAACCCAACTTGGGTAAAGTTCATTGGATACTTTAGATTCTATTTTTTTAACTTTCCTTATTTAGAAGGATATAAAAAAAAAACATCCTTTTGCAAGATAACTTGTGTAAGGATCCGCCATCCTTGTTGAGGGTATTTAACCTTTCTTCTTGTGAATCAATCACAAGACTATATGACTTCATACTTGCTGCGCAAGTCCTGCATCGTAATATACGATGAAATAATCCGTTTTTGTTTCTTTAAGCTGACGTTTGTTGGACCAGGGTCTCTTTTTAAGAACCTCAGGGACAAACCCTAGTTCTTTTTTCATTTTTCGAATTTATTGACCCTACAATCGGGGAAGGTAGTCAAGTATTTAAGGCATAAATGTTTCTTGGCCTTTAAATCATTCCCAAGGCATATTTCGCAGCATAGGTATTTCTAAGTTTACATTAAATCGGTTATTTTTTAGGAGGTAATATTGAGATCACCTCGACACGATTTGTTATCCTTGTGACAATTGATTTTTCAGTCCTAAACTTTAATGCTTTGAGGTTAGAAAGATTCAATTAATCCTCCTTTTTCCTTGCAAACGAAACTCATGCCAAATAACAATCTTTTCCTTGCTAAGATATGCAGTTAGCGATGATAACTTCCTAGAATTCAGCAACGTAAGAAACCTTTCATGAATTTCATCCTCTATGTTGCAAAAAAAAAGAATAGGGTTTAATGGTGCAAGATGCAGGTTTTATACCTTCAGGATTTAACTGAAATATACTACTATAGTAAGCAGATAATCTTGCTCGTAATTCATTATAATGCATGATGCTATTCGAAGGAAACTATGTTCTATACATTATCATTTGTTCAATTAAACTAAACTCCTTCATTGTAAATAACTCGAAAAAATATATCCTATCCCTAACAATTCATCTTTGCATGATTGACTTAAAACCGATATAAAACCAAGAAGAAAAAAAACATGGTTTTGGGGTGAGATATCCACATGGATACCGGGAGATGACCCTCCCGCAGCTACTCCTTGGACTTTCTTAGGCGGCATCGCAATTCAAACGTGAAGGCAGCTTTTACTCTTTCTTCCGGATTTCCACTGTCTCTCTTTCGAGGCAAGGAGCCGTTTAAATGGTTGATCATGAGAAGGAATAATAAGACCTTTAGGTTCTTAGCTTCTTCGGAGAGGGAAATGTTTATAAAGCCTAAAAAGGACCTATAGGGTATATACACGGAAAAAAAAGTTGTGCGTGAGTGTGGCTTCGCAACATACGCACCTTGAGAGATTTTTTTTGGGCATGGGAGAGAAAGGACTTAGGGTTTTCAAGCCTAGGGTGAAAATTTGAAGGGTAACACAAGGAATTATAGCACGGGGAGAAGGTGTGAAGAAAAAAAATGGTACACGGGGGTAAGGCTTAGGGGGTGTGTGTTAAAAGGAATATGAGGGGGGTGCAACACAGTTTCAAGGAAACACAAGAAGGGACTTTACAATTTAGGCATGGGGAAGGGATTAATGAGGCCAAGGGTTGTGGGGGTTTAACGGCCCTCGGGAAGGGATAGAATCGATGAGGAAATATTGCCTCTCCACACAATCTATTCCAATTAGGCTCCAATGAGAACTAAAAACAATCATATTTCAATAATTTAACAAAACAAAATCTCATAAAATCTAACAAAATATCAAATTACTTACTTTTCATTGTATAGAATTAGAAGAACATCTAAAGTTTCAAAGTCATTTGGATTGAACCAATGATCAAATGCACTTGCATCAAGCTCACTTCTCATATGGTATGAGATAGATGGATCAAGAACCTCAATTTTTTGTTGTATATCAAAGGGAGCTCATGCATTTCACACCTAGCAAAGAAATGGAGATAGTGAGCATCAATATGAAAGCCTATTGCTAGAAAAATATAGTGAGTAAAAATAAATTTTGGTATATATACCTCATCCTAGTAAGAATAATAGAGTCGCTTACTTCTCTCATTTTATTCTAGAGTATTTGACTACAATCAAAGTCAAAAAGTACCATATCAGATCTTTTGTTAATATTGCCATGTAAAAAGAAATAGACGTTGAAGACCTTAGGGTCAACCCTTTTAAGAAAGGTAGATAGCTCTTCTTCAAAAGATGGGAGCCGCTATGCTTCCTTTTCTTCTTCCTTCTTTCTTTTATATTCCTTCCATTTATCTATCTACTCTTCTGTGGCCTTTTTCTCTCTCTCATATAGTCTTGTGTCCTTTTCATGGGTGACATCTTCAACTTTAGGACCTGGATCACCTTTCTTTTTTCTATATGGAGGCACATTTAAAATATTGAAATCCTTCACATAAGAAAGGGAGACTGGGTCAAGGACCTTTGAAAACTTCTATCTCAATCTCCTAAGAATTATCATGTCTTTGTGCATAAGTGTAAGCCTATATGCATGAGTAGCACAGACATAAGAATCTTGAAAAAACTCAATGAAAAAATAGCATATATATAGGAATCTTGAAAAAAATCAATGAAAAAATCTTATGTAGCCTCTTGAATGCAATTGAGATCTGCCCTTGTCCATCTAAAACTATCAAGACTATGCTTGTCACAAATTTCTCTAACAAGCGGTTATTTACTAAAGCCTCTACACACTTTGTGCCCTCTTGGTTGTGATTGAGGAGGGGTTCCGAGAGTTAGGCAATCACACCCATTTTGTATTCCTCTTTGTATGGAGCATCTAGGAAAGGGAAATGCAAGCAATTAGGAAAAGGTGCTTGAATCCCATAGCCACAATGAGGAAGAGTGCTACCATCATGGAACTATAAAGCTATGTACTTGACTATGATTTCAATGCAATGCTATTGTACCTTGTCCTTTCACTCTTGTTGCTTTGTCATCTCAAGATTGTGGTTAGTCTCAGTTCTCATGCTTCTCATCGAATCAATATCCATCGTGCTTCTTGTTCATGAGCTTCAACCTTCATACCATAGCCGTGCTCTTGATCTGTGTTTCTCAATAAAATGAGGGGTGAAATGGACTCCCATTGAGGAATGGACACTTGCATTAGATTCATGGCGTCGAAATGCATCTTGAAAAATTCCAGGTCCTTGATATGTAATTGTTTCATTTTGCATCAAAATTTCCTCTTTTACGACTCTCTCGGGTCACTTTTGCTCTTGAAATTCAACTTTAAAATCAGCTCTCATTGGCAACCACGTGATAGAACAACTCAACTTGTCAAATCCATGAATTGATCTACACAAATATAAATCATAAAGAGCATCAAGCTACTACAAATAAGATACACATTAGAGCATAAACACAACTCTCACCCTATCCATTGATGATATCAAAGCATGAAGTTCACAAGGGTTAGGCCAAGCATACAAAGATCCGAAGCTAGTCACTAATCAACTGCTCCACAAAGATAGACCGAATAAAAAGAACTATCAAAGAAGTCATCTTAAGTGGTGGGTTGACCAGCCTACCTGACCTAGGACAACTCGACTACTAACTCCTATTGGACGAGGACACCTATAGCCTAGTTTTAAAAAGTCACATTGTTGAGATGCATGGATCTAGAGCATGGCTATGTCGGATGAAATATGTAGACAAGACTCATGAAGACATAGACATTACAAATGACTTTTTACACAAGTGAATTATAAGATTGAAGCTTGGACTCATAAAGACAATCTTGTGTATGTAGAAAATGACAAAGACACTTGAGTGAAAGGACAAAAGTACTATGACATTTCATTCAAATGATAGGCAAGTACAATGCTTTATAGCTTTAGGATAGATAGCACTTTCCACCACTGTGCTTATGGGATTAAGCAAGCCTGCATATCCTCAGCTCAACTGCTCCATACAAAGGGGCTACACTAGGTGTGATTGACTAATTCTCAACACCCCTCATCAATCGCTCAACCGCCAAGACCCACAGACTGATTATTATTTCAAGCATTCCAAGCCGAGCACTAATGGCTACCTCTCACATAGCCGATGCGCCATCCATATCTATGGGTGTAGTGAGCTTACCTCCATGGCGATCGAGTTACCTCCTCTCCCGCGCACTCCGATAGCTCCACGATCCAAGTGCAAGCTTCAATCAAGCTCCATCCTCAATCTCCACACTCGAAGCTCCATTGTTGCGAGCAAGAGAAGAGAAGAGAAGAGAAGAGAAGAGAAGAGAAGAGAAGAGAAGAGAAGAGAAGAGAAGAGAAGAAGAGAGGAGAAGATGGAGAGCTTATCCTCCCCAGTCCCTCACCCTCACACACTCACTCCCTTACACTCGCACTCCCTCTCTCAAGCACAAGCTCAAGCAAGCAAGAAGAAGAAGAAGAAGAAGAAGAAGAAGAAGAAGAAGAATAGGAGAACCACTTTTGGCCACACACAAGAATGAGCTTCTCATTCACTTTTCAACTTTATATACAAAAGCCTAAATCCCTTTTTGGGCAGTCATCCCCTTATCCCCTTTTTTACATGGCCGTCCGTGGCCTAGGCTCTTTTTTCCATTGTCCTTCTAGCTTCCTAGCTTACTTTCCACCGCCCATCTACATTTACAAATTGCACGGGTGCGAGCCTGGCACTCTTAAAATAAATCATGATGTGCCTTGCATTTTTTTACAACAGTATAGACTCAAACTTTTTTATGACTTTTCTGCACTTCTTGTATTTCTAGATTCTTCTTGGCACGCCTTCGTCTTCTATTTCACTTTTGCCTTGGCCTTGTCTTTTGCTTTAGATTTTTTAGCTTTTAAAGTTGAGTGTTGATAAAGAGTTGATGGTACTTTTGTTGGAGTTTGCAATACCTGCAATTAAAAACCTCTCATATGTGGTCTCTCCGTGGGGTAGTGTTAGTCTTCTTAGCGTGCACAAGACATAGTTCAATTAGTTTGGGAGACAGGTCGAACTCTAAGCAAGCTGAGAGTATTGTCCTGCACTTGAGGACCCAAACTATGTATATATTTTGGTGCATATATTATGTGAGTGCTCGTGCATACATAGATATTATGTAGTTAGAAGACCGCAGGTTGGTTCCTTGTAACAACGTGTGGATGAAGCAAAGTTGTCCATGTTGAGAAGAAGTACATGTGAAGGTGTATGAGATACCCTTTGCGTTGTGACATCACAATGTAGCATAATCAAACACATTGACACCGAACTTTCAGTAGTAGCTGGTCGCTACTGGGCGTGCTCAATGAATATGGTGTACTTTTTATGGCCATTCGTGCGGTGCTTACCATGATCGATTGTAATGGTATTAAGGCGGAGTGCAAAAAGGAATCGTGCAATTGGGTCAGGGTGATAGGTCTAACCATAAGCAGGACAAGCTCCCTAGGTATGTCCTACCCTTGTTGTGCCCTGAACAATTGGGGGGGATGTGTAGAGGGCTAGGGAACTAGGGACGGAGCCAGCCGACCAAGGTCACTGGGCGTATCCAATTTGAGGACCCCTAGGTATCATAATGTGATTGTGAGTGCTTTTTTTGTTTCTTTCTTTCTTTTTTGTTCTTTTCTTTTCTTCTTTATTTTTATTTTTATTTTTATTTTTCCGTTTCTTTCCCACACCTAAGAAAAAAAAAGAGAATAACATGAGTACAACCATTGCAATACGTTGAGGCCACAGCCTTTCAATTGGATCGAGAAATGTCGAGATTCAAAGGCTGCGAAACTGGATATTACGGAGATGATTGTGTCCCAGCCTCGCTGCTAGAGGAACAATTGTTGAGATGGGGAGATACGCTGGAGATTTTGCAAAACCTCTTTGTAACGTGCGATGTTGGTACAATTGAGGTAATAGCTACCATGAGTGCCAGGTGTAGAGTTTGACCCAGAAGGAGAGAGTTGCCATTGATCATATTTGCATGGAAGGGATTATATAGTGGGTTATCAAGCGCATATGACAAGGAGGGGTGAGGGAAGGCATGCAGTGTTTGTTGTAAAGGGACGGCCCCAGTGATGATATTCGTCATGCTTTGACTGCGGAGTGTATTCCAGCTATAGTATATCTTGGCTTATGCTAAGCTGCATGGACTGGTTATCATGGATTGGAGCAGGGCTCGTCCTCGGAAGGATGGACCGAAAAGGGGAAAGGTGTATAGAAAGGGACAATGCCCCGTCTATGCCATTAGGGATGTTGGTCAGGGCTTCCTATGGTGGTAATGAGGGTTGCATGCCATCCACCTGAAGGTGGGAATGGTCACAGCCTTCTAGATGTTTGGTGAGAGGAGGACCCGAGGAGCTCAACCTGTCAAACCCAACTCTTCTCCCTATGCTTGACCATCATTGCTTGTGTGTGCTGATATTATCTATACATGGTCACAAAACTCATTGTTTATTTATGTACATATTGACGAATCCATGTCACTTCGTGAGGATAACAACCAATTGTAGAACTCAAGATTGTACTAGAGTGTGGCACACACATCTAATACTCGTGGCAGCTTGCTCAATAACAATAGATATTTTGCATCATTGAGTAGCATGGTACCTTGTCCGAGTCTACTGGCAATATGTAACTCCTCCTCAATGAGAACCTTATTAGCCTAGAGAGTTCTCTTGGCTAGTTCTGACCAGGTCCATACCTTGAATGACAGCTAGCACTCGAAAGGAAGTTGGTGCCACATAGGTTGGGTCTCTTTGAGACCGCCATTTGGCCAATCGCTCCTCTGAGACTGTCATAATTTGGGCTCCTAGCTCGGCCATTGCAACACGGATTTTAAAACAACATTTTTCAAATTGACTTCGACCCTTTGATTTTTGCTTTAGTTTCTCTATCTCTAAGAGATTTGGTTGGTAGAGCACATAATTGGATGTTACAGTTAAGCATAGTTCGTTGGCTTCCTCGTCAGAGGTGAGTCACATGCTTTCATGCAGAAGCCTGTCATAGTGCTCATCAAGATGTTCTTACTCTTCCCAGGATAGGGGAAATGGCAAGTATTCTTCAAGCTGCTCCCTAGGGAATGCACCCATGTTTGCAAGAACATAGACGCGTGCGAACACTTTGAGCTTAACATCCAGCTCAGTTAAGCATTTGGCGATACTGCTATGTTCAATGAGGGCTTGCTCGGTTGCTATCTCATGTAAGGTTCTAGGAGTTTCCCTAGGCTTTAGCATAGCTTGGAGCTTAGACCTAGATGCACAAGATTGGTCAATGCTAGGATTGCTCATGCTCTCGAGATTTCCATGTTTCTTCAGAGGCCTTTTTGCTATTGTGTCTTAGTTCTCCTTGGATGTGACCGGTATAGATTTGTCACCCTCTTGTGATAGTGTCGTATCCACTCTTGATTGGTCAATGCAAGCTCTGTTTTGTCGGTGGATTGAGTGTTGCAAGCAACCATTGATGGTTGCTTTGATTTTTCAGAGCACACGGATGTGTTTGAGGTTTCATTCCTATCAGGAGAGACATCAATGGGTTCATTGGTGGATGGACTCCATGCTTTATTCCTGAGCTCTTCATCAGCGCTCTTGGTCTCAATGTTATTGGGGTCCACAACCACTTGTAGTTGCTATTGTTTTTGCTGTTTTCACCTCTTTTTCTTGGTCAGTGAAGGTGTATCTCTTAACGACTCAGGACCCTCAACTAGGTTAGCCATTGATGTGCTTGGTTGGGTCTCAGTTTTCCCTTTCTCTGGTGTGTCCTCATGGGATGTAGCTGCGACCTGCTGGACGGCCTTGCTAGGGTGTTGTGCCTAAGATGCTTGTTATCCTCCTGGGAAATCAAAGGCTCCTTGGGCACTAGTGGCTTTTGCATATCCTCAACGATTACATATGATATCTGCTTGTCAAGCATGCTAAGTTGAGAATCTACCCTTCGATTAATCCCGTTTGGTTTCTTGATTTCGATTGTGAGGGGCTCGGTCACTCCAATGTTTTTGACTCGAGACTTGGTTTTTCGTTTAGAATTCCTCCTACGCTTCTTTTCTCTTGATATGTCCTGGCCTTCGGCCGATAGAGGAGGTTTAGCAGGGGGATTTGGCACCCAAATCCATCGATTACCTACATAATACCCTTGAGCATGTAGCAATGCTTTGGATATCCATTGTGGCGTTGTGCTGACTCTCCATCGATGCCTTCATCTATAAGGCTTGGACTTCTTTTGGGGTCTTCTACGATATTTGTAAGCCCAAATCTTGTCCTTGGAATTGTCTACCGATCTTGTTTCAAGCATGGCCTCACTCAGTGGTTCTCGTTGTTGGACCTGTGCTTGTATCAACTCTTTCAACAAGTCCTTGCTCTCATCACTAGGCTTGCTTGGCATGTCAGGTTGTTCCTTGTCTTTCCCTCAAGGTTTGATGAGGTCGCCCTTACTAAAGGTTGTGATTATCCTCACACCTGGTAGCGTCAAGTGTATCCTTTGTGCGACATAGTCAGCATCACACTTGGTTTCCCTTTTGAAGGGTCCTCCAAGGAGGGTTTCCTTTCCACAACTAGCACTCTTTGGAGGAACATGGAATAGGACATGCAATCTTTTAGTTTCAATAGTTACAAGGATTTTGCACTTTCCTATGAGTGTTTGTGGGGTGTCCCCCATAAGGACTAAGAGTTGCATTAGTCGGTGTGAGCTCTAGTTTGCCTAGTAGGGTCCATGCTTCATAGGTCAAGATATTAAAATCCGCCCCTTCATCGATGAGAGCATCGACAGTGGGCTCTCTTTTCGTGATGATTTTGACCCTAAGATAAGCAGGCGGTACTATGTCATCATCTTTTGGGTCTTGGCTTATAAATTTAAGCCTTCTGACAAATGCCCTTGAGTCCCCAATTGCATGACCAGATGTGGATTCTCCATTGATGTCTTGGATCGTCTGTGCAGTGCTATTCAAAGTGCATCTATTGTCAGGATTGTCATATCTAGTCATCCTCGCAGTTGTAGCTTGATGTTGTCGAATTTCACTTTGACTAGATGCAATCCGAATGGAACACATACGTGTTTTTGCAGTGTGGCCTTTTTGCCCTTGTTGGCTAGATTGGCGTATTGAGGTTCTAGGGTCTCTATTTGTCTTTGTTCGGGTATGGACTTTTGGTTGCTCCTTTGCAAGTGAGAATCCATGCTTATATAGAGCCATTACTACACTAGGATCTAATTTGGAGGACCTGTCACGGTGCACGCTTTCTCTCCAATCTACTTGGGGGAGGTGTGGAGGGGGTAGATCCCCCTCTGCGGGGGTCCGGGGGGGCAATCCCCCCGGCCTGTAGGGCTGTTACGGTAAACACCATGCACGATTTGAAGGACCGTTCGTAGCCAAGTTTTGAACTATTTGCTCTAGATTTCAGTCTAGTAATAGGTCTATGATGTGCTTTCAGCTCTATATGGTCTCTCGGTCAGTTTCAGGGTCTACAAGTTAAGATTTGAAAAAATCCATATTTGACCCAACAAGTCCGAATTGCAGGGATCGAATGCCCAATTCGGCCCGTCCGAATGGCTGAGGGCCGAATGAAAAAGGACCGAATGTCAAATTCGGCCAGTCCAAGTGTGGTTGTCTGAGGGCCAAGTGGATGAGTGGGCCGAGTTAGATGGACCGAGTCAAGTGGGTCGAGGCAAGTGGGTTGAGGCCCGAATGGTGAATTTGACAGGGCCGAATGTCAACTTGTTTGAGTGGGGTTGGGCGGAGTCGGCAGGGCCGAGGGCTGAATTTCAAAGTTGATCCAAATGCTTCACTTGGACGGGCCGAGTGACAGGCTGTGGAATTACTTGGGCTGGGCAAATAACTCCTAGATGACCAGATCAAAGCAGGTCCATGTGATGAAGTTCTCTCCCTCTCTCCTGCTCTCTTGAAACCCTGTAATGCAAAATGTGGCCTTTCTTGCCACTCCTGGCCCCTTATCACCCTACCCAGGCTTGCATTCACCTTAGTCTTGCTCCCTTCACCAACATTTAATCCAAAATTTTATTTTTTGCCATTCTTTTTCCTTTTTCAGCCTGTTATACAGCAATAGAAAACCCTACTGTGTGCTCCAATGTTTTTCTCCTATCCTTCCTAAATGCAAGAAAAAATCATAAGGGAAATACCTACACTACTCCATCGTGCTTTTCCAAGTCCAAAAAAAAAAAATCTACTTGCTAAGGAGATCAAATACATCTTCAAACTCCCTCGCTTCCTATCTATCTACCTCAAGCACCGGTTTGGGGAAAACCCTACTTCAATGCTCGATTCAAAGTGTGCAAGCGCTCAAGGCTTGAATCTGTTGGTCTCAGCAATGGAACCAAAATGTGGGAGCTTTTGCTCAACCACCAAGACCCACGGACCACTTATTGTTTCAAGTGTTCCAAGCCGAGCACTAATGGTTACCTCTCATATAGCCAATGCGCCATCCATATCTATGGGTATAGTGAGCTTACCTCCATGCCAATCGAGTTACCTCCTCTCTCATGCACTCCGGTAGCTCCACGATCCAAGTGCAAGCTTCAATCAAGCTCCATCCTCAAGCTCCACACTCCAAGCTCCATTGCCACAAGCAAGAGAAGAGAAGAGAAGAGAAGAGAAGAGAAGAGAAGAGAAGAGAAGAGAAGAGAAGAGAAGAGAAGAGAAGAAAAGAAAAGAAAAGAAAAGAAAAGAAGAGAGGAGAAGATGGAGAGCTTCTCCTCTCCGGTCCCTCATCCTCACACACTCACTCCCTCATACTCTCACACTCCCTCTCTCAAGCACAAGCTCAAGCAAGAAGAAGAAGAAGAAGAAGAAGAAGAAGAAGAAGAAGAAGAAGAAGAAGAAGAAGAAGAAGAAGAGGAGAACCACTTTTGGCCACACATAAGAATGAGCTTCTCATTCACTTTTCAACTTTATATACAAAACCCTAAATCTCTTTTTGGACGGTCATCCCCTTATCCCCTTTTTTACATGGCCGGCCATGGCCTAGGCCCTTTTTCCCATTGTCCTCCTATCTTCCTAGCTTCCTTTCCATCTCTCGTCTACATTTACAAATTGCACGGGTGTGAGCCTGGAACTCTTAAAATAAATCATGGTGCGCCTTGTGTTTTTTAACAACAGTATAGACTCGCGCTTTTTCTCATGTGCCTTTTTCCTTAATTTAGGACTTTTTTGCACTTCTTGTGTTTCCAGATTGTTCTTGGCACACCTTTATTTTCCGTTTCACTTTTGCCTTGGCCTTGTCTTCTGCTTTAGATTTTTCAGCATTTCCACCTTGTTCGTTTGAGGGTTAACACAGGCACACCGCAATCATGGTAATAATCCAAAGGCTGTTTGTAGAAAAAGCTAAGTGTGGGCACTAAAAACATGCTAGACACCCAGAGGTTTTAATAGGGGTTTCACAAAGTATATAAAGGCTGTAGTTTCAAGTTACATGAGCAGTTTACAAAGCTTATGAAAAAAGCATTAGGGCAAGGTTATACAAGGCTTCAAAAAAGTCTATAAAAAAACTAGGAATAGAAGGACTAGTGAAGTTTGTCCTTCATCTCATGATGGTCTTGTTGAGATTCAGCAATCACACTCACTAACAGCCTCTTTGTATGGAGCTTCAGGGCCAAGGACATGCAGGCTTACCTATCCCATATGCACAGTGGTGCCTACTGCAGTTTCCTACTTTCCTATAAAGCATTGTACTTGCTTCCTACTTTCCTATAAAGCATTGTACTTGCTTCCTTTTCTTAATGCAATGATATTACTCTTTTCTTATCAATAAAGTGTTAGTGTCATTGTCCACATACACAAGATTGTGTTTATGAGTCCAAGTCTCAATCTTGGAACCTAATTCACTTGTGTAACAAACAGTGTCTTTGTCTTCTCCATCATGAGTTTACTCTTCTTCTTTCATCCACCATAACTAACTGCCATGTCCTAGATCCGTGTTTCTCAACATGGTATCAAAGCCCAGTCGGGCATGGCTCAGCTTGGCTTAGCTCTCCTCTGCTCTCTCTCACCTCATATTAATCTCTGGTCAACTCAGTTTCATCCCATGACTTCATCTCCCAACTCTACCTTCACTTGAGCTTCCATGGCAGCCATAGCCAGCAGCACCCTGTCAGATTGAGTCGCTTATATCTCACTCCACAGGTCAAATCTCTTGGAGCTTCCTTCTAGAAAAGTGTTCCCTAACTCACGAAGCTTCTTGTATCACATCAATCCATGACATTTGGCTATCTGAAGCTCAGCATTGTGAAAATTCCTAGTCACTACCATAGTCTTCAATTGTGACCTGCAGGACATACCCTCCATGGAGCCTTCATATCTCTCTCTGTAGAGCATATCTTCATGAACTCTCTTCTAGACGTATCTTCCTCTACTTAGGGCACTCCATCCTGGCACAAAAATCGTCCACATTGTTGATCAACCAGCATGGCACTGTCAAAATTCGTGGCTGCTGACGAAATCTGCGCCTGACCGCTCTGTGCGCGCCGTACATGTTGCGATCTTGATGAGGAGGATAGGGCTTTTTAAGAGCTTGAAGTAAGCTTCATTTCTATAATTTTTTTTTTCAAAATGATCAACTACAGCTCCTGCAATCTGCAAAAAACCAGGCCCCTGTCTGAAACCCTAAACTGTCAGCCATAGCCAGTTTCAAAGCTCAAAAATCTCATCATTTTCTCTCTCCTACCACTTGGAACAACCCACTGCCACTCTGATCTATTGTCCCAGCACCAAATCAAGGAGGGGAAGGACCTGAGAAGATTGAAGAAGGATCGATGATCCCGAGCAAGGAAGATTCAAGCTCAAAATCAAGTCTCTACATAGTGTGTTTTCACACTACCATTAGTTGTGTCTCTTGACACATTGTAATCTGCTCCACTTGTAAAATCTGAGAATCTTGGAGTTGATTTGCTGCTGCTCCACCCATCCAACATGGGAAAAGACTCTCCAAATGCTCGGTTCAAGGGAGTCGGGTTTCACACCTGACAAACCCGCATCAAGCTCATCTTGATGAAGAAGGGTCTCTGGGCCATCACAAATGGCAAAGAGAAGAAACATCGAGATGCAGACCTTGAAGTTACTTGGCAGAAGAATGATGACAAGGCACAAGCCATCATTAAGCTAGAATTGGATGACAGCTACATCCATCATGTGGATGCCTGTGACACGTCCCATGACACTTGGGACAAATTGGATACCTTATTTGGTGCACAGTCAAAGTCGTCTAAGTATGGCCTATTGATTGAATTTTTCCGACTTGATATGAAGCCTCATACATCCCTGGCATCCCATTTGAACTACATGGAAAGCCTGCTTACTCAACTTGCAGGGATAAAGCTAAAAATGGATGAAGATGTTTGTATTGGTGTCTTGTTAAAAAGTCTGCCTCCTGCCTATGATAATGTATCAACCACTCTAACCAATATGCCTGATCCTCAACTTGTTGATATTAAAGCCTCTCTGCTAGAGGAAGAAAAGAAACTTAAAAGCAAAGAAGAGCCTAGCACTTCAAAGGATGAAAAAATGTTATATGTAAACAACAGATACAAAGGTAAAAAGGAACCGCTCTTCTGTGACTTCTGCAAAAGGATTGGACACACTAAGAAGTTCTGTCATGCTAGGAAGAGGTCCCAAAAGGCCTATCTTGCAGCTGTGAAAGAAGAAGAAGACCATGGACCAAAAGATGAAGATGAAGATGAAGACCACCAGGATCAGAAGGACAAGACTCATCAGTCCTTCTACTCTCATTACTCTGATAGACTGTTTTAAAAGCCTTGTATTTCCTTGCCCTAATGCCTCTTTCCATAAGCTTTGTAAACTCCTCATGTAACTTAGCACTACAGTCCCTGTACACTTTGTGAAGCCCCTGTTACAGCCTCTAGATGTCCATCATGTTTTGGTGCCCACACTTAGCCTTTTCTGTGACAGCCTCTGGTGTCTACCATGTTTGTGGTGTGCCCACACTTTGCAGGTGGTTCCCATTATAGCCTCTACACACTTTGTGCCTTTCTAGTTATGATTGAGGACGGTGTTGAGATTGAGCATCACACTCACTAACAGCCTCTTTGTATGGAGCTTCAGGGCCAAGGACATGCAGGCTTACCTATCCCATATGCACAGTGGTGCCTATTGCAGTTTCCTACTTTCCTATAAAGCATTGTACTTGCTTCCTTTTCTTAATGCAATGATAGTACTCTTTTCTTATCAGTAAAGTGTCAGTGTCATTGTCCACATACACAAGATTGTGTTTATGAGTCCAAGTCTCAATCTTGGAACCTAATTCACATGTGTAACAAACAGTGTCTTTGTCTTCTCCATCATGAGTTTACTCTTCTTCTTTCATCCACCATAACTAACTGCCATGTCCTAGATCCGTGTTTCTCAATAGGTCCTCCTCTTCTTCTTCTTTTTCTCCATGGTCTTCTTCTTCCTTTATAGCTGCAAATAGGCCTTTTGAGACCTCTTCTTGGCATGGCAAGACTTCTCAGTATGTCCGATCCTTTTGCAGAAGTCACAAATTAGATGGTCCTTTTTGCATTTGTTCCTATTATTGACATACAACAGTTGTTTATCTTTTGCAATTTCTTATTCACCTTTAATATTCTTTTCTTCTTCTAACAAGGAGGCCTTAATGTCAACCAATTTAGAGTTTGGAATATTGATTAAAGTGGTTGAAACATTATTATAATCTGGAGGCAAACTTTTTAATAAGACACCAATACATATATCTTCATCCATTTTTAGATTTATTCTTCTCTCCTGACGGGAAGCCTCACGCAAACAACTAACATACATCACTCTCAACACGACAAAGAACAACAGCTGCCCTTTGCTATCTCTCACTCATATCCAAACATTAGAATAGATTTGCATGCTCTGTGCCCCACGCAGTAGTAGAAGAAAATAAGACAAAAGGAAGACTCTTATTGCCATCATCTAAAAATTGAAAACTCACATTAGCCAATTGGCTTCAACATCCCCATCTTTAATATACTACCATCGTGCTCCACGACTTCGATAACTTCAACTGCACAACCTCTTTCTTCTAAAAACTTGTCGTTCTTCTTCTAAGCATCGGATTTCTCCCTTCTCTTCAAAATGCAAGATTCTTCTCTCTCTCTCTCTCTCTCTCTCTCTCTCTCTCTCTCTCAGATATTAATTGTCTTGTGTAGAACCCCTTCTCCCCCTCTTTAAAAAAAAAGAACTCCTCAAGTTTTTGCTTTTTCCCCTATTTTACCAAGCTGCCCCCTGCTTCCCCTTAGTTGCTATATGGCAAAAATGCATCATGCCACGTAAAATTCCACTTAGGGACTCAAAATCGGAAGCAAGAACATGTTCCTTGTATGAGGATATCTCTTCCTACATGAGGCATGTGTCTCAAAACTGAAATATCACAACCACATGTCGAATATGCATGGTACCACTGGGGATTTCCACCTATCAACCTGACTCCTGTTACGGGTAGGTGTTAGAAAGACAAAAAAATGATATTTGCATGTGTTATTCCACTTGACCCCATGTAGCATCATGTCCCCAGTTGCTCATTTTCACCCACCATGATTAGCCACCCCCTTGTTTGGAACACAAAGTGTGAACAAGCCTTTATTAAAAGCTTCAAAAACATCTGACAAAGACAAACTCCTTTTCCTAAAAAACTACATAGAACAACTCATAACTTTCTAACCAATTGCCAAAAAAGGAAAGTTGTAGCTCTCTTTCCAATATAGAAGTCTTTAGAGCAACTCAGATCCAAATTCTTTGAGCTACTGTCCTAAAACGACTTTGCATAGCATGCAATCCTAAAATTTTGCATGTAGTTTTCTTCAGACATCGACCTTCTAGAGACCATAACTTTCACATTCTTACTCGAATCAACACTGAACTTGAGAAATAACTTTAATAGGTGTTAATGCACACTTTAAATATGATGTCCATCATTTACAACCATATGATTAACACTAGATTTTAGAAAATTGAATCTTTCCCAAATAATATACTGGAAGCAACCTACTCTATGTATAGTATGTACATTACTTACATCCCCTTTATTTATAGGAATTTGCAGACATATTTCTTTAGATGGAACCCATTGATTCTACTATCGTAAATAGTCCCATCCAAATTTTGTAGCAAGTAAGTGCCATTTTTAAACTTCTTCTTGATGAGGAAAGGTCCTTCCCATCTAACTTGAAACTTGGTTTGAAAAGTGAAGTCCAAGCTACTGTCATATCTCATAACCAACATTCCCTCTGCAAGATTCTTATTCTTCAGCTGTGTATTGAACCATTCCCTTCTCTTCACAATTTGTTTTTCATAACAATCCATTGCTTGTTGCCTATCCAACTATAGGATATGCAAGTTCAATCCTCTACCAACTTCCAATTGTGTTTGATCTAACTAATGCTTTCTTACAAACTTCATCATAGGGAACATGACATTCATAGATGATAAAGCATCTTGACCATATACTAACTGAGTCTTGTACTTGTCTTCTACATTGTTCTACAAGCCCACAAAGGTTGATGTAGATAATTGTCTCAATCTTTAGGATGATCTTCCACCAGCTTAAAGAGAATCTTCTATAATGTTCCATTGAATGCTTCCACTAGTCCATTGCACTTAGGGTAATAAGGAGTAGCAAATATGTGTTTCAAGTCTAGTTTCCCTGTTAATTCTCTTAATAGCTTATTTTTGAAGTCAGGACCTTGATCTGTCACTATTTGTAATGGTATTACAAATCTGTAGCATATGTCCTCCATGAGGAACTAAGTTACATCCTCTTTCTTGCAATTCCTTGTAGCCTTAGCTTCACGCCATTTGTTCATATAATCAACTGCAGTAAGGATGTAAGACTTTCATGTTTTTTTACTAGGCTGGCAAGCATAGGAAACAATGCTTTAGCAAGTTTTGGAATCAGTATCCTTTTTGCATATGACTGGCAAGCATGACAACTTTTACACCAATGAGCAACATCAACGCTCAGACTAGGCCAAGTAAGTCCTATTAGTAGTAGTATTTTCCTTTTGGCAAGCTCAAAACCAAAATGACCACCACATGCTTTCTCATGACAGGAAGATAAGCAAGCAAGAATCTCAGAACCATCCAAGACCTTCTTAGTACATTATCAATCCCCTTCATGTACAATTGATCATTTATGAGCACATATGCCTTGGCCTTTCTGACAATGGCATACCTTTTGTATTTATCAGCCAATGACTTTAACTCCCCAATTTTTAGAAACTCTTCAATTAGGTGAAGGATTTTCTTGCCCTTATATCTAGGATTATCCACCCTCATGGCAGCAACATACTAGGGGAAAGAGCATCTTTAGCAAATTCATGAGCTCTACGGTTTTTCTCCCTGCCAATATGCCAAATTTAAAATTTTTGCACTTGCCTCATGAGGCGTTTTATCTTAAACAGGCAGTCCTTCAAAATATCTTTATTGGCTTTCCAAACATTTTGAACCTGTCTAACCACCAACATAGCATCTCCTTTTGCAACTATCTTCATGTATCCCAGCTGAATACACTGTTTTAGGCTAGCATTTAAACTCACATATTCAGCTTCATTGTTACTTTGTATCTCTTTACTTTCTTAACTTCCAAAAAATACTTATTGTTTTTTAGAGTCCATAATGACAAAACCTAGTCCTCCCTTTTTCAGCACTCGCCTATAACTGCCATCAAATAACAAGGTAGCATCTTTATCCTTCATCTCCTCATGAATTTGCATATGTGGAATTAGTTTCCATCTTATAATAGCTGCACTTTCAATAGGTTCTTTATATGTCAAAATATCAGCTAAGCTAGCTATTACAGTATCCTCCTTCAAACATGTAAATTCAAATTTTTGCAGAGCCAACAACCACTTAGTAACTCTTGGAGCATTTTCAATAGATCGCAAAACCTATGGAAGCAACTGAGAACTAGTTAGTACTACAAATAGATTTTGAATCAAATATGATTTCCATCTTTTAACTCCATATACTAGCCCCCATACCAACAATTCTTCTTCCATCCAAGCTTTTTCAGTCGCTCTAATGGATTTGCTTATATAAAACACATGCCTTGTATAAGACATCCCCTTCCCTTTTGTATTAAAATGGCTCCCTTGGCATTTTTCCCAACACTGATACTAATGAAGAAAGGTTCATCCTAGTTTGGAGGCATAAGAACTGGCAAAGTGCTAAAACTTTTCTTTAATGTGCAAAAACCAATTGGCCCTTGGAAAATTTATACTTCTTAGCCCAAAGATCATGAAGTATTTTTCATCTGCTTCTTTTCCACTTCCTCATGTAACAAGGCTTGTAATCTAATCTTGTCAAGATTTGTAAGGGAAATTAGCCTTTCTTGCAATGCTTCCTCTTCACCTAATGAATGGTTTAGAGCAAACCTTATTGTAGGCAACTCAATGTCCAAAGGTAAAATACACTCTTCTCCATATACTAATTGAAAAGGGGTGTGTCATGTAGCTCTTTTTAATGTCATATTATAAGCCCATATAGCCACATACAACTTCTTATCCCAATCACACTTACCTTCAGATACAATCTTGGATAAAATCTCCACAAGCTGCTTATTAGTACTCCCTACTTGCCCATTTTCTTGGGGATTGTAAGGCATGGTCTTATTATGCTTAATCTTCAGAGCTTGCATCAAAGTCTCAATCACTTTATTTAAAAAGTGTGTCCCATGATTGGACACAAGCTCCTTGCGTGGACCAAAATGGCTGCTCCAAAATAAAACTAGTTGTTTTCTTAGAATTATCATTCATCATATGCAAGATTTAGACCACTTAGTGAAATAGTTTGTTGTCACAATGATATATTGCTTCCATGTAGTTGATGAAGGATGTATAAGTTCAACAAAATCAATGCCCCACTTCTCAAATGGTAGTATAGCCATGATAGGCATCAATGGCCACTTCCTATTCTTCTTATTATCATGTCTTTGATATGTATCACATCTCTTGACATACGCAAATGTATCCTAGAAAATGGATGGCTACTAATAACTGGCTCTCAACGCTTTTTGCGTAGCAAAGTGCCATCTAGAAGAAGTGGTGTCATGACACTCTTCCAAGATAAATGGAATCTCATTACGCATGACACATCAGCGGTAAACATCATCAATCCCTTGTTGATATAGTGTTATTGAAATCAAGGCAAATTTCAAGGCTTGCTACCTAATTTTCCTCTTTTCAACCTTTGGTGAAGCAACTCCAGCCTCTCCTATGGATAGATAGTGTGTTATAACAACATATCAGGATGGAATGGAGGACCTATCGATTTTGAATAGACCCTCCAGGTCACTCCCTTCAGCCAATACTTCCTTTGGCTCCTTGAAATCCACATGACATTCAATGATGCCTTGCAATATTCGCAGCTTACTCCTAATTTTATAGTCAAACTCTTGCAAAGTAATCAACTACTTCGCTATAGGTGGTCAAGGACTTGTAACTTATTCAACAATAGTGTAACAATCTAATTCTATCACGCCGGATAATTCATTTTAATTAGAAAAAGGTAAAAAAAATTTATTATTCCCTCCTTCCCCCAACCGACTGTCGAGCTGGGGGAGAGGGAGGGAAGCATGGGACACTAAGCTCCTTGCTGGAGCTTGATGCAAGGGGGAATCATGCCTCTCGACACATAGAGAGGGAGGATCTCCCTCCCCTCCCCTATTTATACAAAGGGGGGACTACTACCATTAAAAACGAGGGAGGAAGGAAAAAAAAAGGGCCGTGCCTGCTACTATGAGAGGATCGTGAGGGAGATATAGAGGCTATCGTGGTTGTTGCGAGAGGGGAGAGGTGGAGACGCCGCGTACCGCCATCGTTGGCCTCTGCCATTGCAGCCGTGACCACTTCGTCAGCACATGTCCACATTCCATTGTTTTTTTTTTCTCCCTCCTTCCACACGTGAAGGCCCTAGAAGCTTCTAAAAAGAAGCTTCACAAGCCCCTATTCCCCCCAAAGATCTAAGGCCTTAAAGGTCTTATTAAACCACCCCCCATGGTTTTATCCTCTTAAGGGCCTTTCACCCCCTTATTGTATCTTTCAAAAGCCTTATTATTACCCGCGTGTCCTAAAAATCCCCAAGGCCCCCTTCTTACGTTTTTTGGAACCTCACCCCCCCTCGTGTTTAAAGGATCATAAGCCCCTTTTTTCTCCTATAAAGAGTGGGCTTAGAAGCCTATTATTACTTTCCCCCCTGTGCTTTTAAAAGTCACTTAGCCCCTTTCCTTAAGCCCCCTTTTCTTATTTTATAAATCCTCAAGCCCCCTTTTCCTTTGAACCACACCCCTCGTGTATTAACCCTTAAACCCTACCCTTGTGGCATATTGAAACCCTTTCCTCCAAGTTTGACCTAAGGGTCCTTCGACCTTACTTATAACCTTTATGGTTGTTATATTCCCTTAGAGTTCTCTCCCGCACCTTGTGTTTTTTCCATCCTTTTTCATTCCTCGTTAAACGAGTCATTATAAGGTCATTAAGCCTTCCCCATGGCTTCAATGGGTCTTAGTCGTAAAAGATTCTGAAACACCCTTTCGAATTCCCGACTTCAAGGAGGGAGCCTCCTAAAAAAACTACTTTCCACGGACGGTGCAAGGGGAGCAACGGTGAATTCCAAAGAAGAGTTGTAAAGCCGCTTCCATGTCCGAACGACTACAATTGCGATGCCTCCTAAGAAAGTCCAAGGTGCAACCACGGGAGGGTCATCTCCCAGTATCCATGTGGATATCTCACCCCAAACCCAGGTTTTCCTTCTTAATTTTTATTTTATATCGTTGTAATTCAATCATGCAAGGTTAATTGTTAGAAATAGGATATATCTTGTCCTAGTTGTTCACGACAAATGTACTTAGTCATTTATACATTTAATGGAACATGCAAAATAAATAAAGCATAAACGTATTTCTAGCAAATAGCTTTATGCATTGAAATGAATTATGAGCTAGATTATTACCCATTAGAATAGTATACTTCGGTTAAGCCTAAAAGTATAAAACTGCATCTCGCATTATTAACCCCTATTCTTTTTGCAATGAATCATCATGGAAAGTGCAAATCATGAAATGAATCTTACGATGCATAAACTCTATGAAATTATCATTGTTAATTGCATAAATTAGCAAGAAAAAGGTTGCTTATTTAGCATGATTTTTGTTCACAAAGAAAAGGGAAGATTAGTTGAAATTAACCTAACCTATGCCTGACCTCAAATCGATAAGTTAGGATTACGCATAGACAACAAATCATGTGGAAGTAATCTCGAAATTATCTTCTAGAGTTAACCAAATTGATATAAACTTAAAGATACCTATGCTGTGAAATACCCGTTGGGAATGAGTTAAATTCCAAGAAACGCATATACCTTAAATACTTGCCCACATTCCCTGAATGTAGGGTCAGTGAATCGTAATCGTAAAAGGAACTAGGGTTTGTCCCTGAGATTCTTACAAAAATGAAGCTAGGAAACCCTAGGTCTAACAACGTCAGCTTAAAGAACCTGAAATGGATTGTTTCGTGACTCCATTATCGCATAGTACGATGCGGCATTTGTGCAGCAAGTACGGAGTCATATGGTCTTGTGATTGAATTGCAAGAAGAAAGGCCAAATTCTCGCAACGAGGATGGCGGATCCTTACGCAAGTTATCTTGCAAGAGGATGTATACTTTGATATCCTTCTTGAGTAAGGAAGACTAATTGAAGATTAAAGACCAGAAACTGAAGTACCCAATGAACTTTAAGGTCTGACCAAGTGGGGTTAATAGGATACGCCCTAACCCAGGATATAGGGGATCTTGCCAAGTTGCAAGTCATCCCGGATCGAGTGCTGGATGCATTCAAAAGGAAGGATTCATTCCTTAGCAGTTTGCCAACAACAAAAAAAACGACCAATGGAAATGCGTGTGCTTGCTACAGATTTTAGAGCACTGTTTGGCTTTGTTTGATCAATGAATTAAAAGATAAATGAATATCTATACTTCAAGTTGAAGGCCTAAAGGGAGAGGCAGCTTCAGTTAACCCCGACTGCCTGCCTGACCCTAACCAAGGGGGTTGTTGATCACGCCGGGGAAATGGACCGAATCCGCCACGAGAGGTCTCTTCGTTGAGTGCTACTTGGAGCAGGAGGATGCTTGGGTGCCAGGGGGGGCTCTGGCCGTAAATCCCTTGCCTTCTGGGTCCTGCACAAGAGGCTAACGTGACTCGGGATTGGATCTCGAGGCTCGCATACTAGTCTACGGGCGGAAACTTGGATTAGTGATCCCTGTGGATTGCTGGATAGCCTTCGGGCGGATTGTGGATAAGCCTACGGGCGGGACTCTTTGTACTTCAAAGATAAATATGATAACCTGTTAATAAGGAATCTGTCTGACATTGTTTTTCTATGTCAAGTGATAAGATTACGTGAAAGAACCAGTGCCTAACGGGTTAATTAAAGAAGCTAGTTGTTACATGTCCAACTAATGTGTTAGGTAATTAAATAACTAAAATAACCCGAGGAAAGTGCGGAGGATGGGCCATAGGTTTGTCCTACGGATGGGTGGTCCCGGTTGGCCGGGAATTTTTCTCAAATCACGAGGAACAGGGGGATGATCGTCAAAGGACACGAACAACAAAAGCGTTGACCTAGAGTTATGATTAAACCCGATTTACGTTGTTTTAGGGGAAGAGAATGGGACTATGCCTTATGGCAGAGAGGTTGAGCTTGCCTCCCTCTCGTTTCCCATTCTCCTTGAATGAAGTGCAGCGTGAATCCGCTTCAGACCTGGCGTTTCTGCGTAAAATAGTTCACTTGGGTCTGACACTAGTTGCTGTTAGGAAATGATCAATCAGGGAAACCCTAATTCAGGTCGATCCTAAGTGGGAATGGCCGGAATACTTCTGCTACATGGCAGATGCGGAAAGCCCTAGCTCGCAAACCCCGTAACATTCCATGGGAGTGCCGGGCGGAGCTTTCTAGACATCCTTTCTGATGGACTGCTAAGACATGTCCTGGATGATACTAGTGGACACGTTACAGTTGGTATCAGAGCCAACCAACAATGGAATTGTTTTATGAAATCTTAATAAGAAGAAGTAAAGCAAATGTTGATGTTTCAAACATTTTCTTACCTTCAATGCTGTCTTGCAGAATTACGAAGCGTAGAACAAGTTCTTAATATTTCGAATCATGTTTATGACTGCAATGCATTCTCCGCATTATTGACAAAGGGTTGAGATGATGAACATCCTAGAGCAGATCTATAATCCATCACCGTTGTACATGGAACGAAGATGGACGGGTGTCTCAGGAATCTACTATATAGCCGCCCACCGGTTTGCTTATCTACAAACCAACCTAAAGAGGATCAAGTGGTTGGAAGACCTGAAAGTCGTGAAGCTGTTCATTTTTGTGGAACCTCACGTAAACTCAACTTTACATATTCGAGGTCGGAGGGTTGAGATGAACTCATATGTATATGAGGAAGTAACCCGTGTAATCCCAGCCGAGACAGGATTAAAGTGTTGGGCCACCATGAGAAGTATGGATTCCAACGGAAAGGATATCCTGAACTTCCAATGACTTACCGATTCCTGAAGATCCATGACCCGAAACCTTACTATTATACAGTTCCTGTAGATAAATGTAATACAACGTTGTTCTCTCCAAACAATATGTAACAGTTGGCTTATCATTGCAAGAAATGTTGTATTCGAAAGGGCTATGGCCATATAAATACAAACAAAGACTTCTTTTTATTAATGTCTAATTGTGCATAAGAGTTGATAAAAAGTTAAGTAGCTACATTTTTTACGTGATAGCTGAATTAAAGATGTAATATAAATCAATGACGATTATCGTATAATAACGTTAAGAAAATCTTTATTCAGGCACAGCCCCAGGTGTACAGGTTCCTAATTCGCCTCCTACATCAAGTACTGCTATGATCTAGGAGAAGAAGTTCCTTCTCAAGCAGATTAAGCCACCCGAGTTTGACGGGAGAGGCAGATTCATCCAAGTTGATGCTGAAATTTGGATTGAATCCATGGAGGATTACTTCGAAGTAGTCGGTACTGCACATGCCAATCAAGCAATGCTTGCCAAGCTAAAGCTCACCGGCGAAGCCAAGCTTTGGTGGAAGCAAGGGTGCAGGGATCAATAGATCACAGAGGGATCCGTTACCTGGGAGAAGCTGAAGAAAGCTGTGCAAGGACGATATTTACCACTTGCTTATCGCACGCAGAAAATGAATGAGTTCTATGAGCTAAAACAGCTGGGGCTCACGCTTGATGCATACTATTCTAAATTTGTCTCACTTCTTAAGTATGCACCGCAGATGGACATGACATAGCAGGTGTCCAAATTTTGTGCGGGTTTAAATCCACCAGTCAATACCCGTCTCCAATCTATACGCCCATCAGATCTTCAGGACGCACTCATTCGAGCGGCACCTATAATAAGGGAGGTGCAGTCTAGACCAAGGGGTAACAAAGCTTCGTCTTATAATGACCCGAACTGAGGAGCATTCAGACCTCAGATAAAAAGAGTCCAAGGCCATAACCAGGGACAAAGAAAGAAAGCAAGGACGAACAACGTCAACAACTTTGTTCCTACTCAAAGCAATGGCCGAAACCTCCATGGTTTCCACTGCAACGAACCCGGTCACTTCAAGAGGCAATGTCCCAAGCTTGGTGGAGGACATCGCCAAGCGCCTTTCCAAGGAACAAGTCGTGGTCAAGGAGCCGCTACTCGAGGAAGAGGAAAAACCGCTTGTATTGCCAATAGGCAAATGTGCAAAGAAGAAGAAGAAGAAGATCCGACCATGGAAGCAGAATTTGAAAGGGCGACAGTTCATGCCGCTCTACACAAGAAAGGACCGAATCGCCAGTTCTCGGTGATTCAGACACCGTCGGACTATCAAGGTAAAAGTTTCAAGACCTTGATTGATTGTGGCAGTACACATTTCTTTATCTCACCAGCATGTGCAAAAAGATTAGGAATAGCCACAGTAGAAGCACCTACCCTGCTTGTGGAATTGGCAAATGGTCGTGAGGTTACTTGTACCAGGCAAACTACTAAGGTGGAATTCTTTCTGGGAGAAAAGAAGACTTCGGTCAAATTCAGAGTCATGAATTTAGATATCCATGAGTGTCTACTCGGAATGGATTGGCTTAAGCCTAATGACGCCCACATTCACTGTGGAAAGGGTCAAGTTTCCTTTCGAAAATCCGAAAGGGAATTAGTCACAACTCAAGGTGAGGCTGGAGTGCCGAGAATCCAATTGGCCAAAGTATCTCGGATCATAAAAGGAGCCAGAAAAGGATTACCTGTTTACTTGATCAAACTCAACAAGTTAGATCAGAAGCAAGAGTCTAATGAAGGACCTTCTTGGCTAAAGGAATATGCAGATGTATTCCCTGAAGAGTTGACTGAACTCCCGCATCAAAGAGAAGTGGATCATGAGATTAAGTTAGTACCAGGAGCTGCACCAATTGCAAAGAGACCTTATAGAATGTCCATACCAGAAGCAATTGAGCTGAAGGAACAACTCAAGAAACTACTAGATCAAGGCTACATCCAGCCTAGCAGTTCACCGTGGGGAGCTCCAGTACTATTCCAGAAAAAGAAAGATGGGACACTTCGACTATGTATTGATTATCGAGGGTTGAATCAATCAACAGTCAAGAACAAGTACCCTATTCCTAGAATAGATGAGCTTCTTGATCGTCTTCAGGGTGCAAAGATCTTCTCCAAGATTGATCTCAGGTCAGGTTACTATCAGATAAGGATCAAGGAAGAAGATATCCCAAAGACGGCCTTCAATACAAGATATGGGCACTTTGAGTTCCTAGTTATGTCATTCGGGCTTACGAATGCACCTGCCACCTTCAATAAGTTAATGCAGGATATCTTTAGGCCATATCTTGATGATTTCATGCTTGTCTTCTTTGACGACACTTTAGTCTATTCTAAATAGGAAAAATGTCATGAACCCCAACTTCGGATTGTCCTTGAGACAATGAGGTCACATAAGCTGTATGCTAAAATGACTTAGTGTGCATTCTTCAAGCGTCAGATTGAATATCTGGGATTCATAGTATCAGCAGAAGGAATCTCAATGGACCCAACCAAGGTCAGAGATGTGCTTGAGTAGCCAATATCCGTCAAAGAGATACGCAGCTTTCTTGGATTGACAGGATGGTATAGGGTCTTCACCAAAAACTATGCTTTGATTGCAGCACCTCTGACGGACTTACTGAAGAAGCAAACTTCCATTGCATGGTCAACTCCCGAACAAAATAGCTTTGACAGATTGAAGCAAAGTTTGGTATCAGCACCTATTCTAAAACTTCCAGACCTCAATAAGGAGTTCGAGGTAGTAATTGATGCTAGCATTCTTGCCTTGGGGTGGTGTACTTATGCAGGAAGGTCATCGAGTAACATACTCTTCAAGAAAATTGAAGAGTCATGAAAAGAATTATGCTACGCATGATCTGGAATTGCTAGCTATCATCCATGCTCTAAAGCTTTGGAGACACTACCTGTTGGGTAATAAGTTTACTCTAGTAACTAACCATAAGAGTCTCAAATGGATCTTTACCCAGAACGAGCTCAACATGAGGCAACATCGGTGGATTGAAGTGTTGGAGGAGTATGACTTTGAAATCAAGTACCGACCAGGAAAAGAGAATGTAGTTGCCGATGCACTCAGTCGCAAGGCATTCCTTAATTCTCTAATCCTGCAGAATCCATCAACAGCTAGATCTCTAGCTACAAAAGTATCTATGCCAAACAACCCTATACTTGAGTTAGCTAGAGAGGAAGCATGCCATGATCCGGCCTACCAAACAATGCTAAGGGAAATCTCTATCAAGGATCAGAATCAAAATCTGCATGCTAAGTATCATAAATTTTCTATCAATAATGGACTTGTCTACTATAGAACAAGGCTGTGTATATCAGCAAGCCAGTCACTTAAGCAGAAGATATTGTGGGAAGCTCATGATTCCCCTTTCATAGGACATCCTGGCTATGCTAAGACTCTTAATGCAGTTAGGAAGAGCTACCATTGGGAGAGGCTCAAAGGTAACGTTCTCAAATATGTCACCGAGTGTTTGTCTTGCCAACGAATGAAAGCCGAACATGTCATGATGCCAGGGAAACTGCAACCGCTTGACATCCCCCAAGTGTGGGAATTCATCAGTATGGATTTTTTTGTAGGCCTACCCCAAGTCTAGAGAGGATACAACTCCATCATGGTTGTGGTTGACATGCTTACTAAGGTTGCACGTCTTATTCCAGTAAAGACAAACTATAAAGCCTGAGACATTGCAAGATTGTTTATCAAGGAGATATTCAAGCTACATGGTTTACCCAGGAGAATAATTAGTGATCGTGATTCTCTCTTCACATCACACTTCTGGAGAGCTATCTTTGAAGCTATTGGGACTCAACTCTGTTTTAGCACCGCCTACCATCCCCACGGATGGCCAAACAGGGCGAGTAAATCAAGTCATTGAGGATATGCTTAGGGCATACTGCTGTCGTTAGCCGAAGAGGTGGATTCAATACTTACCTTTGGTTGAATTTGCATACAATGCTTCTTACCAGTAAAGCATTCAGATGACCCCTTTCCAAGCATTGTATGGTCATGACTGTCGAAGTCCCCTAAATTTTTCAGATCCAACCTTAAGGGTTGAAGCTTCAAGGCAGATGTTGGAAGAGATGGATGACCAAGTAAAGTTAATAAGACAGGACATCCAAGCGGCCAAGGATAGACAGAAGGCATACGCGGATTTGAAGCATCAAGATAGAGTCTTCAAAGAAGGAGACATGGTCTTCATTCACGTACGCCCTAAAAAGAGTTCCCTATCCTTAGGAGATTGCAAGAAGCTAAGTCCAAGGTATTGTGGACCGTACAAGATCCTCAAGTGCCTAGGACCTAATGCTTATAAACTGCAACTCCCTGAGAACCTAAAAGTTCATAATGTATTCCATATCAACCTATTGAAAAAGTATGTACCTAATCCTAACCATGTACTTGATGACCAACAAGTTGTAATGCCTAGTCAAGGAGTCCTTGAACTAAGGCCTGATAGGACCTTAGATGTTAGGGAGAGACAATTAAGATCCAGAATCTTGAGAGAATGCCTCGTCTAGTGGAAAGATTATCCCGAAGAGGATGCCACTTGGGTAGATGAAGGCACTCTCAACCATCAATATCCCCAGTTTATCTCGACATGAGGACATCTCGATTCCTCTAAGGGGGAGAGAATGTAACAATCTAATTCTATCACGCGGGATAATTCATTTTAATTAGAAAAAGGTAAATTTTTTAAATTATTCCCTCCTTCCCCCAGCCGACTGTCGAGCTGGGGGAGAGGGAGGGAAGCATGGGACACAGCTCCTTGCTGGAGCTTGATGCAAGGGGGAATCATGCCTCTCGACACGTAGAGAGGGAGGATCTCCCTCCCCTCCCCTATTTATACAAAAGGGGGCTGCTGCCATGAAAAACAAGGGAGGAAGGAAAAAAAAAGGGCTGCGCCTGCTGCTACTATGAGAGGATCATGAGGGAGATATAGAGGCTGTCGTGGCCGTTGCGAGAGGGGAGAGGTGGAGACGCCGCGTACCGCCATCGTTGGTCTCTGCCATCGCAGCCGTGACCACTTCGTCAGCACGCGTCCACATTCCACTGTTTTTTTTTCTCCCTCCTGACACACGTGAAGGCCCTAGAAGCTTCTAAAAAGAAGCTTCATAAGCCCCTATTCCCCCCAAAGATATAAGGCCTTAAAGGTCTTATTAACCCCCCTTCCCCCCCCCCCCCCCCTCCCCCCCCCACCGGTTTTATCCTCTTAAGGGCCTTTCAACCCCTTATTGTATCTTTCAAAAGCCTTATTATTACCCCCGTGTCCTAAAATTCCCCAAGGCCCCCTTCTTATGTTTTTTGGAACCTCACCCCCCCTCGTGTTTAAAGGATCATAAGCCCCTTTTCCCCCCATAAAGAGTGGGCTTAGAAGTCCTATTATTACTTTCCCCCCTGTGCTTTTAAAAGTCACTTAGCCCCTTTCCTTAAGCCCCCTTTTCGTATTTTATAAATCCTCAAGCCCCCTTTTCCTTGGAACCACACCCCCGTTGTATTAACCCTTAAACCCTCCCCTTGTGGCGTATTGAAACCCTGTCCTCCAAGTTTGACCTAAGGGTCCTTCGACCTTACTTATAACCTTTACGGTTGTTATATTCCCTTAGATTTCTCTCCCGCACCTTGTGTTTTTTCCATCCCTTTTCATTCCTCATTGAACGAGTCATTATAAGGCCATTAAGCCTTCCCCATGGCTTCAATGGGTCTTAGTTGTAAAATATTCTGAAACACCCTTTCGAATTCCCAACTTCAAGGAGGGAGCCTCCTAAAAAAACTACTTTCGATGGACGGTGCAAGGGGAGCAATGGTGAATTCCAAAGAAGAGTTGTAAAGCCACTTCCACGTCCGAACGACTACAATTGCGATGCCTCTTAAGAAAGTCCAAGGCGCAACCGCGGGAGGGTCATCTCCCGGTATCCATGTGGATATCTCACCCCAAACCCAAGTTTTCCTTCTTAATTTTTATTTTATATCATTGTAATTCAATCATGCAAGGTTAATTGTTAGAAATAGAATATATCTTGTCCTAGTTGTTCACGACAAAGGAACTTAGTCATTAATACATTTAATGGAACATGCAAAATAAATAAAGCATAAATGTATTTCTAGCAAATAGCTTTATGCATTGAAATGAATTATGAGCTAGATTATTACCCATTAGAATAGTATACTTCGGTTAAGCCTAAAAGTATAAAACTGCATTTCGCATTATTAACCCCTATTCTTTTTGCAATGAATCATCATGGAAAGTGCAAATCATGAAATGACTCTTACGATGCATAAACTCTATGAAATTATCATTGTTAATTGCATAAATTAGCAAGAAAAAGATTACTTATTTAGCATGACTTTTGTTCGCAAAGAAAAGGGAAGATTAGTTGAAATTAACCTAACCTATGCTTGACCTCAAATCGATAAGTTAGGGTTACGCATAGACAACGAATCATGTGGAAGTAATCTCCAAATTATCTTCTAGAGTTAACCAAATTGATATAAACTTAAAGATACCTATGCTGTGAAATACCCATTGGGAATGAGTTAAATTCCAAGAAACGCCTATACCTTAAATACTTGCCCTTGGTCAGTGAATCGTAATCGTAAAAGGAACTAGGGTTTGTCCCTAAGATTCTTACAAAAATGAAGCTAGGAAACCCTAGGTCTAACGACGTTAGCTTAAAGAACCTGAAAGGATTGTTTCGTGACTCCATTATCGCATAGTACGATGCGGCACTTGCGCAGCAAGTACGGAGTCATATGGTCTTGTGATTGAATCGCAAGAAGAAAGGCCAAATTCTCACAACGAGGATGGCGGATCCTTACGCAAGTTATCTTGCAAGAGGATGTATACTTTGATATCCTTCTTGAGTAAGGATTATTAATTGAAGATTAAAGACCAAAAACTGAAGTACTTAATGAACTTTAAGGTCTCACCAAGTTGGGTTAATAGGATACGCCCTAACCCAGGATATAGGGGATCTTGCCAAGTTTCAAGTCATCCCGGATCGAGTGCTGGATGCATTCGAAAGGAAGGATTCATTCCTTAGCAGTTTGCCAACAACAAAAAAAACGACCAATGGAAATGGTTGTGCTTGCTACAGATTTTAGAGCACTGTTTGGCTTTGTTTGATCAATGAATTAAATATAAATGAATATCTATACTTCAGGTTGAAGGCCTGAAGGGAGAGGCAGCTTCAGTTACCCCCGACTGCCTGCCTGACCCTAACCAAGGGGGTTGTTGACCGCGCTGGGGAAGTGGACCGAACCCACCGCGAGAGGTCTCTCCATTGAGCGCTACTTGGAGCAGGAGGACGTTGGGTGCTAGGGGGGGCTCTGGCTGTAAATCCCTTGCCTTCCGGGTCCTGCACAAGAGGCTAACGTGACTCGGGATTGGATCTCGAGGCCCGCATACTAGTCTACGGGCGGAAACTTGGATTAGTGATCCCTGTGGATTGCTGGATAGCCTTCGGGCGGATTGTGGATAAGCCTATGGGCGGGACACTTTTGTACTTCAAAGATAAATATGATAACCTGTTAATAAGGAATCTGTCTGACATTGTTTTTCTATGTCAAGTGATAAGATTACGTGAAAGAACCAGTGCCTAACGGGTTAATTAAAGAAGCTAGTTGTTACATGTCCAACTAATGTGTTAGGTAATTAAATAACTAAAACAACCCGAGGAAAGTGCGGAGGATGGGCCATAGGTCTATCCTACGGATGGGTGGTCCCGGTTGGCCGGGAACTTTTCTCAAATCACGAGGAACAGCGGGATGATCGTCAAAGGACACAAACAACAAAAGCGTTGACCTAGAGTTATGATTAAACCAGCTTTACGCTTTTTTAGGGGAATGGAATTGGACTATGCCTTATGGCAGAGAGGTTGAGCTTGCCTCCCTCTCGTTTCCCATTCTCCTTGAACGAAGTGTAGCGTGAATCCGCTTCAGACCTGGCGTTTTTGTGTAAAGTACTCGCTTGGGTCCGACACTAGTTGCTGTTAGGAAATGACCAATCAGGAAAACCCTAATTCAGGTCGATCCTAAGTGGGAACGGCCGGAATACTTCCGCTACGTGGTAGACGCGGAAAGTCCTGGCTCGCAAACCCCGTAACATTCCATGGGAGTGCCGGGCGGAGCTTTCTAGACATCCTTTTCGATGGATTGCTAAGATATGTCCTGGATGATACTAGTGGACACATTACAAATAGCCTCAGCCCCTCTATCTTCATATAAAATACTAAATTTTTAGATAGGATGTAGTGCTTGAATTTCTTCGTTGCAAAGTCCATCCCAAGTCATAGTTTCTCCATGTAGGTATAATTAATCTCGGGCACCCCTAAATTATGTGACTGGCAAATGCAATCAGATGGTACCACTTCTTTCCCAAAAATTGGGCTAAAAAACAATTGATACTATATATCACAGCCGCTAAAAATATATGAAATATCTCACCCCTTTTAGGAGCTTTTAGGATTGGTTCTTTTCCAATTCCTACTTTACATCCTCAAAGGATACTTGACATGGATCACTCCAAACAAATAGGTAGTTAAAGGATAATAAATTTGTAAATGGAAATGTCCTCTTAGCTAGTGCATTAATAAAGAATTGATAATTTCGACTGACAACAAAAAGCTATGCTTCTTTAGGAGTACATGGCAAACTCATAGTGATGATAACATTTATCTTTTTAGGATTGGTCACAATACCAACCAAGCTAACCACATGGCCCAACAAGAATCCATAGGGCACTCCAAAGATGTATTTCCTTGAGTTGAGAGCAATCCAAAATTGCCTACAACACTTGAAATATTTTCTTAAAATAATCAGTTGTCTCTCCCTTATGGTGGTTGCCCCCAAATCATCAATGAAGACTTTCAACTCCTCTTGGCAAATATCACCAAAAGTTTTATCATCCATACATTGCCAAGACCCTGGCACATTGCATAATCCAAAAGCCATAATATGATATGCAATAGTACCAAATACAGTAAAACAATTTTGGTGAATTTGGAAAACTTTCAAATTCCATTTTTTAATTATTTAAAACATTGGGACTAAAAAAAAGATGCATTCCACCCACCCAAAACTACCATCTAGTACATAATTGGAAACCTTTGAAAAATGGAATTTATTGACCTATTGAACACCAAATCCAAAGCCACAATGTGAGAGTTATAGCAAAGAGAAAGTTTTGACTATAAGTCCTAAACTTGTAGAAAATTCCCAAATTCACTAATGGCATGTTCTATGATAAATGTCATTTTCAACTTATCTTCCTCTGTGATAGCCATTTGGTTATAACCAGCAAAGAAATCCATAAACAAATAAATGTCCCTACCCACTAACTAATCTAGAATCTGATCAATAAATGGTAGTGGATAGTAATCTTTGATTGTCTATTTATTTAGCTCTCTAAAATCTACGTTTTTTCTTGATAACCACTAGTAGACACCAATCCGTGTATTGTATAGGAAATATCATGCAAAACTTATACAATTTTTGTAACTCCTCAAAGACTTTGTCCCTTAGCTCAAAAGGCATACATCTCACTTTTTGTTGAAAAGGACAGGTTGCCTTCCTTCAGGGGAATAATATGCACATCCAAACTTCTAGGAATACCCTTGAGCTCATCATAGCTCTAGACAAAAATATCATGGAATTCTTGGATTGAGGACACATAGTCCTTCCTCTCTTCAAGACTAAGCATAGATCCTAATTTAATCAATCTTGGTTCATCCAACCTATCAAGATCTAGCTCAATCACATCTGCATCTCTGATTCTATCTTGAGCTTCTATTGGCTCATTTACAATCACTTGGTAGATATATTCGATAGTGGACCCCTCTCTTGATTCATTCGCATATCTGGAGGTTCACATTAGGCTTTACCTTGCAAAGAGAATTGGTTAAGTCAAATTCATGATAATTAGCAATGGTTCTCTTCTCTCACCAAACCATTCTTTCTCTTGGTCTGCTGAACAAGCTTAGGTTCCTATTTCTTGGCTTTTACCTTTTTCTTTGGAAGCTCCTTATTGGAATCAACTTTTCCACTAGCAACTTTTAGTGGACCAACTTCCACATTAGGATTAAGGACTTGTGTCCCCTTATCATCTTGTTTAGGTTTTGTCTCGATAGGTTTTATATTATCGCTAACATCTTCTTTAACCTTCTGTCTTCTTGTAATGGCTCGTAAATTGGATTTCTTTGGTCCCTCATCTTATTGAAGGTTATTCCATTGTGCTCGATGATTAATAGAACCTGGCTACTTAATCCCAGCTAGATCTTGATGGACCATCCTCCTTAGGGCATCCACTTTCTATCAAGTTTTGTAATTCTTTGGAAAATTAACATCTATGGCTATTTTTCTATATTGTTTTGTTATGATATCAATATAATGCTTCATCATGTCCTTAACTTTGCAAAGAACTTTTGATGCACTAGACTCATAATTGTAATCATCCACTTGCCGTCGTTTACAGCTAGCCTAGCCACTTGATTAGGGATCGATCGTTGATTAATTGGCATGACATTAGGGTTCAATATTTGGTTTTTGTTATTTAGTGGAACCATTTGGCTAACTATCAGCATAGCAACATTAAGAGGAGTCGACATCATGTGCACATTTTGCATCATGCTTCCTCTTCCATCGAATTAGTCATAGGTGTACTAGTCGCATCTTGACTTCCATTGGTCAATGCCAAATTATTTCCAAGACGTAGACTTGAATTTAGGTTAGTCCTAGATGTGTAGGCCACTTGTAAGTGTGACTCTACCTCCTCTACTCATATAATAGTAGTACTATATCAACAAGAGCAACACTACTCAACTACACTTAGATATTGAAGTCTAATCCATGTAAAAAGTACTGCAATTGGGAAACAGGTGGAATAGGAATAGAGGTTTGTAATTTTCAAAACACATTTTTTAGTTTCTTGGCATAAGCTTGAGCATTCTCATAGGGCTCTTGATGTGTCACATTTAAAATATGTAGCCAATACTATCCACCTCTCTCAGGGGTAAACTCTGAAATGCCACAAAGAATAAGTCGATTGTGGTTATTGTGCCAGCTTCCAAGCCATGATACCACATTTAGCTCTTCCTTTTAGAGTCATGTTGAAAAACATAATGAGATGTCCTTCATCTTGAATTCAACAATTAAATATTAATTTTTGAAACTCATTGATATAGAGCTCCACATTTTCCTCTAGTAACCCATTAAAGATGGATAGAGGAAAACTTAGGGCTGGAAAATCTGGTGCTCTTGTAGGTATTGCAATGGGTTGCACCATCATGATGATTAGGTTTTCTTTAGGGTTTTATATCACTGGAGTTACACTTCTACTCAAGGTAGATTGACTTTTCAAAAAAAGAGAAACCCTAGAGCTTCCTCCTCCCCCTAACAGACTGACTTAGATATTAATTGGGTCAATAAGACCTCTCTTTTTTAAGAAGATCCAACTACTATGCATAGGAGAATACCTCCTAATGATCTCAGCTCACCGTCCAACCCTTTTAGCTCTTTCTTGCCATTAAATCTTGACTTGACAGTGTCTATCAAGAAACAACATATCTATTTCAATGCTCTTTGGTGGTATACACTGAACAATTGGTCTCTATTAACCAAGATTCAAAAATCACCACTTATTAGTGGCTCTTGGAAAACACACCACTTGTTGTCATCAGGATCTAAAACAAGGTCAACATTGGCTCTAGGGCTCTAGCCGTGGCCTTAGCTGGGGCCTCCTATGCTCACCAAACCATCCTCATGACCTTGTACTAAGGAGCAATCGGGGACTATGCACCACTCTAAATAAATCACACTTTTGTATCGATTTGTAGTCCAATAGTTGTATACCCCAACTTCAATAGAGGGAGTATTCCACATATTTAGGTGATCAACACCTTGATTCATATATATAAAGAGCTCCCCCCAGCATAATGTTGTGGCTCTTATGGCTCTCCTACACCCTAGGGCTTGGCCCTAGGATGTGCCATTTTAACATAAAAATACAAGCGTAACAGAGTCCTCTCATAAAATAAATGTAGCGATCCAGGAGACTGTATATATTCCTCACTTAATCCGTTTCTCGAGATATCACATTATCCTACAACAAAGGGGAATCTTACACTCTTAACGTTAGTTGTCACCTAGACATACAATTGCAATGGATCTAGGAATTTATCTTCTGATACCATATTTAGATTGTACATGCAAAGTGTATGATACTATGTGTTCAAATAAGTTAATTAAAAACTAGCCAATGTGAACTGCACAAAATAATCTTTTCATGATTTCTTTCTAATAGCATCGTGTGTGTTGCTAAGGAATAACAGTGGGCTAACCCATGCTAATGAATCTCTTAAAAATTATATAAACCACAGTCTAAATGCTAAGATATGCAAAGAAATCAACAAATTAATCAAAATTTTTTCCATTTTGGTCCCACACCCCTCACCGTTTATGTTTTACTTGCTTGCATAAATATAAGGATATTTCATGATAATTTTTCATAAAAATAAGTCATAGACACACAATTTAATATATAAATAGAGGAGACTAAGGCAAACCCTCATGCTTTACCTTCATTACATAATCACAAACACTATCCTACTTTGTAAAATTTAATGTATAAAAATTATTTTTTCTTAAAATTTTGTCTTTATTTGATTAATTTTCATAAAACTTTCTATTTATTTCAACATAGATAATTGATATTTTAAAATTTTAAAATTTTTGTAACTTATGTGAAATGTCATCCATCAGCATACTCATTTTCATACCATATGAATATCATTTGATTCCCAAAACCCAATAACAACATCATTTTCCATTAAATCCCACGTTTTGAGTTTTAGGATTTTATTATTTTTAATATGCGTGAAGGAAAATGCATGCTTTTTTGAAATCGCAGACATCAATAAACATATTTTAACCATTTCTAACCATCTTTCCATCATATTCATAAAAGATTCATCATAAAAAATAAATAAGAGTTGCTTACTTGAAAATTTGAATACTACGTCTCATATTTTGAGAAAATGGAGCCATTGATGCTCTTTTCCAGTTTTGTTGATGCATCCAAATCACCCAATCTACATGTCAATATGCTTTCAAACCATCATCCATCACTGATTCATCAAATCAACCCTCCCTCTCTCTCCCACACGTAGCCATATGAACAAGAAACAAAGAGGATAGAGAAACATGAGAGAGAAATATTGAAAATAGATCTCTTCATTCATTGCATCATTTTGTGTGATTTCTAAGGTAATGGATAGAGAAGAATTGAGGGATCTCAGACCCTAGAGGAGGAAGAAGATTGCAACAGGCAAGAAAAACCAATTTTTAATGGAAGAAAGGGGCACAAAAAAAATTCCCCCCTCCTCTCCCCATCTCACAAGTTTTTTGAGAGTCTTTTCACTTAAGTATGGATTAACAATAACCCCCCAACTATCTAGATCAAATTTGGATGTTCACACTTGATCCAAAGTGGTTCTAGCCCTGAATAAAGGGGCAAACAACCTCGAATCTCAATCAGACTAGATAGGTAGCTTTTTGGCATCAAAATCTATCACTTTGGCCTTAGTCATATGCTTTCTGGCTCCGGAATCCAGTAATTGCTTCGTAACACCAAACCTTGTAGCCATTAAATGGGGGTCAAACAGACTCCGATTGATGAATGGACACTTGCATTGCATTCTTGGTGTCAAAATGCATTTGACAAAACTCTAGCTTCTTGATCCATAATCATTTCATTTTGTTCCAAAATCGCTTCTTTTACAATGATTGTGGTGGAGGCCCATTGGGGCTGAAGAGCAATAGCTACAATAGATTACACTCAAGAATTTCTGATTTTTCTCACTCTCGATCGCCACCTTCAGCTCATGCAATGACTACCTAGATGCTGAGATCCAAACTCAGTCTTTCTCTCTCCTCCTCTCTCCTCTAAGTGGTGTTTTACACGTAGAAAATTGAGAAGAGAATGCAATGAAGGATGCTTGTCCGGATTGCTCCAAGATCGAAGGGAGGATGAAAGGCAATGTCCACCACGGTCGAGGAATTGATGATGGGTACGTGGGCTATCCAAAACCATTTCATAAAAATATGCAACACGTAAATAAGCGGTATGCTCAATTTTTACAAAGAAAATTGCATTGTTTTGATGTTTGATGACTTTAATAATGTGCATATGGAAAGAAAATTTATACAAGTCATGTTTGAGGGTTGTACATGATAAAATGGTATGTTTGAGGGTTGTACATGATAAAATGCAGAACTTGTAGTCGTACATAGTTGTAATTAATAATTTAAAACCCGAAACGTGTCTTTGAAAAGGAAAATGAGGGTTTCTTTTGTTTTTTGGGTTGGGGAATGGAATTCACATGGAATAAAAAACTGAGAAAAATCAATGTTTAGTCAATATGATAAGTTAAGACACATAAATAATAAAATATCACATTTTTATGAAGAAATAAATGGGGAAAAATAAGGGAAATTTTAGTTTTTTTGCTTAAAAAATTGGAAAAAAATACATTTAATGTTTGTGAGCATATAACAAGGCTAGAGCATGAGGATCAAGTCTCAACCAAGCCTTGTTTCCATGTTATAGTGTGTTTTTATCACTTTTTATATGAAAATTACATAGAAAATGAATCCTAAACCTACTCCTCAAATGCAAAATCTAAACGGTAGGGGGGATGAGGGTTTGTGAGAGTAGTTAATTGCTAGAAATGATTCAAATTCTGATTTATTTGTCTATGCACAATATATAGGATGGATTATCGTTTGAATGAAGGAGACTAGTAGCAGGAGGAAACTGGGTGCTAGTCTCTAGCAATGCCGCAATTGCGAGTAGCTTGGAAATAATTAACGGATTGGTTTTGCACCTCATGTGACTAGGTTTTTTTACCATAAAAATGCTTGAGCACGAGGTGTGTCATCCAAAATTGCATTGTGCATATCACATGGTGACTCCTAGATGCATAGCAATAGATTGCCAATTACATGACCTACGCCAAAAGTTGTGAGGAAACCCAATCTATAGGCTAAACAATTGAATCTTTGGAAAATTGTCAAGTGAAGACATTTTATCTCCTAGATCATTTGAAATATGTAAGAGTGGAGATTGTTCGTATATTCTTTATGTCAGAGCAGTGCATCAAGGGGCCAATCCTCTCGATGTAGGAGAGCTGCAGTGGGGCCATGTCATTTAGTTGGAGGGGTGCCTCCTTTATGTTTATGTTACGTGGTATATTATACCAAGATGTGTGGGATCTCCCTTTGAGGAGTAAGGAAGAGCAATCATTGGACTACGTTCTACTACAAACATGATATCTATAGTAGCGATTAGGGCAGTGTGTCCCTTAGATGCTCCTGGCAGCGAGGCCATGTGGGGTTGTCTTGTGAGAGTTACAAAGGCCTAGCTAGTGCCTATAGCCAGCGTCGGCCCGTTTCAGGTCCCAACATGAATACCATGGTAACTTTCCACCTTCTTTCACTCACCAATACCACCTACTATAAGCCTACAAAAGGCACTCATCCCACACTCATTTCATCTATCATTATCATTCAGTTGTACTTGCATTATGCTTGGATAATATCAATTGTTCTTCTTTGTCATACTTATGCCTCATTATGATTGTCTACTTGCTTATCAATGATCCACCTTAGCATGCATCCTCAATATTTTCAAATGGTATCAAAGCCAGTTTCAAGCTAATGAGTCATTAGGCCACTAATTGGGTCATTCCGATTTGAATTTCAAGCTCCCTCCACTTTTATATGAATCTCTCACCTACCTCCATAGCCACCCACCTTCATTGGAGGGCTTAAATCTCTCAAACTAAGCCATTTTAGCTCATGCTTTCTTTTGGGGAACTCCTCTTTGACTCATGGCTCTTCTTCCTATCATTTCAAAGTATGACATTGTGCACTAACTACTCTAGCATTGTGCCTATACCAGCTTGTTGCTCAAAATGCGCCTGCGACCTGACATACTGCTGACGCTGTGCCTACAGTCCACGATCTTGAAGACTACCATGAAGCTTTGAAAGCCCATGAGATAGGCTTTCTATCCATGTAAAAATTTTGGGGAATGATCAAGTCTACGTGCTGCACGAACTGAAAACACAGTCACCTACTGTAACCCTAATAGAGAAGCCATACCTCTTTCAACTTCAAGCTTCTATTTCACTTCATTTTCTCCTCTACCACTCAAGCCATAGTGTTAACACTCAAATATAATTGGATTTGACATAAATTCTCACAATAAATCATTGAGGATGGGAGATCTTGGTGATTTTTTTGGCAAGATTGAAGCATAGTCAAGCATAGTGTCTCTTGACACTGATCTAGTGACTCTTGTCACTATGTGATCTGACACAATCAGCTTTGTGTTGATCAAATATGAGTTCTTGTGCTACTCTAGCATCAAATCAAGGAGGGGAAGACTCTAACCTAAAATATCTTGAAGACCTCAAATATCTTTGAAGATTTCAAGTTCAAAGGGCATACTAGTCACCTAGTATCTCTTGATACTAATTACCTAGTGCTTCTTGGCACTTGTGCTCAACTCTTCTACTTACTAAAATCTAAAATTTTTGGAGCTGCTTTGTTGCTAACCTTGCGACCTCAAATGGGCAAGGACTCACTGTGACAGTTTGATTCAATGGTGTCAGATTCCATACATGGCAAAATAGGATCAAATTGATCCTGATGAAGAAAGGCTTGTGGTCAATCATAAGTGGTCAAGAGAAGAAACCAAGGGAAGCTGCACTTTCAATTATATGCGATAAAAATGATGATAAGGCTCAAGATATTATCAAGCTTGAAATTGATGACAACTACATTCATCATGTTGATGATTGTGAAACCTCTCAAGCAACATGGGATCGATTAGAAACCCTATTTGGAGCTCACTCAAAATCCTCCAAATATGGCTTACCGATTGAATTTTTTAGGCTTGACATGAAAAATAACACCTCACTTGCAACTCATTTGAATTATATGGAAAGCTTGTTGACATAACTTGTAGGAATCAACTTGAAGATGGATGATGACATTTGCATTGGATTGCTTCTCAAGAGTCTTCCACCTGAGTTTGATAATGTGTCTACCACATTAATCAACATGCCAAAGCCGAAGCTTGTGGATACCAAATCCTCTCTCCTAGAAGAGGAAAAGAAGATCAAGAGCAAGGGAGAAACAAGCAACCCAAGAGGAGACCAACAACTCCTCTATGTGAAAGGGAAGAAGAGCATAGTTTGTGACTTTTGTATGAAAACCGAGCATATTGAGAAGTTTTGCCATGCTATGAAAAGATCTCAAAGAGCACATCTTGCAATAGTCAAAGAAGATGAAGACAAAAATGGAGAAGAAGAAGAAGAAGACACCCAAGAACCAAAGGATAGGACTCACTAGTCCCTATTTTGTAGCTCATTTTCTGATAGACTTTTTTAAGTTCTAAATGTGGACTTGCCTAATGTTCTTACCATAAATTCCTATACTCCTCATGTAACCTTTGCACACTATAGCCTCTACACACTTAGTGAGGCCTTGTGACAGCCTCTAGCTTTGTATGGTTGGTTCTTTCCATGTCTACACTTAGCAAGGTTCTACTCATGCAGCCTCTGTATACTCAATGTCTTTCTCTCTTGTGATTAAGGAGGGGAGTTGAGAAATGTGCAATCACATCCACTATAGCCTCTTTGTAAGGAACAACAAAGTAAAGAAACACATTGCAAATAAAGCCTTAGAATAGGTCATGTATGCATGGTTTATTATAACCATAGTTGGTGAATACCATGGTCACTTTCCACTTTTTACACCTACCAATACCACCTATTGTAAGCCTATAAAAGACACTCATCCCCACACTCATTTCATCTATCATTATCGTTTAGCAGTACTTCCATTATGCTTGGATAATATCATATTTTCTTCTTTGTCATTACTTATCCCCCATTATGATTGTCTATTTTCTCATTAGTGATCCACCTTAGCATGCATCCTCAATATTTTCATAGCAACAACCAACAGGTAAGAAGCTCTTCCACCTTACTCAACTTACCTTAGGTTATAGTTGCAAAGGCTCCTAAAGCTGGCAAGGCTATAGTCTCCAATTGCAGTGAAACCTAGTGAGCAAGAAGAACGGTGTATATAATATAGATTTTTGGCATCTGAGATAATTTTGGTCTCTGTTTTGGACCTACAAGTGGTCTCAATAGCATTTTTTGGGTATACTATAGTTTTGATGGTGTTGGCCATTTACAGTGCACATGTTATAGATTTTAAATATGTAAGGTTACATGTGTTTACTGGGTTGCACATACAAAAGGCATTTGCATATAGATTTCAAATTGTAGTTATTGTTGTGCAATCAATGAAAAAGATTGCATGTTTAGTTGTGGTGCACATGGTATTAGTTTGCTCTTAGATTTCAGGTTTTTCGCAAGGTTCTCTACTTTGCCAAAATGTTTGACAACTTTATTTAGATTGTAAGAAATAAGCTTGACAAGAACAATTATCATGCATGGAAGTTCAGGATGTCAAATTTCTTGAAGAGCAAAGATGTTTGGAATTACATTGAAGGAGACATGGTAGTAGTTCTTGCACAAAATGTTATTGTAGAACTGTTAAAGGCTAAGAAAAATTGGGAGCAAACAAAAAGTAAAGTCATGTATTGTTTGTTTGTTAGTGTCATTGATAGCATTATGGGCTATTTGTAGGAATTTCAAACCCTCACTATTATACAGTGCAGCTCTAGACTTCAGGTTCCAACTCTTGCAATGTCTATGCCAATGCTTCCTCAGCAAGTTTTACATTATCCTTGTAACCTTCTTTAGCCTTTTGACCTCTTGTAATGGCTCGCAAATTAGAAGCTTCAATGTTGTTGACACTCAGGTTCAATACGATTGACACCACTATCACTAGGCAGCTCTTCTACAGTAGCTTTCCCTCTTTGCAATATTCGCTTTCGTCCATCATATTGTTGGATATTATTCCCTTGTGCTCGATGATTGACTGGACATGGTTGCCTACTTGAGAGCGGAGTTTTGATGCCGAGAAGTGCTTAAAAATAGCTAAAAATTACGAATATCAAGGGAAAAATATTCAACATCGAAGATGGCGGCTCGACCTAGGACGATTTTAAGCGTCAAAGTGCTTTAAAGGCGCCCGAGCGTCACTTGTTGATTTTTGATAATTTTTCAAACTACCGTGCGGGTTGTTAAGAGTTACTAGCCAATGCGGGATGCCGAGCCGGATGCCCAGGATTTTTCAGAGCTCAATTCGGAGTCCGGACGGGGAAGGAGCCAAGAAACCGGTCAAGATTTGAAAAGGTGGACATTAGAGTGGTCAAATGGGCAAGTGACCTTTGGGATCCCCAAATGTTAAATGTCACATGAAATGCAACATGAAAAATTGTGGAGAAGATGAAGAGATATGGCGACAGCATGCTGGCGCAAATTGCGCCCTCTCTCCTCTCTCTCTCTCTCCTCCTGGCTATGAACAACCATACGTAATGGCTATGGGGCTTCATTCCCCTCTGGATGCTGGTCATATCGCCGTGCTTCGCTCACGCAATGGTGGTCTCTATGAAGATCTCTGATTTCAGTCTTTCTCTCTCCTCCCTCTCTCTCTTCTAAGGGCAGATTCATGCGGTGAAGAAGAAGAAGAAGAATGGATGACGGATGCTTGTCCACTGAAGACCGGATTGCTCCGTGGTTCAAGAGGAATGAAGATTGCTGATTGTGGACTGTCATGGACATTAATGGCTGTTGGAAATCATTCCCAAGACATGGCAAATAAAAACCCGCAACCCGCAAAGAACGGTAATTTCATTTTTTCCAAAGGAAATTGATGTTTTATGCAACTTGCTTCATGAATACTTGTTCCCATGGGATGATTATGCATTATGTTGTTGTTTGCTATGAGGTTGATCAGTTTATGCTCAGAAAATCAGAAAATCATAATGGTGTAAAACCCGTAAAACACGGGAAAAATGGGAAAATTGGGTGTTTTTGATATATAAATGGAAAATATAATAAGACACACCAACTAAATTTGTGTTTTTGCTGCAAATGAACCTAAGGGCCACATCCCACAACTCATCTTGCATTTTCAGCTATTTAATATTGCAAAAAATACAAGAAAAATAGGAAAAATGGGTTAAAATAAGGGAGAAATAAGTTTTGAGTGTGCGAAAAATACTAAAAAATAAGATTAATATTTGTGTATGTATGGGGGGTCTGAAGTATGAGGTTTAGCCTCAGTTCAGCCCTACCTTTATGTTTTAGTGAGTTTTTATTGCTTTTTATACAACAAAAAAAACATGGAAAATATTACCCTAAGCATATGCATCGTGCACAATCTAAACGGCGAGGGGGTAGAGAGAATGAGACTGGTGTTTAAGTGCTGAGAGAAAGAAAAGGCTAATTGTTTTCATCTATGCATATCATATAGATCGATCGTTAATTTAAAATAAGGATCTAGTAGCACGAGGTCTCCTCGGTGCTAGGTTCGTGCAACGTAGCAATTACGCGTCAGAGAAATTCATTGAAAGAATGCTTTTGCACTAAGCACAATGCTGATTTTTCTTTGTTTGAGCACATGGACATTCACAATTTGCATGAAGCATAAAATGATAAAAGGTATCAGACAATACCTCCTGGATGCATAGCACATGTATTCTCTAGATCGTGACCAACGTTGAGTGAGTAAGGTTGTCCAAGCTGTAGGCTAGGCGTTGGGTCAGAGGGAAAAGTAAAGTGAGGTATGGTACATCCTGGAACGAAATAATTGGTACCTTGAGAGAACTATGTGCAAAGTGTTATATATGTTTAGCGATGCATCGATGGGCCAATCCCCAAGATGTAGGAGAGTTGCAATGAGGTAGCGGCAGTCAGCTGTGGGAGGACCTCCTATGTTTATACTTCATGCCATTTGGCAATGTGCTAGGACTCCCTCTGAGGAGTGTTAATTGGGTTAGAGTTGGACTACGAGACGTGATACAAATGCAAGATGTTTGGGAAGGCAATGTATGGAGTATGTGTCATCAACGCTCTTGGCCGCGAGGCCGTGGAGTTGTTGAGTGCATGATAGAGGTCCGGCTAGTGCATGAGCTAGTGCCGGCCCATTTTAGGTCCCATCAGTGGTGCGTCTGCCGGGAGCCACTTATAAGTGGTGGTTTTCAGATCTAGGGTTTCTAGGGACCAAAAGGAAGGTTGTTTATGTCCTCTGACAAGGACCATCAAGCCGAAATCCAGATAGCAGAACGTGCTGAGAGGGCTAGACGGCGGTTAGAGATCGTAAGCCGTTATTCTCCTCAAAGAAGTAGTCCAGTACGTATACGAAGCAGTGGTCTTAGTCATTTAACTACTCCACCTATTCCATTAGGGGCAGGAGGAAGCATAAGTTCTTCCTCTTCTCCACCAAGTCTACCCACTTTAAGTGGGGGTGTGAATCTGTCACTTCAAGCTCCTATTGCTAATCCGATTGTCACCATGGCATAGCCTATTGCGATTCTTGCAGGGACGCCGGATTTACCAGCCTTAGGAGTTCCCTTGCCCATTTTTAATGGGTTAGCGGAAGAGGATGCAGAATTGCACATTTTTGAATTTCAGAGATTGATGTTCAATTATCGCATCCAGGACGAGGGACATCTCATGATGTTCTTCAATATGACATTAAAAGGAAGGGCTACGGTATGGTATCACAGCATAGAGTCTGGAACCATAACCACCATTGATCAATTCTATGCAGCTTTTCGAGTGGAATATGCCCCTAAAAGAGGTGGCCAATATTGGTTGCAGGTCTTGAATGTGACACATCAAGATCCTCACGAGAATGTGAAAGCATATGCCAAGAAGTTGAAAGAAGTATTCCGTAAGTTGCAAACTTACATTCCCATTCCGTCGGCTGCCCAATTGCAATACTTTTTGCATGGGTTGGACGTTAATATCCAAGTACAATTGAGCAGTGTGGCCTTAGCAGATATAGACACCGCTATTATGTGGGCAGAGGGAGTAGAAGCACGATTACAAACGGCCTACTCCTCTCGAATGAATGTTAATGGGGGTTTAGTACCTAGTGGCAATCCATCATTGACGAATGGAAGTCGAGGGATGCCCATGACTAACCCTATTGGGAGAGGGAGTATGGTTTTGAATGTACCTTTATTACTGGCTCCTCCCAGTGTAACTATGCCCATAGCAAGTCAGTTGGCTCCATCAAATGTTGGAGGCCAAGTTTCAAATTCGAATGTTGTTCTTGTGGGTCAACAGCCAATGCCAAATTAGATTGTTAGGCCAATGGAACAATGAGCTGGCGATCGTGGCTACGAGTTGAGTGCATCTAATGTCCTTGGCGAAGTCAAGGACATGATGAAGCATTATACCGATATGATTTCCGAACAATATCGACAAATAGCCGTCGACATTAATTTCTTGAAGAGGGTGGACCCTCTAGATTCAGTTGTAAGTGGTGTGGTGGACAGCACTTCCCCAGAAATTGTCCAAATGTGAAATGTGACATTTGTGGGAAGTCAAGCCATTTAGCTGCTACCTGTTGGAGTAAGATTAGCTCTCTCCAACAAGGGAGTAAACAACCGGGCCCAGTGAATCATAGAGTGCAAGGAAATAACTTGCAGCAGAATGATGCACCAAGACAAATATTGGAGAGGGGAAAAACAAATATAGAAGAGTTACCACAAGGCAACGGAGTCAGCTTTATTGAGGCTGTATGAGTTCACAATGCTGAAACCTCTAACTTAAGAGCCGTGACAAGAGGCCAAAAGGCTAAAGAGGTTGACAAAGATAATACAAAACCGGTTGAGGCAAACCCTAAACAAGGGGATAAGGGGACGCAAGTCCAGAATCCTAGCATGAAAGGGGGACCGCTAAGGCCGGTTGACAGGAAAAGTGACCCTAAGAAGGATGAGGAACTGCCAAGAAAGAAGGCAAGAGCTAAGAAAGAAGCACCAAAACCGGTCCAAAGACCAAAAAGAGAGGATGGTTTGGCGAGAAAAGAGAGCTTTGGCTACTTATCATGACTTTGATTTAGCAAGTTCTCTTTGCGAAGTTAAACCAGATGTGAACCTCTTGCAATTGATCAAATTATCTCCAGGAGTGCACAAGGAATTTAAGAAGATCCTGCGTATCGGGTATATTGTGGAACCTCTGGGCATAGCATGAGTAGGGGAAGATTGGTTTGGCCATGCTGAAAAGAACTGCCCTAGGGTTCCAGCTTACGTAGATGGAATATTAGTGGAACATGACATTGTAGACACTGGATCCTCCGCCAATATCATGAGTTCAGAATTGATGGAGAGGCTAGGTCTAGGCATCCAAAAGAACAGCTCCACCCTTCTGAGAATGGTTGATGATAGTCTAAGACAACCAAAAGGTTGCGTTACTAAGGTCCATGTTACAGTTGCAAGTGTAGAATGTTTCTTGGACTTTAGGGTGATAAGATTTGCAAGAGACGCCCTAGCTATCGAGTTTTACTAGGTAGACCTTGGATCTTACGAACAGACTGTCAAGTCAATATACCCGCCGGTGGAGTGGTTCTAGGTAGAGGTGCTAATCGAGTAATAGTTGATGCTTATCCCGAGTCTCCTCAAAGTGAGAGAGCTCCTTTATCTTCCACTGAATTAAAGACATCAGATGATCCATCTGGTAGTGAGACATCATTCAGTGATGAATCTAAAGAGGGGTCCACTACAGAGGATATCTATTAGATAACTCTAAATGAGCCGATAGAGCCGCAAGATAGGATAAGAGACACAGATGTGATTGAGTTAGACCTTAGCACGTCAAATGATTCGCGGCCAATTAAATTAGGTTCTATGCTTAGTTCAGCAGAAAGGGAGGACTATGTGTCCTTGATTCAAGAATTCCGCGATATCTTTGCTTGGAGTTATGATGAGTTGAGAGGTATCCCTCCCAGCCTAGCTGTTCATACTATTCCTGTAAAAGAAGGCAGTCGTCCTGTGCGTCAAAAGGTAAGGCGTATGCCTTTTGAATTGAGGGACGGGCTGTTTGAGGAGTTACAGAAGTTAAGGAAAGCTGGTTTAATCTTCCCTGTTCAACACACAGAATGGTGTTCACCCGTTGTTATCAGGAAGAATAAAAACAACCAGATCCGACTATGTGTAGACTTTAGAGAGCTAAATAAGCAGACAGTTAACGATTACTACCCATTGCCGTTTATTGACCAGATTTTGGATCAATTAGCAGGTAGGGAGATATATTCATTCATGGATTGCTTTGTAGGATATAACCAGATGGCAATTGCAAAAGAGGACAAGTTGAAAACAACGTTTAGTACTGTCTTTGGTACTTTTGCGTACCATGTGATGGCCTTTGGGTTATGCAATGCACCTAGATCATGGCAACGAACAACAGACAAGACCTTTGGTGACATTTCCCCAGATGAGTTGAAAGTATTTATTGATGACTTGGGGGCAACCACTGTAAGGGAAAGGATGTTGGTTATTTTGAGAAAGTGCTTTGAGCGCTGCAGACAATTTTGTATCGCTCTTAACCCACGGAAGTGTGTCTTTAGAGTATCTTATGGGCTATTGCTAGGCCATGTGGTCAGTTCAATAGGGATAGCAACTGACCCTGAAAAATCAAGGTCATAGTCGCTATGAGTCCCCCGCGCACTCCGAAAGAGGTTCATAGTTTTCTGTCATCAGTAGGATACTATCGAAGATTTATAAATGCCTTGGCAGAAAGAACTTTGCCATTAACCAATTTATTATCCTTTAGCTGTCTATTTGCATGGAGTGATGCTTGCAAAATATCATTTGAGGATGTGAAACAGGAGCTAGTAAAAGCACCCGTTTTAAAAGCACCTAAAAGGGGTGAGGTGTTCTATATATTTTCAGCAGCCACCATGCATAGTATAAGCTGCTGTTTAGCCCAAATCTGGGAGGAAAAGTGGTATCATCTGATAGCTTTCGCTAGTCGAAAATTGGGCATTTCAGAGATCAATTATACCTACATGGAGAAGTTGTGTCTTGCGATGGTCTTTGGGACTGAGAAATTTAGGCACTACATCCTCTATGAAAAGGTAGTATTCTATACGAAGGCGCAAGGACTTAGATTGCTTATGAATAAGCTGCATCCGCCTGATCGTTTGTCAAAGTGGTTAATCACTTTGCAGGAGTTCGATTATGATATTAAGAGTAAGTCGTCGAGGTTGCAGGGTATTGTGGAACGCCTTGTGGATTTTGGGGAGCCAAAAGAGACTTTGGCTGAAGGAAGTGACATTGAGGAAATGTTTAAAATTGATACAGCTTCTATCCCATCTTGATATGCTGCTATTACGCATTATCTATCAACAGGAGAGATGGGAGCTGGTTTATCAAAATCTGAAAAGAGGAAAATCAAACAGCAAGCTTTGAAGTTTTTCTTGATCGCAGGGACACTATATCGGCAGGGTGTTGATGATATCTACCACCGATGTGTGATGCCTGACGAGGTTCCTTTTATCTTGGAGGAGTACCATGACTCTGCATGTGGAGGGCACTTCGCGGGACGGTTGACGGTGCAGAAAGCTTTAAGAGCTGGATATTGGTGGCCATCCATCTTCCAAGATTCTTTTGAGTATGTAAAGAGATGTGATACATGTCAAAGACATCACAGTAGAGAAAATAGGAAACGCCCACTTACGCCCATCATGGCTATCCTTCCATTTGAGAAGTGGGGCATTGATTTTGTGGGTCCTATTACTCCGTCGTCTACTACCCAGAAGAGGTATATTATAGTAGCCACTGATTATTTCACTAAATGGTCAGAAGCGCGGGCGACGAGGCAGGACAATGCAAAAGAGACTGCAAGTTTCCTTTTAGAGCAGATTATCTGCCGCTTTGGTCCACCAAAAGAATTAGTGTCGGACCGTGGAACGCATTTCCTGAACAAAGTGATTAAAAGCTTGACAGAAGCTTGGCAAATCAAGCACAATAAAACGACTCCTTATAACTCGCAAGCAAATGGGCAAGTTGAAAGTACTAATAAACAGCTTGTGGGTATCTTGTCTAAGATAGTCTCTGAGAAGAAACGAGACTGGGACAAGAAGCTGTATGTGGTAGTATGGGCGTATAATACCACGTTCAAGCGCGCTATCAGCCATACTCCATTCAAATTGGTTTATGGGGAAGAGTGTGTGTTACCCCTTGAGATTGAATTGCCAACTATACGGTTTGCAATTAACCATTCTTTGGGAGATAAGGATTCCCTTTTTGAACGTTTCACGACCTTAGCCCACCTAGATGAGTTGAAGTTGCAAAGCTTATTACACCAGGAGGTAGCCAAGCGTCGGATGAAGAAGTTGCATGACCTTAGAGCAAAGAAATATACCTTTAAAAAAGGGCAATTAGTCCTCTATTATGATGCGCGTAGGGAGCTGTTTCCAGGGAAGCTGGAACCTTTAGACCAAGAGGGCTAGTGTTGCAAGGTTTTGAATGTTTTATTTCGTTAGGCCAAGAGGGCCAGTTTTGCGAGGTGTTATTGCTTTATTTCATTAGGCCAAGAGGGCCCATTGTTTGTTTAGTGCAGGTGCGGTTAATGGTTTCTTGTTTTAGTTTTGTGCTAGACAGGTTCGAAGAAGAGCTTGAAAGGAGCCTTTTGTTGTGTGGAAGCTTCTCGTGGCCCTATCTAGGTGATATCTCTCCTTTATGAGTACTGTTTTTTTTAAATGCTATATGTGTTTGTGTACTTGTTAAGGGGTTTTTCGTTTCTTATTGGGGACCGGCGTCCAAGGCATGAAGTCCCGAGGTTTAGGTTCAATATGTTTGAGGGAGGTCTCAGTAGTTGTTGCTCCCAGTAAAGACATTGTCAAGTATTGAAAGACCTGTTTTAGACGGAATTCCTAGTGAACCTGTTCTGCTAGCCTGCTAGGCGGCTGTTCTAGGAGTTCTTGTTAGTTGTGAGGCCATTAGGGAAGCCTGCCAGAAGAAAAATAAAGATGATACGAGGAAAGAAACCCTGAATATCTTAAAGACAATAAATATATATGAAGGTGTGTAAAAAGGGGTTCTAACCCCTATAAACAGAAAATAAAGGAAAATTTATATGCAATTGATCATTGCCTTGTGGAGGCCCGGTAGGTTCTTGGGGACGAGTCAGACCCGGGGCCGATGCCTTGTCTTCCTAGGGGTGGCATCTTGCTAGAAAAAAAAATTTAAGGAAGGTTGGAGCGAAAATAAAAGTGAGCATTAGAAAAGGATTAAGTGTTGCCTTGCGAGGGCCTGGTAGGTCCTTGGGTACCGAGACAAGACCTGAGGCCGATGCCTTGTTCTCCTTGGGTCACTACGCTCAGCTCCCTCCTTTTTACATGCCCAAGTATAGAAACTGAAAACCCTAAAAGAAAAAATATACTGAAAGAAAATACTTCTTGATCAGGCTATAGGAGTCCTTGTCTAGTAGGAGCTCCTAGTTGTGTTGTCCTTAGTTAGGTAGGTAGTTCAGACCACCACTTAGGGCAACCTCTTTGACAGTTCTTTTTAGTTTAGCCGTGTTGGAACAGTTGGTTAGTGACTAGCCTTTTATCAGATTATACTAGGCCTACTCCTTGTGGATGTCATGCCTTGGTTCTGTCAGGGGGTAGCGTGAGCGTTGTGCTGTGTTTAATATGTATCTATTTTGTATCAGCTTGATGCGTCCTTTGGTTGTTTTGTGCAGATCTATTGTGGGATTCGACGGGCTGAGTCGCCCTATCCCATGGTCGCCAATGAGAGCGGAGTTTTGATGCCGAGAAGTGCTTAAAAATAGCTAAAAATTACGAATATCAAGGGAAAAATATTCAACATCGAAGGCGGCGGCTCGACCTAGGTTTTAAGTGTCAAAGTGCTTTAAAGGCGCCCGAGCGTCACTTGTTGATTTTTGATAATTTTTCAGACTATCGTGCGGGTTGTCAAGAATTACCGGCCAATGCGGGATGCCGAGCCAGATGCGCGGGATTTTTCAGAGCTGAATTCGGAGTCCGGACGGGGAAGGAGCCAAGAAACCGGTCAAGATTTAAAGAGGTGGACATTAGAGTGGTCAAATGGGCAAGTGACCTTTGGGAGCCCCAAATGTTAAATGTCACATGAAATGCAACATGAAAAATCGTGGAGAAGATGAAGAGATATGGCGACAGCACGTTGGCGCAAATTGCGCCCTCTCTCCTCTCTCTCTCTCTCCTCCTGGCTGTGAACAACCATACATAATGGCTATGGGGCTTCATTCCCCTCTGGATGCGATATGTCCCCTCTGGATGCTGGTCATATCGCCATGCTTCACTCGCGCAATGGTGGTCTCTATGAAAATCTCTGATTTCAGTCTTTCTCTCTCCTCCCTCTCTCTCTTCTAAGGGCAGATTCATGCGGTGAAGAAGAAGGAGAAGAATGGATGACAGATGCTTGTCCAATGAAGACCGGATTGCTCCGTGGTTCAAGAGGAATGAAGATTGCTGATTGTGGACTATCATGGACATTAATGACTGTTGGAAATCAGTCCCGAGACATGGCAAATAAAAACCCGCAACCCGCAAAGAACGGTAATTTCATTTTTTCCAAAGGAAATTGATGTTTTATGCAATTTGCTTCATGAATACTTGTTCCCATGGGATGATTATGCATTATGTTGTTGTTTGCTATGAGTTTGATCAGTTTATGCTCAGAAAATCAGAAAATCATAAGTGTCGTGACTGAAATTAATGGTGTAAAACCCGTAAAACACGGGAAAAATGGGAAAATTGGGTGTTTTTTATATATAAATGGAAAATATAATAAGACACACCAACTAAATTTGTGTTTTTGCTGCAAATGAACCTAAGGGCCACAGCCCACAACTCATCTTGCATTTTCAGCTATTTAATATTGTGAAAAATACAAGAAAAATAGGAAAAATGGGTAAAAATAAGAGAAAAATAGGTTTTGAGTGTGCAAAAAATACTAAAAAATAAGATTCATGTTTGTGTATGTATGGGGGGTCTAAAGTATAAGTTTTAGCCTCAGTTCAGCCCTATCTTTATGTTTTAGTGAGTTTTTATTGCTTTTTATACAACAAAAAAAACATGGAAAATATTACCCTAAACCTATGCATCGTGCACAAGCTAAATGGCGAGGGGGTAGAGAGAATGAGAGTGGTGTTTAAGTGCTGAGAGAAAGAAAAGGTTGATTGTTTTCATCTATGCATATCATATAGATCGATCGTTAATTTAAAATAAGGATCTAGTAGCACGAGGTCTCCTCGGTGCTAGGTTCGTGCAACGTAGCAATTACGCGTCAGAGAAATTCATTGAAAGAATGCTTTTGCACTAAGCACAATGCTGATTTTTCTTTGTTTGAGCACGTGGACATTCACAATTTGCATGAAGCATAAAATGATAAAAGGTATCAGACAATACCTCCTGGATGCATAGCACCTGTATTCTCTAGATCGTGACCAACGTTGAGTGAGTAAGGTTGTCCAAGCCGTAGGCTAGGCGTTGGGTCAGAGGGGAAAGTAAAGTGAGGTATGGTACATCCTGAAACGAAATAATTGGTACCTTGAGAGAACTATGTGCGAAGTGCTATATATGTTTAGTGACGCATCGAGGGGCCAATCCCCAAGATGTAGGAGAGTCGCAGTGAGGTAGCGGCAGTCAACCGTGGGAGGACCTCCTATGTTTGTACTTCGTGCCATTTGGCAATGTGCTGGGACTCCCCTTGAGGAGTGTTAATTGGGTTAGAGTTGGACTATGAGACGTGATACAAACGCAAAATGTTTAGGAAGGCAATGTATGAAGTATGTGTCATCAACGCTCCTGGCCGCGAGGCCGTGGAGTTGTTGAGCGCATGATAGAGGTCCGGCTAGTGCATGAGCCAGTGCCATCCCATTTTAGGTCCCATCACTACTCCCTTGCTCGAGAGAACTAATCTTACTTCAACAGGTACTAGCTAGATGGCCGACGAACTTCCCACATATGTCACATTTAACATTAGGAAAATTCCTAGGGAAATGTTGGCCACCACACCACTTACACCTGAATCTTAAGGGGGTACCCTCTTCATAGTGTCGACTCTCTATCAAATTTTTTTGTTTTTTTTAAAAAAGACATCAACATCTATTTGCCTATATTGTTTGGTGATCTTGTTGGTATAGTGCTTCATCCTATCCTTAACTTCACTAAGGACATTCGGTGCACTAGACTCATAGCCATAATCATCTACTTGTTGTTCCCTTGGCCTAACTACCTGATTAGGGGTTGGCTACTACTAATTAATTGAAACCACATTAGGGTTTATCATTTGACTTCCATTATTAAGTGGAACCATCTGACTAGCCATTGGCATGGTCACACTGGGAGGAGTTGGTAGCAAGGACACATTTTGTATTATGCTTTCTCTCCCATTCAAGTTAGTCATGGCTATCCCTTGATTTCCATTGGTCAATGCCAAATTATTTCTAGAAACTAGACCCACATTAAGATTGGCTCTAGAGGCATAGGCCGCTTGTAGTCAAGTTTCTACTTCCTCTGCTCGTCTAATAGCACTGTCTATATCTAGCAAGGTGACACTACTCAACTACATCTCAATATTGAAGTCCAAACCATGCAAAAGATATTGCGGTTGGGAAGCTACTGGGATAGGGATAGTGTCTTGCAATTTGCAAAAGATCTCTTTTAACTTCTTGGCATATGTTCATATATTCTCATGTGGCTCTTGATGTTGCTCAGATATCCTCGTGTGGCTATTGACATGCCACATTTTGTACACATAGCCAATATTGACCACCCCTTTTAGGGGAAAATTCCCTTTGAAAGGCTTCATAAAATAAATAAATAGTGGTTATGCTTTCGGCCTCTAGGCCATGATACCATACTATAGCTCTTCCCTTGAGAGTCATGTTAAAGCACATCATTAAATGTCCTTCATCTTGAATACGATAGTTGAACATCAATTTTTGAAACTCCCTAATGTGGAGCTCCTCATCTTCCTCCACTAACCCATTAAAGATGGTTAGGGAGAAACCCAAGGCTAGCAAATCTGTTGTTCCAATAGGAATTGCAATAGGCTGTGCCATAATGATGATTGTATTTGCAATAGGATTTGGTGAAGGTGGGTTTACACCCGCATTTATGATGTAGACTGACTTATTGGGGGAAGAGGGTTACTATAGCTTCCTCCTCCCAATGGACTACTTGTGGCTCTAGGACCACTAGATCCACTCCCTCATAGGGATATTGGACTTCTACGTTGAGGAGAATACCTCCTCAAGATCTTGGCACCTCGCCTAGCTCTTTCAGCTCTTTCTTGCTTTTGGATTTCAGCTAGATGATGTTTATCAGTAAACAATGAATCAATCTTAGTGTCCTTTGGTATAAATTGGCTAAATGGTCCCTAGACAATTGAGATTCAAGGACCACCACTTATAAGTGGCTCGCAGCAAATGCACCACCTATCGGGACCCAAAATGGGCCCGACATTGACTCTCTAGGCACTAGTTATGGGCCTCTCTACACTCAAAGAACACACTCTCTCAGCCTCGCGAAGAGGAGCATCTAAGGGACACACTATCCTAACTCATATCGTAAATTTCGCATTTGTTTTGGATTGTAATCCAACGATTAAGCATTCCCCACACTCCTTAGAGGGGCACATATCGGTGTAAAACACCACGTGCACAAACAGAGAAGACACCCCTTAGTTGAATGCCACGGCTCCACTATGACTCTCCTACACCTTGGGGATTGGACCCTCGATGCACCGCTAACACAAATAGCACATACATCACAAACTCCACTCTTGCTTTCAAACGTTCCAGGAGATATATGCATATTCCTCACTAAATAGTCCCCAAGGAAACCGATCGTCTAAACCTATAGCTTAGGATATCTCACATACTCAACGTAGGTCATACGCATGAATACAATTGCAATGCATCCAGTAATGATACCATGAGTTACGTGCAACACAATTGTGTATGAACCATAGTGCTCAATCATTTTATCATTTAGAAATTAGCATTGTGAGGTGCAAAGGCATTTCTTTGAATGATTTTAATCTACATGTAATGTTGCATTGCTAAGGGTTAGCACTGAGCATTCTCATGTTGCTAGACCCTCTTAAACTTAAACCATAAACATCCTATATGCCATGCATCAACAAAAGATCAGAATTTAGAATCTTATCAGTAATTACTCACCCTCAAACCCCCTCCTTCTCCCTACCACTTAGGTTATGCATGTGTTGATAGGTGCAGGAAGCATTTTTAAGGTGTTTTTGTTTATAAAAGCGATAAAGACTCCACTTTACCACAAAGACAAGGTTGAACTAGGGTCATGATTTGAGGTTCATCCCTCATGCTCTAGCCATGTCACACATCCACACACACAAATCTTAAATTTTCTCATTTTTCTCATTTTTTCCTAATATCTTTTTTATTCCACATAAACCCCATAAGCAACATAAAAATCCCAAAATTGACAATTTTCCTTACAACCGTGTAGTCGCGGGTTTTGTAGGTTTATGTATAAATTATTATGCGATCAAATTTCCTTATTTTCTTCAATATTGAAGAGGCAAAAATCCATCCAAAAATGGGGCGCTAAACAAAAAATTCCCCCTCCTATCGTGCAAGAATCTGCATTTTTTTTTCATTTACATTTCATCTCATGTCATTTATTAAATGTCCACTTTGAAAAAACCACTTTCACACTGCTCCACGAGTTTTCGGCCTATTTGGAGTGGCAAATGAACTCGGAATTGTGATCCGATTGGACGGTTGGCTCTATGACATTGAAATCTATAAACCTTAACCCCGTCATGCACTTTTCGGCTCCCAAATCACATAGTTGCTTTAGAGTGATAAACCTTGTGGGGATTAAATGGGGGGTCAAACGACCTCTGATCAACAAAAAGAAACTTGCGTTGGATTCCTGGTGCCAAAATTCATTTAGAAAAACTCTAGCTCCCATCCCGCAATTCAAATTTGCATGAAAATTTGGTCTTTGACACCTCTCGGCCACTTTTTCGCTCCAACAATGGGCTCAAACGCTCTAAGAATGGGCTCAAACGCTAAAAATGCAGGTCCCATAATTCAGCTCTCACCATACGCTCAAGCGTAGCACTAAGAGCAAGATAGTTTCAACTTTGTCTTTGAGCAAGAGAGTTGAGCTTGACCACACAACCAAGCTAGGACTTAAAGAAATATCAAGATCTCCAACTCTATCTTGGAGATCTCTTTGAATGCACATCTTGGCCTTGTGGTCAAGCCCTTTATCAAGGGAAAGATAGTTTAGAGAATACCAACTCTCTCATCAAGGCCTTGAGTGCAAGATTGGCATTGTGAGAACACCAAAATAGTTTCACTCTCTCATTAAGGAGCGAAGGGAAATATAGTTCCTAATTTATCTTGGAGACATGTAAGGGCTTGGCTGTGTGCTCAAGCTTAGCATTAGGTGCAAGATAGTTCACACTCTATCTCAAGGTGTTAGTATGTACCTAAGTGCAAGATAGTTGTTCCAAATCTATCTTGAAACCTCTTTTAGATGCATAGCTTGGCCTTGACACCTCTTTTGGATGCACAACTAGACAAGTCTTGCACTAAAGTCAAGATCATTTAGAGAATGCCAATATAGTTCTACACTCTCATTAGTGCACTAAGAACACCAAAATAGTTTCACTCTCTCATTAAGGACCTAAGGGCAAGATTGTTTCGAAGACCTCTATGGCCCAAAGCTTGGCCCTATGCTCAAGCCTAGCACTAGGTGCAAGATAGTTTACACTCTATCTCAAGATGTTAATAAGTACCTTGAGACCTCTTTTGCATGCACAATTTGGCCTTGAGGCCTCTTTTGGATGCATAGCTTCTCAAGCCTCACATTGAGAGCAAGATAGCTCATAGTTCACACTCTATCTCAAGGTGTTAGTAAGCACTATGTTGGAGAGAGAGCTTGGCCCTATGCTAAAGCCTACCACCAAGGTGAATGATCGCTTAGAGAATGCCAAATTTAATTCTACAATCTCGTTATATGACACACCTTGGCCATACAATCAAGCCTAGCACTGAGAGCAAGATAGTTTCAGCTTTGCCTTTGAGCAAGATAGTTCCAAGTTTGAGCCTGACGCACGACCAAGCAGAGACTCAAAAACTATCAGGATCTCCAACTCTATCTTGGAGATCTCTTTGAATGCATAGCTTGGCCATGTAGTCAAGCCTTGCACCGAGGGAAAGATAGTTTAGAGAATACCAACTCTCTCATCAGGGCCTTAAGTGCAAGCTTGGCATTGAGAACACCAAAATAGTTTCACTCTCTTATTAAGGCCCTAAGGGCAAGATAGTTCCTAGTTTATCTTCAAGACCTATATGGCCTAGGGCTTGGCCATCTGCTCAAGCCTAGCATTGTAGAAATTACATGGCATAGTGTATAGAATTCGAGCAAGGAGTAGACAACACATAGCAAATATGAGAAGAATACAGACCAATTTAATTTTAAATGAACTAATATAAAGATGGCTCTAGCCACCTATGTGCTTCCACTATGAAGAATAGATGATGATCCAAAAAAATGATAGGCAAAGAGCTTAGGGTAGCTAGAAGAACTCCAACTAGGGTGAATAATAGATTGACATTGACTTTAGAGGGGTCTTCCTTTTATAGCCTAGGAAGGTAGTCTAGTCGAAAAGTCTAACCATATTATGAACCTTCCCTAGTTGGCTAGGGAATATTCCAAGGAATATTTTGATTATTGTCAGGCTCGGGTGCTACCCTTGGACCCCCACCAGGGGGGTGCTAGCTCTCTTGATATCCCCTAACCAAGGGCCACTTTTGAGGTCCCTAGACCCCACAATAGGGGTCCCTAATAACTCCCACACCCCGCAACTCAATGCATTGTGCCTCGAGTTACTACCAGCATGACTACTCTATCTAACCCAAAGGCTAGATCCACAAAGGTCACATTTTTGCCATTTGGTTACATATTCCTCATCCAACATAGAAGCCAGGAGCCACTCAATGTCTGTGCTCACACATGGCTTCTCTTCATAATGGGGGCCTTACAACTTTGAGCACCATGGATCATTGGTGGCACCTTACAAAAGTGGGGTATTGAGCATATAACACAATATTAGTGAGTTTGGTAATCTCCCAATTCCCATTTTTTGAATACTAAAAAGGTGGCACCCAAATAACATGCCCATAAGTTTCTGAAAACCATATGATGTGACTTATCATTGGAAAGTGCTTGAATAATGGAATCTATTGAACTATAGAGCGCTTAATTTGAAGTTATAGTATTCAAGTTACGACAAATCCAAATATTTGACCACGTGTCCCAAACTTATGGAAAATTCCCATATTCCCCAATATGGTGTTATATCTAACAAGCACTAGGTGCAAGATAGTTCACATCTGAAATGCTTGAAACAATAAGCGGTCCATGGGTCTTGGCAGTTGAGTGAGAAGCTCCCACATTTTGTTCCATTGTCAAGACCAATAGATTCAAGATTTGAGTTGCTTGCATGCTCCAAATTGAGCATTGAAGTAGGATTTTCCCCGAATCAGTGCTTAAGGTAGATAAGTAGGAAGCGAGGGAGTTTGAAGAGGTATTCGATCTCCTTAGCAAGTAATTTTTTGGTTTTTTGGATCTAGATGAGTAGATTTGAATGCAGTAGGATAAAGAAAAAACAAGAAAAAGAAGGTTATACACTATAGGATTTTTGCTATTATAAACATGCCAAACAAGGAAAAGGGAAGTGAAAAAGAGCTTTAATGTGTAATGCATCAAAAGGAAGAAAGAGGGAAGAAAAGAACTAAGTAGAGAAGGGCTTTAATAGGCCAGGAATATGTGGGAGAGCTCATTTTCTGATTTAAGAGTAAGGGAGAGAGCTTGAGAGAGAGAGAGAGAGAGAGAGAGAGAGAGAGAGAGAGAGAGAGAGAGAGAGAGAGAGAGAGAGAGAGAGAGAGAGAGAGAGAGAGAGAGAGAGAGAGAGAGAGAGAGAGAGAGAGAGCTACATGCAAAGAGGGGAGATTTTGCTTGGTGATCTTTGTTGCAGCGTGTTTTGGCCCTCTAGGTATGTTTTGGATGTTGTTTGATGCCTATTAATTAGTGTTAGTACCTTGGTTATAATCATTATCAAGGAACATGTAGGGCTTTAAAGATTTTTTGTCATTCTATAACCCACTGCTGTAATCGGGTGCATGTTGTAGGGTTTGATTGTTCTAATTGGACCATCCAATTTTCATCCATTCGGACAACCTTCCCTCTTTTGAGTCACTAGAATCAGACACTAAGAACACTTGTCTACTCGGACACACCTTGTTTTTCCAAATCTCTAGACTTAGACCACCCTATTTGAATCATCCTACTCAGACTTGCCAATCGGACCAAACTTGCCAATCAGATTGTCCAACTCGATCCCTTGGTCTCAGACCGTCCAAGCTGACCACTTGAATAACGCAAGAATCGGAGAGTCTGATTTTGGGAATAGGACAACTGATACTCAGACACTAAAAACAAAACTTGAGAGCTGACCAAACTAACATACTGTAGACCAAATAGAGCCCAACCCGGAGCTAAGCAACACCTCTGTAGATTTCAAACACATCGAAAGGATCATAGAGCCTCTAGACTCCAAAAATTGAGATTTAGTAGCCTAGGAAGCAAGTGCAAATACAACCTCTTAGACCACCTATCTAAAACATCTTAAAGGACCCAAATGAACCGATTCAAGTGACCACCACTTGTAGGAGCAGACTAGAAAAGTGTGTGTTGTACCACATTGTTTTCATCATAGTCACACACTAGCAATTGTATAAATAATAACTTGAAGTGCACCTAGAAAGCTGAAAGCCTAATTTTGCATCACGCACAAAAGGAAGCACCCTACAAGCACATGAGTGCACTTAAAATTGAAAATTGTCTGAAATAACAAGGAACTCACACACAAGATAAGCAAAACTGAACAAATCCACTAATAGGAGAAGACTCTCATATCTTGAATGTGCAACTAAGGATATTAAGACTTAGAGCAAGCCTCTTGGATGGAAAAAGGATTTGACACGATTAGGGACTCAATCTTGTTGAGACTTCAAGCTTGTATGGTGTGTGACCACCGACAGAGTCTTAGTTGTGTCCAGCTGTATCGGCAACAAGTGTGGGACATTAAATAAGTCGGTGGCTTTAGACTTATTCAGTACTTGGTGTGAATGGTCTTATAGACCTTAGTGTGTTGTAATCATTTGATATATATGGGTAATTAAACAAAAATAATGTGTGAGAGCATACGGCTCCTCACAGTTGTTCCCATTCTCTATCTCTGTCTTTCTCACTATTGACACGGTATCAGAGTAGGTTTTGTGGATGCCTTGTAGGGCTTCTTTGAGCTTGTGTTAAGCTCAAGACAATGATCTTTCCATAGGGCAACTTCACCTTAGTTTGCAATGGAGATTGGCAACTTATTCACTCTTGGTCTGCAATGGAGGCTTGCTCTAGACTTGGTCTAGACTCATCCAAGCTTGTATAGAGCCTTGATTGAGGCTTATGGACTATTAACTACTGATGCCTAGTCCCAAGAACAGCATGCACAAATTCATGCCAACTGTCCAGATCTGTTTCTTCTTGTATTAGTCCTCTCCAGCTTCTACTCTAGCTCACTGGCAGCTTATTCTTCCTTGTGATACTCTTGGATATAGTGGAAATGATCCCTGACATCAACTGTTGATACTTGGTACTGAGATTGACCACCACATAGTTAGTTTTGGATTGTCAAGAATAGTCTACATGTGTGTAAAATAGGCCAACCCCTGTCTTGATGATTCAAGCTCCTTGGCTATGCTCATATGATGCCCAAATGGCAATGATTGATGCTGGACACTTGAGGATGTTGTGCTTATGATGTGAGATGACTTTGGGCTAATTTGAGGGCTTCATCTCCTCAGTTTGAATAGAGATTTATGTGCTATAATATACAGATTTGAGAATGTATGACAGGCTGGGAAACTGTCATAAACTATTGGAAGCATGCATTGGTTTATATTGAAGCACAACATGACCTTGATTGACTCCTATGAGATGTATGCTTTGGCATTTGCTTGGTAAATGTCTTGTGGACTGAGAAAGGGATTGTATGCTAATATTTGAAGCTGGAAACAAATACAGTGATGTTATCTTGGCTGGTTACAAACAGGGAATGCATTTTATGACATTGTTTGTTGAAGACAAAGTGTCTATGGATGTATGTATGGTCATGTATGAACCCCTACATCTGATAGCACATGTATGAAGTACTTTGAGGACATTTCGGAGCTATATAAAGCTTGTTTTGCTGAATATTTGCTGACTGCAACTTGCAAATTTCAGATTGTATATATGTACCCTGGCAGTAAAGTTGCATGATACATAATTAAAGCAACTACATGGTCTATGTACTGGCTGATGTACCTACGGGTTATGTCATATGTTTCTAGATGGTTTTGAGATGTTGATGAGATGAAATATTCTGGTTTTAAATAGTGAGTTTGGTGCACAAAATTGTCATAAACAGTCAAAGTTTGCAGTTAGTCAGTTAGACTTGTTGACTTGCAAGTGGTCAGGCATTGTTTATGAAATGGCAAATGCTAATAGGACAGATAATATTACCCAGATTGTGGGGGAGAAATTGGACAACCATAATTATGCCATATGAAAGTTCCACATGGAGAACTTCTCAATTGGGAAAGGATATTGCAAGTTGGTGATTAGAGTAGAAGCTGAACTTGAGCTCCCAGAGAGACCTACAGCTGATCATAGATGAGTACACCGAGCTTGGACAGAAAGAGCTCATAGGGTGCTGCATTGGCTGTCTCTATGTATATCAGATGCCATGGTAATGAAGATAATGAACTGCAGCTCTCCTAAGGATGCGTGGGACATTTTGATCAGGTACTATGGCACCACTACAAGTGCTAGAAATATCTAGTTAAAGCAAAAATTTAACAATATGGAGAGAAAGAGCATATCGATACATGATTATGTCATGGAGATCAAAACCATTGTAGATCAATTGGCATCTGTTGGATCACATGTTGAAGATGAAGACATTGTAGATCAGCTGGCATTTGTTGAAGATGAAGACATGGTTGCTGTAACTTTGAATGGCTTGGGGCCTGAGTATAAGTCTTTGAATGGCTTGGGGCTTGTAACTTTGAATGGCTTGGGGCCTGAGTATAAGTCTTTTGATACTTCTGTGTCTGTGCGGGATGAAATGCCTAATTTCAATGAATTGGTTGCATTGCTTATCCATGAGGAGGTTAAACTTGGCTTGGCTCTACAGGGTTAAGCAGTTCCAAAAGCAAGGATGCGGTCTTTTATTCCAATCAACGCGGCCGTGGTAGCCGTGGTAGAGGCTATGGTTCTAGTAGAGGAGGCCAGCAAAATGCATCCTATGGCAATAACAACCAGCATCGAATGCAAGAGGTGGTGGAAACTTTAGAGATAGAGGGAGATATATCCCTAGAGGAAGAGGCTCCTGGCAGCAGTAGTGCCTATCTGACAATCCGAATAAGGATAAGGATTGTCATTACTGCGAGAAGTATGGTCATATTGCCAAGGACTGCTGGAAGAAGCAAGGCAATCAGAAGGGCAAACATCATGGACATTTTGCTACGTCCAGTCAGGCAGATGATGCTTCAGGAGATAGGTTATTTGCCATGCAGTATGTGAAAGACAGGCCTGCTGAAAATTCCATTGATGATGCAGTATGGTACATTGATTCAGGGGCATCGAAGCACATGACCCCTCATGGTGATTGGTTTATTGAAATGGTAGCTGATAGACATGGTTATGTATGCACAGGTGATGACACACATCATGGCATTAAGAATAAAGGCAAAGTTCCTCCTTGTGGTTCATGATGGCAGAAAGAAAAATTTGCATGATGTACTGCATGTCCCATCGATAACGAAGAACTTACTGTCCGTCATTCAGATGACAGAGCAAAACTTGTAGGTTAGGTTCAATAAGCATGGTTGCTAGAGTTTGAAAATGGATGCAGGTTGATTGCTTGCGGTCACAAAAATGGAAAAATGTTTACTCTTGATGCCACTGTGCCAGAGATGAATTCAGCTATGTTTGCTCATGGTTCTAGCACTGTGAAAGATTTGGAAATTTGGCATAAGAGAGTGGGACATGTGAATTTGCAAAGGCTGCAAATTATACAAAAAAAATGGCTTGTTATAGGTTTAGCCAAGTTCCAATACATAGACATTGGTCATGTATGCGATGCTTGCCAGCTTGGTAAGTAGTCAAGGTTGCCATTTGTCAGACATGTAAGGCAGAGTACATGTCCATTGCAGTTAGTGCACTCTGATGTCTAGGGGCCATCCCATAATGCATCTATGGGAGGCTCAAAGTACTGTGTGACATTTACTGATGATTACAGTCGCTATACTTAGGTGTATATTCTACAGAAAAAAGAGGAGGTGTTTGCTATTTTTTAGCAGTTTAAAAAGTAGGTTGAAAAGGAATTTGACTGCTATATCTCTTGCTTGAGATCAGACAGCGGTGGGGAGTATGTGTCAAAAGAGTTTGATAATTTTCTGGTTGAAAATGGCATATGTAGGCAGCTCACCTACAGCTATACTCCACAACAAAATGAAGTGGCTGAGCATAAAAATAGGGTATTGATGGAATCTGTTTGTGCCATGATGAACGAGAAGAATATGCCACTCTATTATTGGGCTGAGGCTATTATGGCAGCCATGTATATCTTGAATCGAACTCCCACTACAGGTATTCATGAGGTGATGCCATTTGAGAAGCTGTATGGCTATAAGCAGGATGTAAGTCACATGAAAGTCTTTGGCTGTCTTGCTTATGTGCACATCCTAGATGAGAAAAGGAAGATGTTGGATCCAAAAGTGCATAAGTGTGTTTTCATTTGATATTCACATGAGAAGAAGCCATACAAATACTACGATCCTTCTACCAAGGAGACTTTGGTGAGCAGGGATGTCATCTTTGATGAAATATCCTCTTGATATGTATCACCGGCTGTAGTGCCATCGGATACGCCTTCTACTCATGTATCTACAATTGATTTGCAGAAGAGTACTGCTATGCGAGGTCCTAGTGGTCAAATGGTATCTCCATGGATAGGGAGATTGCGTGGCTTTGGTTCACCATCCACGGACACCACTATGTCAGTGAGGGGGAGACATGATGTAGTGGACAACAAAGGAAAATAAAAAGTCATTGCCGATATATCTAGTGTGATGACACTTGGCAGGATGACTTCAGGCTATGACTCAATTGACAGTCTAGACAGTGAACTTGGTATTCCAACTGTGTATACGCCTGGTACTAGGCAGAATAGGTACATTCGGCCTCATGAGAGAGGGAAATCGAGCAGTGCACCACAGCCTAGATGGTCACAGAGGGTCAAATATCCTATTGACAGGTTGACATACAGTGGCTACTTTGCAAAGCATTATGCTTACATGACAAAAGTGATGGAGATCAAAGAATCAAGTACATATGCTGAAGCAATAAAAGATGAGAACTAGTGTGCATCTATGGATGAAGAAATGAATTCCTTGCCATAAATAAAACATGGGATCTTGTTCCACTGCCTGAAGGGAAAAAGACCATTGGTTGCAAATGGGTCTACAAAATCAAAAGCAAGTTGGATGGCAGTGTGGAAAGGTACAAAGCCAGGCTGGTCGCTAAGGGGTATGCCTAACAGTATGGACTTGATCATGAGGAAACATTCCGCCCTGTTGCCAAGATGGCAACCATACACAATGTGATTGCTTTGGTTGCTGCTAGAGGCTGGAAATTGCAGTAGATGGATGTGAAGAATGCATTTCTCAATGGTGACTTCGCAAAGGATGTCTATATGGGTTAGCTCCCAAAAGGGTATGTACACCCTGATTTTCAGCACTATGTATGTAGGCTGAAAAAAGTATTGTATGGGCTAAAGTAGGCTCTGAGAGCCTGGCATGTAAGAATCGGTAACTACATGCAGAACTTGGGATTTTCTATTGGTAGGGATGATCACAGCCTATTTATGAAAAAGACTGGACAGTGGCTTGGTAGTGCTGGTCATATATATTGATGATTTGATAATCATTGGTGATGATGACTTGGGCATACAGCATGTAATGAAGATGCTGAAAACTGAATTTGATATGAAAGACTTGGGTGATTTGAAATATTTATTGGGCATTGAGGTGGTTACAGCTGAAAATGGTTTATGGTTGATGCAGAAGCACTATGCCATGGAAATGCTGAAGAAGTTTGGCATGGCTGAATGCAAACCACTAGATACAACTCTTGATCAGAATGTAAAGTTAGACATGAGCACTGTTTTGAAGTTGAGGATGTGACTATGTACATGCAGATGGTTTGCAGTCTGACTTACTTGACCATCACTAGGCCTAATTTGAGCTATGCTATAGGGCTCATAAGCCAGTTTATGCAAAAGCCCCGAAAGACACACTTGGATGCAGCTAGACGCATTATGAGATATGTTAAGTCCATTGTAGATTATGGGTTGTTCTATGTGAGAGATAAGCCCTTGAAATTGGTTGGATACACGGATGCAGATTGGGAAGAATGCTTATATGACCGTAGATCTATGAGTGGCTATGCTTTCGGGTTTGGAAGCGGAATGATCAGCTGGAGTAGCAAGAAGCAGCCTACGGTTGCTTTATCGAGTAGTAGTGAGGTAGAGTATAGGGGTGCTGCATTGGCAGCATGTGAGATTGCATGGTTGCTCAAGATTATGGCTAATTTGGATATATAGGTAGATGATCCAATGACTCTGCTATGTGACACTCTTAGTAGTGTACTTCTAGCCATGAATCCAGTATACCATGCTAGGACAAAACATATTGAGGTACACTACCACTTCATCAGAAAGATGGTTCTTGCAAGAAGAGTTGATCTCATGCATGTGAAGACTGATGAATAGGTTGCGGATATCTTTACCAAGTCTTTGGGTAAAGGTAAGTTCAGTGTTTTTAGACAGTTGCTTGGTGTGCAACTGCTATCTTGAGCTTGAGGGGGAGTGTTGAGACTTCAAGCTCATATGGTGTGTGACCGCCGATAGAGTCCTAGTTGTGTCCAGCTGTATCAGCAAGTGTGGGACATTAAATAAGTCGACGACTTTAGACTTATTCAGTACTTGGTGTGAATGGTCTTACAGACCTTAGTGTGTTGTAATCATTTGATATATATGGGTAATTAAACAAAAAGAATGTGTGAGAGCATATGGCTCCTCACAGTTGTTCCCATTATCTGTCTTTGTCTTTCTCACTGTTGACAAATCTTACTTGAGTTGATCAACTTGATCGACACTCTAGTAGCCCGGGATACCAACAAAATGTCAGGATCCAGCACCAATCCTGAAAATGGTGAGCTCGACCTGGGAGACTTTCCAGTTGACATCTAGAAAATGATAAATTGGTATGATTTGTAGACCAAAATGGAGCACCATGGTAGACCAGCTGAGGATATCATAACAAACCTCGAGGAAGAGCAAATACTAGCAAAGAAAGGGCTGCAAGGCATAGCCACCTATAATCAGGAGAAGTAAGCTTAGAGACAGAGCCAAGAAATAGAAATGGGAGAGGTACAGTAAGTTTTACCACTTGTCAATAGAAACATGATGACAGGACCCAATGCTCAGAGGGAAAGAGAGCTTGAAGCCGACCTTAGATTGAGCAAGATTCTCATGAAGTGACTCATAGATAACATGGCTATGGAGCAGAGTAGAGCAGCCCTAGCAACTTCATTTGCTAATAGGACTTGGTATTACTCTGAATTCAAAAAGCCAAACAAAGATACCAGTAGTTGCCAAGAAACTTGACAAGTATCAAATTTGATAACAACTCATTATAGTTTTGTAGAGCAGTTTGAGTAGGTATGCAATGAGCTGAATGGCCTAATGGACCTTTCTCAATGCGCATAGGATTTTGGTCTTTGCGTCATGGATAAAGGATGGATGTGGTACACTAGTCTTAAAGAATAATTTCAACTATCTCAAGAGTCTCTTCATCAAGAGATTCTTTGAGGTACGGCACTTGGATAACCTTATTGTTCGATTGATGAATGTCAGTCAAAAGGACAAAGAGGATATTCAAGACTACATCACCCATTTAAAGAGTCTCTTCAAGAGTATCCCAGCTCCAAAGCAACCTAGCAAGTGAGCAGTCTCTATCATATTCATAACTAGAAGTAGGAGTGAAGAGCTTTACAAGACCTTGGTGGGAAATTTGAAGCTACAAAGAGATGTGCTAGCTAGGGTCTTTGAAGAAGCCGTATGAGTGGATGACCTACTCAAAGAGAGAAGCTCAAGGACCACAAGCCAAGATAGCCCAACCTCTAGAACCTCAGAGAGCCACAAATGCTAGCGAGAGATTGAGCCACAACACCCAATAGAAAGAAAAGAGTGTTGACCTGAGCTAGGAATTGATGGATGTAAAACTAGAGCTTGCCAAGCTCCAAGAGATGATAAGGAGACCTAGCCGACCTCATGTGCAATGTGGCATTTCAAAGGGAACCACCTCCCAGTCATGTGCATGGATCCTAGATCCAGACCTTGTGCCAACTGTTGTGATAGGTTTGGCCATGATGATAGCATGTGTTGTCATTTACAGAGGAGATTACCATACCCATAGCCTTACAACCAGCCATACTACTTGGAAAACAGGTTGCCACAATTTAGAAGGGGAGCTCCATTAGCTCTTCTAGTGCCTAATGATGCCAAGCCAACAGTCCTTAGAATGGACATCAATTATATGGGCATACCTAGACCACCTAGACCCTTCATGACCCATCCATTAAGTGACACTCTAGTGCATTTTGTCAAGGAGCCAAGCGAGGAAGAAGCATATGTAAACCCTTATGTCTCCTACGAAGAAGAGGGTAATCCCATTCTAATGGATTTTAGACTAGTACTGGTGATGGCATTAGGTCGGGGAAAGTGTAGAGGCCTAGAAGGTAAAAACTAAGAGCCAATCGCATGCTAGACTTGCACCCACCCAAGACACATCTCATCTCGTTGCCCTGAATGAGAGCAAGCTAATCAAGAAAAAGATGACTTGAGATGCCCTGAAGTATAGAATCACTCATTTGTATGCTAAGTGCTCTAGATGAAAACCATCCACTAATTTAGTTATTGTGCCATCTATACCTTTGGGGCTATTTGGAGTCGAGACATTTGATGGCAAGGCCACTCCCATCTCATTGAATGTCATGACTAGGGCACAAATGAGGCATGCCAATATCTCATTACCTGGACCTAGCAACCTTGATGTAGCCTCCATAGGGAATAGGAGTCATAGGAGCAGAAGGAAGAGAGCTGAGACAAAAGTTGCACTCAAAACTAATAGTGCCACTACACTACCGAAGGGTAAGCAAGTCACAGATGCAGAAGCAAAAATGTCTCCTTCTAAGACAATGGAAAAGGTGCCAATGTTGGGGAATATCCCAATCTGAGGCATCAATTGAAAGTGATTGACAAGGTCAAGGAGTGGGTGAGAGAGGCCCAAGAGCACTTAAATGATGCCGAGCCCATCCTAGAAGATGAGATCAATGAGTTCTCTAGTGTGAGCATGCCTATCTCACCTACTCGCATAGAATCTTGAGAAGCATCAACACCCCATGTAGCACCACAAAGATGAAGCCTTGTTGGCACCACAAGTGGGCAGACTACCCAAGAGCAATGGCAAAAGAGTGTATAGCATAATAAAAGACAAGCAACTAGTAGCCTGCTTACAACATTGATATCAACCCCTATGACTCTACCAATGGGGGATTTGCTTGGGCAAAGTTTCTCATTATGGCAAGAGTTAAAGCAATGGGTAGAGGGATCTAACAAGCTAAGAGTAGCCAATTTGCATGACCACGATGCAACCACATAGATACCGAGCAGCCTAACATAGAATTCAGTGCCTAAGTCCTTGCATGCAAATGCTTTCTAGGAGGGCATAGAGATGTATGCAATCCTACCAATGGTAGCATTAGGAGACATCACAAGAAAGGGGATCATAGACATAGGAGCACGAGTCAGTCATTAGGGGAGTTTTGAGGTCTTAAAAATGCATTTTAGGAGAGAGAGAGAGAGAGAGAGAGAGAGAGAGAGAGAGAGAGAGAGAGAGAAAGAGAGTGCTCTAGACTAATAGGAGCACAGCCTTCGTAACGAAAGTCTTATTTTAAAAAATACAAAAAATAATTTTATAAAAAGATATGTATATATATAATATTATGACTTTGTATTATCAATATCTATGTTTAGCCTCTTATATTCGTAATTATGACACTCTTTGCATATTAATGATAAAAAATCCCAGCCACTTTTATGTAATGATATTTTTGGATTAATGATAATGACATGTTTAATCTAAATTAAAATTAATAAAGAGCTTGACACTTATTTTTTTCCCTCCTTTCTTTTATCCCTCTCATGTTTTTCCCTCCTTTGTGGTAGCTTAGTCCTCTCTCTCTCTCTCTCTCTCTCTCTCTCTCTCTCTCTCTCTCTCTCTCTCTCTCTCTCTCTCTCTCTGTGCCATGGATACATAAATTTGACCTTCAACAAGGCATTCAAGCTCCCAAATCACATCCATATTAGTGTTTAACTCATTGCAAAAAGTGTTGAGATATCGAGCTCCACTCGTGATATGCCAGGGTGACCGTTGTGCATTTATGTCACCGACGTGTTAGTTGCAGATGCGGTTGGTACACCGCCCATGAATAATAGCTACATGATAGCTATCCTTATCTACTCTAGTTCGTGGCGTGGTTAGTATGCCACCTTAGTTAGTTGAGTTTGGTTTGAGACCCATATATAGGGTTCCTCTATTTCTTTGTAAGTGAGTTCTTTTGGCTTACACAACTAAGAAGAGGAAAAACTGTTTTCAGCCTCCACCCTTGTGTGTATTCCCCCATTGTGCAAGCAAGAAAGCTACAAGTGAGACTCCTTCCTTCTCTCCCACAATCTTGACATGGTATCAGAGCCTTGTTCGTGGTAAGGAGCTCAAGAAAGCAAGCCAAGCTCGCGGTGGTCTGGTAAGAGGAGCAGTGTTGCTTTCATTTTCTGTTTTGGGAGCAGATCTCTGCAGGTAGCACAGCCGGAAAGTGCAGGAGTGCATTGTCTCAGGTTGAGACACCCTTCACGGTGAAGCAAGAGGGCAGTATATGATGCGGGTGAGGGCTTTAGCCCTCGGCGACCTTGTTTTTTTGATTTGAGGCCATTTCGGGGCCTGTTTTGGAGGCGGAAGTTTTCTGCACGCACTCAGGAAAAGGCTCAGTTTTATGCTGTGCAGCCACTGTTCTACAGGTCGGTGAAAAGTTACTGTAGAAATTGCATCGTATGCTTGTGTGCAGAGACATTGGGAGTTTCAGAATCATCCTTGGTTCCTGTTTATGCAAAATCGTCACTAGGAAGTGACTGTGTGGTCAAATACCACTTTTGCCAGTTTTGCAGATTTGCCCTTGTGAGGCTGAAGCTGTGTTCTTTGCAGTGACAGAACTTTTTGCAGTATTCTGTAATGGCGTCTGATTCTCTCTCACAGATTGTCACTGAAAAGCTTGACAAGAACAACTTCCAAGCATGGAAGTTTAGAATGACGAATTTCCTTATGGGAAAAGGATATTGGGAGTTTGTTGCAGGAAATGAAGAAGAACCAGTTCTTCCTGATGTTCCCAATCAACAGCAGATGCAGGCATTCAAAGCATGGCATGAGAGAGCCATGAAAGTTATGTACTGGCTGTCTATCAGTATTTCAGACTCTATGATTGTGCATATTCAGGATGCAAGTACGCCAAAGGAGGCATGGGATACTTTGTCAAAAATGTATAGCACAAATACGCAAGCCAGGAAAATGCAGCTCAAGCAAGAGTTGCATAATGTGCAAAGTGAAAATATGAGCATCAATGACTACCACATGAAGGTGAAGAAGATTGCAGATGCACTTGCTTCCATTGGGTCGCCAGTGGAAGATGATGATTTAGTTTCCGTGACCTTGAATGGTCTAGGAAAGGATTATGCACAGTTTCGAACATCCATTTCTGTTCGTGAAAGATTTCCTGACTTTGAGGAGTTGATTGCTCTTCTAATTTCTGAGGAGCAGAGAAATGGTGGTGCATCTTCTTCAGGAGGAACTTCAAAAGAAGCTGTCTTCTACTCAAATGCTGGAAGATGTAGAGGCAGAGGTAGAGGAGGCCGATTTGGAGGCCGTGGTAGAAATCAGAATATGCAGCAAACTCAAGAAAATCAGTCCTATGGAGGAGGACGTGGTAACTCTAGAGGCAGGGGGAGCCAAAGAGGTCGTGGTGGATGGCAAAGAGGCCAAAATGCAAACAGTAATGTTGAATGCTACTACTGTGGTAAAATGGGTCATATGGCTAAAGACTGCTATAAAAAGCAGAATGACATCATGAATGGAAAACTGCAACAAGGGAATTATACATCTTCTAGTAGACAGGGTGATGACAGAAATGAGCATTTGTTTATGGTGCAGCACATGAACAATTCTGTGACAAGTGCAGAAGAAGGCAATGATGTGTGGTATGTTGACTCAGGTGCATCAAACCACATGACAGGTCATGCAGAATGGATGGAGGATGCAAGGAAAATGGAAAAACCAGGATTTGTGGAGACTGGTGATGATACTGCACATCCTATAGTGCAGATTGGAAAAATTCCTTTGTCTATGCAGGATGGGAAAAAGAAATACCTGTCCGATGTATTTCATGTCCCGAATATCACCAAGAATCTGGTTTCTGTTGGTCAAATGGTTGAGCAGGGCTTGCAGGTCAGATTTAATCCTCATGGATGCTTTGTTGAGGATATGAAAAATAAAGGTCGCTTGATAGCAAAAGGAAAGAAGAAGGGCAGAATGTTTACATTGGATGCAGACATGTCTGAATTGAGTGCAGCAATGTTTGCACATGGGACCGGTGTAGTTGCAGATATTGATATCTGGCATAAACGCATTGGTCATGTTAATGTACAGCGACTTAAATCAATGCAGGCCCAAAATATTGTTGCAGGTTTGCCAAAATTCAAGGTTGCAGAAATGCATAAGGTATGTGAAGCCTGTCAGTTTGGAAAACAGGCAAGGAAACCATTTCCTAGACATGTTCAAGAGAGTAAGAAGCCATTGGAATTAATCCACTCTGATGTGTGGACTACTAAAGCTGCATCTCTTGGAGGCTGTCATTATTTTGTCACTTTTATTGATGACTATAGCAGAAAAGTTTGGGTGTATTTTATGAGAAAGAAAAGTGAAGTTTTTGGGCATTTCAAAACTCTTAAAGCTATGGTTGAAAAAGAAACAGGCCTGCAAGTAAAATGCCTAAGGTCAGATGGAGGGGGAGAGTACCTCTCAAATGAGTTTGCAAGGTTCCTGCAGGAGCATGGCATAAAGCAGCAATATTCATGCAGTCATACCCCACAGCAAAATGGAATTGCAGAAAGAAAAAACAGGCATATTGGAGAGGTTTCTCGTGCCATGCTCAATGAAAAAGACCTCCCAGATTTTTATTGGGCTGAAGCAGTTGCTACAGCAGTCTACATAATGAACAGGACTCCCACTGCAGCAATACATGGAATGACTCCAGAGGAGAGGTATACTGGTAGGAAACCAGATATTTCTCATTTGAAAATTTTTGGTTGCATTGCCTATGTACATGTGCCAGATGAGTTGAGATCCAAGTTGGATCCAAAAGCTGAGAAGTGCATCTTTATTGGTTACTCTCTGCAGCAAAAAGGGTATAGATGCTATAACCCTTCTACTCGTAAGTTTACAGTGAGCAGAGATGTTGTTTTTGATGAGATGAGTAGCTGGTATAAACCAGTAAATGTGATTGATGATGTAGATGCACAAAATGGTAATGCTGCACAGAATTCACAGCAGCAGTCACAAAATATTAGTGGACCTGGAGTGTCCTCTAGCAGTGGTTCACATTCTTCGCCATGGACAGGCAGATTGAGATCAGGAGAATCTTCTCAAAGTAATGCAGATAGTGGTATGCAGGTATCACGAAAAGGAAAAGAGAAGGTTGATCAGCCCATGTTTGATGTGAATGCAGGTCACTCTTATGTGGATGGTGAATCCAGTGGCTCAGAACAGAGCATTGATGATGAGTTGGGTATTCCTTCTATTGTTACACCTGGAGTAAGGAAGACCAGGGATGTTTTGAGGGCACCTGGGAGTGAACCCACTTTGCGCAGGTCTACCAGAGTTAGGTATCCTGTGGATAGGCTGAAATATGATGGATTTACAGCCATTCACTATGCATATATGGTTAAAGTGATACATGAACCAGAACCCACTTCTTTCGAGGAAGCCATGGGAAAAGAAAAATGGGAGAAAGCCATGGATGAAGAAATGGATGCCTTGGAAGCAAATGCTACATGGGAATTGGTACCTTTGCCTAAAGGTAAAAATGCAATTGGCTGTAAGTGGGTTTATAAGGTGAAGCACAATGCAGATGATTCTGTGAACAGATACAAGGCAAGATTAGTAGTCAAGGGGTATGCACAAACATATGGCATTGACTATGAAGAAACATTCAGTCCGGTTGCAAGGATGGCAACCGTAAGAGCAGTCATTGCTATGGCTGCATCAAAGGGATGGTCTTTACATCAGATGGATGTAAAGAATGCCTTCTTGCATGGTGATTTGCAAGAAGAGGTCTATATGGAGCAGCCACCAGGTTATGTGCATGCTGTTCATCCTGAGTTTGTTTGCAGGTTGAAGAAAGCTTTGTATGGATTGAAGCAAGCACCTAGAGCATGGTCTGACAAGATAGGACAGTATCTTGTCACTATTGGCTTTCAGATTTCCAAGGCAGATTTCTCACTTTATGTGAGAAAAACAGAGAAAGGTATTATGCTACTTGTCATTTATGTTGATGATTTGATTATGACAGGTGACAGTGATGAAGATATCCTTCATGTGAAAATGCTATTGAAGCAGAAGTTTGAGATGAAGGATTTGGGAGAGCTGCATTATTTCTTGGGCATTGAGGTGATTAGATCACCAAGTGGGATACAGCTCTTGCAGAGGCAGTATGGATTGGACATGCTGTCCAAATATGGGATGACGGGCTGTAAACCTATTTCAGTTCCTTTGGAGCAGAATGTGAAGCTGAGCGCAGATGCAGGTGAGCTTCTGGAAGACCCTACTATGTACAGACGCATAGTAGGAAGCTTGATTTATATGACTATTACCAGGCCAGATTTGAGTTATGCTGTTGGATTGGTAAGTCAGTTTATGCAGGCTCCAAGGAAACCACATTTGGATGCGGCTAGACGCATACTCAGGTATGTGAAGTCCACATTGCAGTATGGACTATTTTATGAGACTGGGGTTCAAATACAGCTGCATGGATACACTGATGCTGATTGGGCTGGTAGTATTTCTGATAGACGATCTACCAGTGGATATGTGTTCTCTTTTGGGAGTGCTGCAGTCACTTGGAGCAGCAAGAAATAGCCTACAGTTGCCTTGTCCAGCACAGAGGCTGAGTACAGGGGTGCAGCAATGGCTGCATGTGAGGTAGCTTGGTTGCATAAGCTACTTTATGATATGCATCAGCCTACAGATGGGCCAGTTGACATTTATTGTGACAACATGAGTAGTATACACTTGGCAAATAACCCAGTCTATCATGCTAGAACAAAGCACATTGAGGTGCATTATCACTATGTGCGGGAGAGGGTTTTACTAGGTCTTATTGATCTAGTTTATGTCAGCACAGAGGATCAGGTAGCTGACATATTTACGAAGGCATTGGGCGCAGAGAAGCTGCGCAAGTTCAGAGACCTGCTTGGTGTGCAGGAATTGGGATTGAGCTCGAGGGGGAGTGTTGAGATATCGAGCTCCACTCGTGATATGCCAGGGTGACCGTTGTGCATTTATGTCACCGACGTGTTAGTTGCAGATGCGGTTGGTACACCGCCCATGAATAATAGCTACATGATAGCTATCCTTATCTACTCTAGTTCGTGGCGTGGTTAGCATGCCACCTTAGTTAGTTGAGTTTGGTTTGAGACCCATATATAGGGTTCCTCTATTTCTTTGTAAGTGAGTTCTTTTGGCTTACACAACTAAGAAGAGGAAAAACTGTTTTCAGCCTCCACCCTTGTGTGTATTCCCCCATTGTGCAAGCAAGAAAGCTACAAGTGAGACTCCTTCCTTCTCTCCCACAATCTTGACAAAAAGATGGAAGATGGATTCCTACAATCATTAGCAAAGGTAGTTGGATCACCATGCAACATGCAAAACATGGGAAAAGGCTAATATATGAGAGCTCGTTCATCTCTTCTTGGAAGGGTAGAATCCAAGATTTCAAGTTTGGAGTAAATAAGAATAGCATAAAAGAAGTACTGGTGCAACATGTGTTTATGCATAGAGAGCTATATTTGGAACCTATAACTTCAAATCTTCCAATGCATAAACCAAATTGTAAGGATTTGATTCTTAAATTATTTTTTTTCTTGAACTTGGTTTAAGGTTTTCCATTATAACATTTGTTCATTTGTCTTGTAGATGTCTAACCCTCTAATCTTGAGGAATGGCAACCAGTCGAGTCTATTATTGATGTTATTGATGTGATGCATGGCTTGGTTGGAGAAGAGATGTACAAATGTAGAAAGAAGACAGAGATTATAGAGAATGGAATATTCTTCTATGACCATTCTTATATTGTCCCCATGCAGAGTAGCCAATGGGGATTAATATCCCCCCTTCCTTTGCCCAAAATTTCAAGCTTTGTGTAATGAAGCATTCTACCAAGAAAAGAAATCTAACTATAAACTGAAACAAACATAAAATAACAATAGAAATATTGCACCAAGACATTTTGCCATGGAGTGTGTGATTTTTGTGAGCTTTCAATTTCGTGCTTTTGTGATTGAAATTGATTTTTCGAGCTTTTTTAAGCTTGCAACAAGATGTATAGTATCAAGAATTGAGGAATTTGCGGTACAAAATTCTAAAAAATTTTCAAGATTGCTACAACCAAAACTTCTGCATCACCCAAAAAGAGTGCAATATCTAGAAAGAGTATGGGCAACCTTCCTCTAGTGAGCAATGGAGAACTTCCGTATCTCCCAAAAAGAGTATGGGCAACCTTCCTCTAGTGAGCAATGGAGAACTTCTGTATCTCCCAAAAAGATTGCAATATCTAGAAAGAGTATGGGCAACCTTCTTCTAGTGAGAAATGGAGAACTTCCATATCTCCCAAAAAGAGTACAGTATCTAGAAATTTTCCAAGATTGATACACTCTAATCTTTTTGCAATAAAAAAGGACAAGCCACACCCTATTGATGTGAGCATGATGACGAATGGGCCAAAACAATGAATGAGTTATGCTTATTTTTGGGCTTTCCACATGACAGGGCATATCTTACGTGATTGCCCTAACACAAAGGAAAGGTCAATGGGAGTTAGTGCAAGTTGATGTATAACCATGTGCTCCTTAGGTCGAAGGCCAAGTATGTGCATGTACACATAATACATATGTTTGCAAGCAAGAAATGCCTTTTGGATAGATTCTCTTCTTTGAAAATCAGGACAAGTGCACCTAGGCTCTTCTTTGATGTGCACATCATAACAACTCTCTATCAAGACTCAAAATACTGAATGTTGCCTCTCAAGTTTCACCATCTCCTCCAAGAAGGTTGCAACCATGCAAGCAGCTGCCTCTATTCTCTTTTGTGCATCTTTGGAAATTCCATGCCTCCACTTGTGTCTCCTCCCACTTGATCCACCCTCTGCAGAAGTAAGAGGTTTTCTCTTCTCATTCTTTTATGGTGTTGCAAAGCAGGAAAACTTGAAACCATCATGTTTTATGTTAGAATATCAAGCTCATTTAGTGTGTGTTGACCGACATGAGCTGGACACAGCTAGTCTAGCCATAGTAGTTAGATACATTAAATAAGTCGGTGCCTTTGGTGTGAATGGTCTTATGACCGTAGGTTGTATCTTTCACTATTGAGTGTGGTATAAATAATAGAGTGTGAGAGAGGAAGCGGGTTGCTTCACTCTGTCTGTCATCTATCTGCCTCTTTGAATCTGAACATGGTATCAGAGCTTCATCCATGAGGCTGTGGGAGAATGGGCATGACAACTTGCAGTGCAAAGGAGATGGAAGTAAGGAATCAGGAAAAATCGTGGACTGCCTCCTGAAACCTGTGTTTGAAAATCGTGGACTGCCTCCTGAAATCTGTGTCCTGAAATCGTGGACTGCAACCTGTGTCTAAAAATCGTGGACTGCCTCCTGAAACCTGTGTTTGAAAATCGTGGACTGCCTCCTGAAATCTGTGTCCTGAAATCGTGGACTGCAACCTGTGTCTGAAAATCGTGGACTGCCTCCTGAATGGACAGCAACCTGTATCTAAAAATCTGCGCCTGCTGATCTGAATGGATAGCAACCTGTATCTGAAAATCTGCGCTTGCTGATCTGAGCGAATAGCAACCTGTCAATCTTCAGTGGGGCACCTGGACAAGGTTCATAGAGCATGTATGCTCACTATTGAAGGTATTTGAAGTGTGCAAGGAGTAAATGCTTGTGTGGGAGCTCTGTTATGAGCTGGAGTGACAGACACAGACCTGTAATCATTTCTGAACTGCTATAAACATGAATGGACAGCATGCATTCAGTCATTACTGACACACAGGAGCCTTGTACTACACTTAGAAAGCATCTTTGGAGCACAAGAATGTGTCAAAGCATGTATACATTGGATCAAATGTCTTGGAGCTGAGATCTCTTGCTCAGAATACTCAGATCTGAAAATCTGAAAACTGTCATACACAGTCAATGACAGAATACTCAGATCTGAAAATCTGAAAACTGTCATACACAGTCAATGACAGAATACTCAGATCTGAAAATCAATGATAGGCTGAAAACTGTCATACACAGTCAATGACAAGTACTGTGCATTACTGAAGCAATACAGGTCATCTTGGGGGTTCCATCATCTATATGAACTGGCCTATACATGCTAATGCATGGAGAATTGAAGCAAGCAATGAGCATCATTGAAAACTGAATTTTGAAGCTGAAGTAAATGCAGTTACACTGTCCTGGCTAATTACAATTTTGGAGCTGCTTGGAGCTTGGTATGCTGAATTCTGGTTGACTGCAACCTGAAACTGAATTTGTTGACACACTCAGTTTTGGACTTGAAATTGCTGCTGGTTACTCACAGTTTACAGTTTTCAGACTGCATGTATGTACCCTGGCAGTGAGGTTACATAAGCTTAAGCTGAAGCAAACACATAGCTTATGTATTGACAGTTATATCTACAGTTGAGACCACTTGTTTGTGGGTTGTTTTGGGGTGTCAGTGGGCTGAAATACTCTGGTTTTTTTACTGCAATTAATTGCAGAAAACTGTCATAAACAGTTTCGGGCTGAAGTTGAACTGTTAAGAAAATCTTGGTTTGCAGGTAGTCAGGCAAGGTCTGCAACATGGCAAATGCTGATAGAACTGATAATGTAACCCAGATTGTGGGAGAAAAGCTTGATAGCAACAACTATGCAATATGGAAGTTCCGCATGGAGAACTTTCTGATAGGCAAAGGATACTGGGACTTAGTGACAGGTGTTGAGGCTGAACCTGAAGTTCCAGATAGGAATCCTATAGCTGATCAAAGACGAGCACATCGAGCTTGGACGGAAAGAGCTCGCAGAGTTTTACATTGGCTGTCATTATGTATATCGGATGCTATGGTGATGCAGATCATGAACTGTAAATCCCCAGCAGATGCATGGAACATATTGGTCAGGTACTATGGCACAACTACAAGTGCCAGGAAGATACAACTGAAGCAAAAATTCAACAACATAGAGAGGAAGAACAGATCCATACAGGACTATGTCACGGAGATTAAAACCTTAGCAGATCAGCTCGCATCTGTTGGCTCACAGGTAGAAGATGAGGATATGGTTGCAGTGACCTTAAATGGCTTGGGTCCGGAGTATAAGTCTTTTGACACTTCAGTATCTGTGCGGGCTGAGATGCCTGATTTTAATGAGCTGGTTGCATTATTGATTCATGAAGAGGTGAAGCTTGGCTTAGCTACAGGGTCAAGCAGCTCTAAGAATAAGGATGCAGTTTTTTATTCGAATCAGCGTGGTCGTGGTAGCCGTGGTAGAGGCTATGGATCTGGCAGAGGAGGCCAGCAGAATGCATCCTATAGTAATAGCAATCAGCAGTCATCAAATGCAAGAGGTAGTGGCAGCTTTCGAGGTAGGGGGAGATCGAACTCCCGTGGCAGAGGCTCATGGCAGCAGCAGCGTCAGTCAGACAATCCAAATAAGGACAAGGATTGTCACTACTGCGAAAAGTATGGGCATATTGCAAAGGATTGCTGGAAGAAGCAGGGAAATCAGAAGGGCAAGCAGCATGGACATTATGCTACGTCCAGTCAGGCAGATGACTCTGGTGATAGACTGTTTGCCATGCAATATGTCAAAGATAAGGCTGCTCAAAAATCATCTGATGATGTAGTGTGGTACATTGACTCGGGGGCGTCGAATCACATGACCCCTCATGGTGATTGGTTCACGGATATGGTGGCTGAAAAGCATGGCTATGTATGCACAGGTGATGACACGCAACATAGCATTGAGCATAAAGGCAAAGTGCCTCTGGTTGTACATGATGGCAGGAAGAAGAATCTTCATGATGTTTTGCATGTTCCTTCGATTACGAAGAACCTATTGTCTGTGGGTCAAATGACAGAGCAGAACTTGCAGGTTCGCTTCAATAAGCATGGCTGCTTTATTGAAGAGTTTGGCAATGGATGCAAGTTGATCGCGAAAGGCCACAGAAATGGAAGAATGTTCACTCTTGATGCTACACTGCCAGAGCTGAATTCCGCTATGTTTGCTCAGGGTTCTGGCACTATCAGGGACTTAGAGATTTGGCACAAGAGAGTGGGGCATGTCAATTTGCAGAGGCTGCAGACCATGCAGAAGAAGCAGCTGGTAACAGGGCTACCTAGATTCCAATATTCAGATATTGGTCATGTCTGCGAGGCTTGCCAGTTTGGTAAGCAGTCACGATTGCCGTTTGTCAGGCATGTAAGACAGAGTACACGACCACTGCAGTTAGTGCACTCTGATGTTTGGGGACCAGCTCATAATGCATCTATGGGGGGTTCCAGATACTATGTATCCTTCATTGATGACTACAGTCGATATACCTGGCTTTACATATTGAAAACAAAAGATGAGGTCTTTGCTGTTTTTCAGAAATTTAAGGCGCAGGTTGAGAAGGAATTTGAGTGTTACATCTCTTGCTTGAGATCTGATAGCGGTGGGGAGTATGTCTCCAATGAATTTGCTGATTTTTTGGCTGAAAATGGCATTCGTAGGCAGCTAACCTGCAGCTACACTCCGCAGCAAAACGGAGTAGCTGAAAGGAAGAACAGGGTTCTAATGGAAGCTGCCAGGGCCATGATGAATGAGAAGCATATGCCGCTTTACTATTGGGCAGAGGCTGTTGTGACAGCCGCATATATTCTGAACAGGACTCCCACTGCAGGCATTCATGACATGACACCGTTTGAGAGGCTCTATGGCTATAAGCCGGATGTAAGACACATGAAGGTCTTTGGCTGTCTTGCTTATGTGCACATTCCAGATGAGAAGAGGAAAAAGCTGGATCCCAAAGCGCATAAGAGTGTGTTCATTGGATACTCGCAGGAGAAGAAGGCATACAAATGTTATGATCCCTCTACCAGGGAGACTTTGGTAAGCAGGGATGTCATCTTTGATGAGCTGGGCTCTTGGTATGTCTCACCAGTTGCAGTGCTATCCGATCTGTCTTCCACTCATGTCTCTACAGTTGGTATGCAGCAGAGCACTGCTATGACAGGCCCTATCAGTCAGACAGTATCCCCATGGACAGGGAGATTGAGGAGCTCACCGTCCACTGACACGGGTATGTCAGTGAGGGGGAGACATGATGTCTTGGACAGCAAAGGAAAAGAGAAAGTTAGTGAGGATGGTATGATGACACCTGGCAGAATGACTTCGGGCTATGAGTCTAGTGATACTTTAGACAGCGAACTTGGTATTCCGACTGTCTATACGCCTGGCACGAGGCAGAACAGGTACATTCCGCCTCATGAGAGAGGTGAATCGAGTAGTGCACCACAGCCTAGACGATCGCAGAGGGTCAGATACCCTGTTGACAGGTTGACGTACTCTGGTTATTCTGCAAAGCATTATGCATACATGACAAAAGTGATGGAGATCAAAGAACCAGGTACTTATGCTGAAGCTGCAAAGGATGAAAACTGGTGCATGGCTATGGACGAAGAGATGAAAGCCTTGGCTGAAAATCAGACTTGGGATTTGGTACCACTGCCTGAAGGGAAAAAGCCTGTTGGCTGCAAATGGGTGTATAAAATCAAATGTAAGTCTGATGGCAGTGTAGAAAGGTACAAAGCAAGGCTGGTCGCTAAAGGATATGCTCAGCAGTATGGCTTGGATTATGATGAAACATTCAGCCCGGTTGCAAAAATGGCAACCATACGAACTGTTATTGCCTTGGCTGCTGCAAAAGGCTGGAAATTGCAGCAGATGGATGTTAAGAATGCATTCCTCAATGGTGATTTAACAGAGGATGTATACATGGTTCAGCCGGAAAGGTATGAGCACCCTGATTTTCAGCATTATGTGTGCAGGCTGAAAAAGGCACTGTATGGGCTGAAGCAGGCTCCAAGAGCCTGGCATGCTAGGATCAACAGTTACTTGCAGAGTCTTGGATTTGTTGTTGGCAGGGCTGATCACAGCCTGTTTACAAAGAAGACTGACAGTGGCTTGGTAGTGCTGGTCATATATGTTGATGACTTGATAATCACTGGAAATGATGACATGGGAATTCAGCATGCTATGAAGATGCTGAAATCTGAATTTGACATGAAAGATCTGGGAGATCTGAAGTATTTCTTGGGTATTGAGGTCGTACCAGCTGAAAATGGCTTATGGCTGATGCAGAAGCACTATGCCATGGAAATGCTTAAGAAGTATGGCATGGCTGAATGCAAACCACTGGATACACCTTTGGACCAGAATGTAAAGCTAGACATGAACACTGGGGCTGAAGTAGAAGATGTGACTATGTACAGGCAGATGGTCGGCAGTCTGATTTACTTGACCATCACTAGGCCTGACTTGAGCTATGCAGTAGGGCTTATAAGCCAGTTTATGCAAAAGCCGAGAAAGCCGCACTTGGATGCAGTTAGACGCATCATGAGGTATGTTAAGTCCACTGTAGACTATGGGCTGTTCTATGTCAGAGATAAGCCCTTGATACTGATTGGATACACAGATGCAGATTGGGCAGGATGCTCAACTGACAGACGATCTACGAGTGGCTATGCCTTTGGCTTTGGTAGCGGCATGATCAGTTGGAGCAGCAAGAAGCAGCCTACGGTTGCTTTATCTAGTACTGAGGCAGAGTACAGGGGGGCTGCATTGGCAGCATGTGAGATTGCTTGGCTGCTCAAGCTTATGGCTGACTTGGATATTCAGGTTGATGCTCCAGTGAAACTGTTATGTGATAATCTGAGTAGTGTACTCCTGGCCATGAATCCAGTTTACCATGCTAGGACAAAACACATAGAGGTACACTACCACTTTATTCGTGAGATGGTCCTTGTAGGAAAGGTTGATCTTATGCATGTGAGGACTGATGAGCAGGTAGCAGATATCTTTACCAAGTCTCTGGGTAAAGATAAGTTCTGTGGTTTTAGACAGCTACTTGGAGTACATATGCTGTCTTGAGCTTGAGGGGGAGTGTTAGAATATCAAGCTCATTTAGTGTGTGTTGACCGACATGAGCTGGACACAGCTAGTCTAGCCATAGTAGTTAGATAGATTAAATAAGTCGGTGCCTTTGGTGTGAATGGTCTTATGACCGTAGGTTGTATCTTTCACTATTGAGTGTGGTATAAATAATAGAGTGTGAGAGAGGAAGCGGGTTGCTTCACTCTGTCTGTCATCTATCTGCCTCTTTGAATCTGAACATTTTAGACTGCTACACTCTTCCTTTGTTATATTTGTCCCTATATTAACTGGCCACAAAAAAGGAACTATTGGTGATACTATCACTTGTTTTTGCACAACATTTGTATGTGTGACATCATGATTGCAAAACCATATCCATTGTGCAATGGTCTTGTCCTTATAGGCTCTCTCGGACCAAAAGCATGGTGCGACTAGCCCCACTTGCCGACTTTGTAACTTGTTGCTACAACTCTTTCTACCCTCCATACCAAAACATTTTCTCACACAGTTAGGTGGCATCCTTCGTAAAGCCCACTCCTCCTATGCCACTTCTACCTCTTCTACATAAGTCGATATTCTTGTATTTGGCACATTTACTCCACTTTCCACAAGCTTGACTGGTATCTCTTCATTCTCCTCAATATTCTGAATATATATGTCTTCCAACTCACCATCATCAAACTGTATACTTTATAGTCTGCCCCTATTTTTACGTTGCCTTGACTCAATCACGTATCCTAGCTTGTGGGAACTTGCAGCTACTCCAGTTCCCTTCTTTTATCTATGCACAGTCTCCCTATCACCTTGCATTGTGGGCTCCTCATATAAAGGACTGCTAGCTACAACACCTTGCAATGCACGCACAACAAAGGCGGGATTTGGGGATTTCTTTTTGCTAGCATTAGCCATCAAAGAGTCCATTGAAGGCCAAAATCCAATATACCTACCCATGACATAGCCCAACCTCTTTGCACATTGGATATATGCATTCAAAACATCAGTAACACATGCATCATAGAGTGACATCTTTCGTTTTCCACCTTCACCTGCTAACCAGCTAGCATGGATGCTTTCCGACAAGTTTATGCTTGGAATTTGAGCATGTTCCTAGGGAATTTTGTTATCCTATAGAGTAAAATCCAAGAACAAAGTTAGTATCCCTCTCCATTAGTACATTGTGTAGCAATTCTTTTAATGAGCTAAGAAAAACAGTTGACCTACATGAGATTCAATTCTTCCCCAATGGGAAATTCTTTGCTGCCACCATTTTAACCACCTATCCAAAGCCTTAATGTTATCCTTGTTTACATTTTGTGCCCACCAATCTCGGATAGCAGAGGCATGAAGCGATGCATGTTGACTTGTCGTTGCTAGCCTCCATGCTTCACACATTTCAATGTGATGCATTTGTTTATCTATGGTGACTAATTTCTTGGTATGCTTTTGTAAACTTTGCTCCCAATGAAAAAGACAAGAGAGCTCTCTCCCTTCCATTATGTTATGCGATCCTCCATTGTATACAGCCCTTACTGCCAACCAATTTGCACTTGCCTCATCGGACATGAATCCAGCAAAGTTAGGAGGATCATGACCACATTGAATCATGATGAAATTCATATTTTCCCAAAACACGATTTGAGACTCTTCATCCTCCTCTTTAAATTCACATATTGCAATCACCTGCAATGCTCTCATGCTAGTTGATGATTTATACATTAGCATAGTATTTGCTGGCAACAATTCAAATTTAATGTAAGCTATAATAATGTTATCACATACCTAGGATCATAAACAAAACAAGACATGGTTGCCCATCCATGAACCCTATGGGTGTCATTGAAGTGCACCCATGCACTTTGTAGATCTCCAGTTCCTATTCGCCTCATATGATTCACTAAGTCCACCCTTGATGCTGGTCTATTAGTGGACATTTTAAACAAGAAGCACTTCTCCTTGGCATGACCTTGCCCAGGAAATCTACTTCCATGGAAAAATGGAAAGACACAGTGTCTTTGCAAAAGAATTATATTGTCATACCCATCACCAATGACCTGAACTTGATTAGCTCTCTCATGTGAAACAATACCTTTGAATCAGTGTGTTTGCTAGATGGTTATTTCAAATGCAAGGCATACAACATTAGTAAAAAGTAATGAAATGCAAGATTACCCTTTATTCTGCACTAGTGGCATCATTTCTTCTAAAAAATGATTAAGATCCACCTCAATCGCCTCTGATTCATCTTCTTTTGTCAAAGATTCAAACAACATCTATCGAGCAACTAGCATTTGTATTTTTCATGGGCCTCTTTTTTCTATCTTTAGGACTATGCTAACAAGGCTCCGTACCTTTTCAATGGTTGCCCTCTTTGTGCCCTGTTGAACATCGTGAGCATGCTCCCCAACATGGATTGCCAACCGTGTCATTGTAGGGTCTAATGGCAACACATAATAGATTGAGCATCTGCAAATGGCTATACAACTAACAACCTTTTGACAATAGTGACATGTTATCTTGGAGTTTCCCTCACTCGCAGGATAGCCCATGCTCACCCGTCTATCTAAATGACAATGGAAAAAACATCATTGTATTTTCTCTCAATTATGTAGTAAGGACAAGTTACCTTGGGACATTGAAGACTTCCAAGACAATAGCTCAAATGCACTGTGCACTCTATTGCCATATTTGTTTGTCAGGGCTACGACCAAAGGTGACCATCATATTTCTGTTCCATACCCATCATTCGTTTCTTACTTTGTGTAGGTGGAAGCTCAAAAGCAATCATACCATTATACTCACTTGGGAGCTCATCCACCTTTTGCGGAGATCCACAAAGTGCTAGTAAATTTTTCAATCTACATGGCCTAGCTTTCTCCTCAATGAAGGCCACAATGGACTTATCATAGGAAGACACATCCTTGCTTTTGCTACCCACATGCAACTCCACATCAATATTTGTGTCATGCATCCCTATGTGCACACCTCTGTCATTGTATTTAGATTTTGACATTATCACTTGGTCAACATCCTTTCTATCATCTGAGGGTATATCAAGTTACACTGGAGTTGACTTGCTACCAGTACCACCTTTTATTGACTCAATGCTCTCAGATATATACACACAATCACTTGAGTGCATGATGGAGTAGGTGGTTGATAGTGTGCTACTAATCATGTAGTGCACATGCCCTTCATGATCCCATCTTGGAGATACATTAACATTGTTTGCTCCACCTTCATGCTCTACGATGGCTTGCAACCCTTGAAATTTTTGTGTTGGAGGCAATAGATTCTGCAGGTAGTTCTCACTCAAAACAAGCTCTCCATTTCTTAATGAAACCCTATGCTCTATGCAATCACCAACTATTCTCCATGACAAAATGGCAAAACTTGACATGTTGTGCTCTCTGTTGGGTTGGAAATTGATGACAAATAAGACAACTCTATATTGATCTTACAATGTGGATTTGTTAAAGAGAAGGCAACAACTCTTGAATTAAGGAAAGTGCAAAGGAAAAAGGGCATCATAAAGGAAGTCTTGAGAGGGTTTGAATAACATAAAAGTTGTAGTGGGTGGCCATCATTGTAACTTGAGAAGACTAGTTAATGAATTAGTAGAATTATCAAAATTTAAGAGCCACAGAAGGACTATCCATTTATGACACATCATAGAGAACATTTAGTTTTGATGGCTCAATAATTCTAAAACATCATTAGAGTGAGTGAGAGAGATGTAATAAAAATGACATAGAAGGACATTTGGGTTGTTTGCTAGGACATTTTACACACGCATTAGTATGACCCTAGTAATATTATTTCCAAAGCCACCACCAGCTACCTTGGTAGAAAGAGCTCGGTATAATCCTACTTAAGAACGTTTCCTTGCCAAAGAAGATGTCTTTCAACATGAACTCTTGATTTTTCACTGTCTGACTCTCACTCTCGCTCTCACAAAGCTGTGTCCCCCCTCTCTCTCTCAAACCTTGACTGATTCAAGCCAACACACACACACACACACACACACTCTCTCTCTCTCTCTCTCTCTCTCTCTCTCTCTCTCTCTCAATCTCTATGTATGTATTTCTCTCTCACTCAAGATCATGAAGCATTGGGTCATCGAGCTACAAGTCATCATCCTCAAGATTGCAAAGTAGTCAGGTCAACCGTGCACACACAGATCACAAGGGAGGTGTAGAGGTGAACTCACTAAGGATCTTGTCCTTTGCATATGCTTTATACCATCATTTGCGTGCATGCAAAGGATGGGGGGATTACCAACTTGCCTTTTTTTGCACATTATGATCATATAACCATTGTAGCTAAGACAGGTATATAGGCCAGGATACGAGTGTGTGTGTGTGTGCACGTGTAAGTTGTAATGTGTTCGCTTGTCCACTTGTGGGACACATCTTAGTAGCCCATCCGGAGGGGAGTCTAGAAAGTGCCACCTGGCACTCGCAAGGAATGTCACAGGGTTTGCGATCTAGGTCTTCCCGAGTCTGCCTCGAAGCGAAAGTATCCGGCCATTCCCACTTAGGACCGACCTGAAGTCAGGGTTTCTTTCCTATCAGCCAAGTCTCTAGGAAGTAACTAGCGTTGAGCTCCAGATGAACCACTTTGCATAGGAACAACAGAGTCGAAGTGGATTTATGTTGCACTTGGTTCATGGAGAATGGAAAATGAGAGGGATGCGAAGCTCAACCTTTCTTCCCATAAGGCATAGTCCCATTCCGCTCCCCTAAAACAACATAAATCGGGATTACTCTGTTGACTCTAGGTCTTCACAGTCCCGTTATCACGTCTTTTGAAAAAATTTCCCAACTAACTGGGACCACCCTTCCGTAGGACGGACCCAAGTCACGTCCACTACACTTTCCTCGGGTTGCTTAGTTATCTAATTACCTACCACATTATGTTTGACATGCAAAAGCAGCTTCCTTAATTAGTCAATTTAAACACAGGTTCCTTCACACAACTTAGGCACTGACATACAAAAAAAAATGTCAAGAAAGTTCCTTTTTCAAATATCTGATCTTTATTTATCATAGTCTTGGAATACATCAAGTATCTTTCCCGAAGGCTACCCCAGCAATCATTAGGATTGCCACTCCAAGTTTCTCCCGTAGACTAGTACACGGGCCTTGAGATCCCATTTTGAGTCACATCGGCCTCTTGTGTGGGATCCGGAGGCAAGGAATTTACAGCAGAGCCTCCCCTAGCACCCAAGCGTCCTCCTGCTCCAAGCAGCACCCATGAAGAGACCTCTCGTGTGGCAGGTTCGGTCCATGCACCCGGTACGGCTAACAACCCCCTTGTATAGGGTGAGGCAAGCAATCAGAGGTAACTGAACCTGCCTCTCCCTCCAGGCTATTAACTTGAAGCATTAAGTGTTTGGCCTTGGATTAGTTTCTTGAGCAAAGAAGTTCAAACAATGTACCCAAGTGTACAATCACGATCATTTCTGTGGTAGTTCGTACGACCAACTGCTAAGGTGTGATTCCTTCTTTTCGAATACTCCCAGTATTCACTCTTGGATCATTCGCGACTTGGCGATATTCCAAGGGCTTGGCAAGCTAGGTTGCTTGTTTACCCTTTTTCTGTGGGTTAGGGTTTATACCCTACCATCCCCAATTATCATTACCTTAGGTCTCCTTGTACTATAGTCAAATAGACCTTGGACAACCCCGTCATCCTCGGTTGGTCAATTTGCTTCTTGGCAATTCACAATTTCCCTAAGTTTGACAAATCGGTCCCCAAGAGAGAGAGTTGTAGTAGGGCGACTACTCGACTTCTTAACAAATCTAACTTGTAATTAGATCTCGCCTTCCTTGGCCTAAGATGTAGTAGTAGCATCTAATGATTTAGTTGCAATAGCATATGACCTTGCAGACTAGTTGCACGAGATAGGTAGCAGTGCCTATCTTGAGGAATTATGTCCCTTTGCTTGTCGATATTACTAGTATTCGTGTCCTAAGGCCTGGTACCCTCTCTTACTCGCAACATAGAATGATCTAAGTATGAGAACGCCGGATTAACTCTGCAAGCGCAATATTAAGCAACATTTAACTTAACCTATCTTTCATATTGAATGTAACTATCATTTCCTGCGTATTGCATCCTATATGCTTTTCATCAAATGAAATATAATCCTTTTTCCATTCATACATCTACTTATGCATGCAAGTTATGCTACATAAATTTATAATGCTATAAAAACATAATCTTTCTTTTTCCCATGCAAATCACGTGAATAAGAATGTAGTTGCTTATGCAAATTCTAAATAAAATATAACTCTTTTACTCCTCTCCATAGCAACTATCTATTCTTTAATTAAACATCCTTCTATGAATTAACCTATTTACGGTCGTCACAAGGGATTTTTATTGCACAAATGCATAATTCATTTCTTCCAATGTAAATTTCCCAATGCAAACCTTCCAATGCACAAGAACATTGCAATTTATATTCAACCTATATGCGAGATGCAACTAGGACATTATTGCATAAGTGCATCTTTTAACACATGAACCATATATTCAAAAATGCAACAACCTCTCATCATGATGGTGCGAGAAATATAAGTACCTTGTCATGCGATTTAAAACTTTTTCGAACATTCCTATGATCTTTTTTTTAAAAACACAACGTTCTAATTAAGTTTTCCCTATGCGAATTTATACTTAATGCACCCATATCATGCGGAAACGAAAAGGGTGAATTTGATGGAACCTAAACATCTGCGGGAGGGGTATTATCAATTCTTGCTCTTCGGGTGGGGACTCCTACATGTGCTTCTCTTACTCCCGCGTGTGCTCCTCTTGTGTGGCACTTTGGGGCCATCGCAATTGGGACTTGGGAATAAGTCAGGGGGCAGGTGGAGGGTGTGCTGAAATTCTCCGCAAACTGGCAGTCCTTCCTTCCCACAAGGGAACTCCCTTCACAAACGAGTTGTGTCCTTCCACGGTCGGCAGGTGAAACACCCCTAGGAAGATTTTTTTGTGGAAGCTTCTTAAGAAGATTTTTTAATTTCTTGTTTTCTGACAGGGGGCCTTGACAGCATTGTGATGGAGAAGAAAATGATGATGATGAGGGTGGCGGCGGTCCTGGTAGCTTGGCAGCGTTCAGGCGGAGTAGGGGGTGGCGTTGCGTGTCAGGAGAAGGGGGGCGTGACGTGTAGGCAGAGTAGGGGTGGCGTTGCGTGTCAAGCGGGGGGGGCATGACATGTAGGCAGAGCAGGGGGTTCTCATGGTGGAGGCACGGGCGAGATGTTACATCCTCTCCCCCTTAGAGGAATCGAGATGTCCTCATCTCAAGAAGACCTGGGGGTATTGTTGGTTGAGAGTATTTTCATCCATCTAGGTGGCATCCTCTTCGGGATAATCTTTCCATTGGATGAGGTATTCTCTTAAGGTCCTTGATCTCAAATGCCTCTCCCTAACATCTAGGATTCTATCAGGCCCTAGCTTAAGGACTCCTTGGCTAGGCATTACAATTTGCTAATCATCAAGTACATGATTCAGATTAGGTAGATACTTTTTCAATACACTAACGTGGAATACATTATGAATCTTTAGAGTTACGGGTAGCTGTAGTCTATAAGCATTAGGCCCTAGGCACTTGATGATCTTATAAGGTCCACAATACCTCGGACTTAGCTTATTGTACTCTCCCAAGGACAGTGAACTCTTTTTAGGGCATACACGGATGAAGACCATATCACCTTCGACGAAGGATCTGTCTTGCTGTTTCAAGTCAGCGTAGGTATTCTGTCTATCCTTGGTAGCTTGAATGTCTTGTCTTATTGATTTGATTTGATCATCCATGTCTTCCAGCATCTATCTTGAAGCTTCTACCCTCAAAGTTGGATCTGAGAAGTTCAAAGGGGTACGACAATCATGCCCATACAATACTTGAAAATGGGTCATCTAAATACTCCGTTGGTAAGAAGCATTGTAAGCAGACTCAACCAGTGGTAAGTATTAAATCCACTTTTTGGGTTCGCGACAGCAGTATGCCCTAAGAATATCTTCAGTGACTTGATTGACTCGTTCTGTTTGACCATTAGTTTGGGGATGGTAAGTTGTGTTGAAACAGAGTTGAGTTCCAATAGCCTCAAAGATAGCCCTCCAAAAGTGTGATGTGAAAAGAGAGTCACGATCACTAATGATTCTTCTGGGTAACCCATGAAGTTTTAATATTTCCTTGATGAATAATCTTGCGATGTCTGAAGCTTTATAGTTCGTCTTGACAGGGATGAGATATGCGACCTTGGTGAGCATATCTACTACAACCAAAATAGAGTTATATCCTCCCTAAACTTGGGGTAAGCCAACAATAAAGCCCATACTAATAAACTCCCATTTTATTTGTGGAATGTCAAGTGGTTGCAATTTCCCAGGCATTTTAACATGTTTTGTCTTAATACGTTGACAAGACAAACATCCGTGACATATTTGAGTACGTCTCCCTTGAGCCTTTCCCAAAAATAGCTCTTCCTGACCGTGTTAAGGGTCTTGGCATAACCAGGATGCCCTGAGAAAGGGGAGTCATGGGCTTTCCAAAGTATCTTCTGCTTGAGAGTTTGGCTTGCAAGGATACATAATCTTTCCCTAAAGTAGACAAGTCCATTACTGATGGAGAATTCTTGATACTTTGTCTTTAGCTTCGGGTCTTGATCCTTGATGGGGATCTCCCTTAGCATTTTCCGATAGACTGGGTCATGATATGCCCCTTCTTTTGCTAGCTCAAGAATCGGGTTGTTTGGCATTGATACCTTTGTGGCTAGAGACCTTGTTGTTGATGGATCTTGCAAAATGAGAGAATTTAGAAATGCCTTGCGATTGAGTGCATCGACAACTACATTCTCTTTTCCAAGCCTATATTTGATTTCAAAATCATATTCTTCCAGCACTTCGATCCATTGAGTAAGGAAAATTTGTTACCTAGCAAGTAATGTCTCCAAATTTTGAGAGCATGGATGACAACCAACAGCTCCAGGTCGTGGGTAGCATAATTCCTTTCATGGCTCTTCAATTTTCTTGAAGAATATGCTACGGGATGACCTTCTTGCATAAGTACACATCCTAAAGCAAGTGCGCTAGCATCAGTTACCGCTTCAAAATACTTACTAAGATCGGGAAGTTTCAGGATGGGTGCTGATACTAAGCTTTGCCTTAGTTTGTCAAAGCTGGTTTGTTCAGCAGGTGACCATACAATTGCTACTTGCTTCTTTAATAGATCAGTCAGAGGAGCTGCAATCAAAGCATAATCTTTGATGAAAATTCTGTACCACCCTTTCAACCCAAGAAAAATACATATTTCTTTGTGGTGTTGGCCATTCCAGAACGTCTCTGGATCTGAAATTTCTTCTGCTGATACAATGAATCCCAGATATTCAATATGTCGCTTGAAAAATGCGCACTTCTTATTCTTGGCATAAAGCTTGTGTGCTCTCATTGTTTCAAGAACAATGCGAAGCTGGGGTTCATGGTCCTTTCCCTGTTTTGAGTAGACTAGGGTATCGTCAAAAAAGACGAGTACGAAGTCATCAAGATAGTGCCTAAAGATATAATGAATTAACCTGTTGAAGGTAGCAGGAGCATTCGTTAGCCCGAATGACATCACTAGGAATTCGAAGTGTCCATACCTTGTACTGAATGCAGTCTTCGGGATATCTTCTTCTTTGATCCTTATCTGATAATATCCAGATTTGAGATCTATCTTTGAGAAGATCTTTGCCCCTTGAAGACGATTAAGTAATTCATCTATTCTTGGAATGGGATATTTATTTTTGATGGTTGCTTGATTCAACCCTTTGTAGTCAATGCATAGGCGAAGTGTTCCATCTTTCTTCTTTTGGAACAACACTGGAGCTCCCCATGGTGAACTGCTAGGACGGATGTAGCCTTGATCTAACAGTTGCTTGAGTTGCTCTTTCAGTTCAATAGCTTCCGGGATGGATATTTTATATGGTCTCTTTGCGACCGGTGCAGGTCCTGGCACAAGTTTGATTTCGTGGTCGACTTCCCTTTGGGTAGGAAGTTCCGTCAGATCTTCAGGGAATACGTCTATGTATTCCTTTAACCATGAAGGTTCTTCTCTAGATTTTTGATTCTGATCTAGCCTATTCATCTTAATTAGATAGACAGGTAGACATTTTTGAACACCTTTTATTATCCATGTTGCTTTTTCCAACTCTATTTTTGGCTTACCAGCCTCACCTTGAGTCGTGACTAGTTCGCCTTCAGAATTGTGGAAGGAGACTTGGCCCTTCCCACAGTGGATATGGGCATCATTGGGTATTAGCCAATCCATTCCGAGTAAACATTCATGGACACCTAGGTTCATTACCCTGAATCTCACAGAAGTTGGCTTTCCACCCAGTAGAAATTTCACCTTAACAGTTTGCCTAGTACAAGTAAAATAGGTGCGTCTATTGTGGCTATCCCTAATCTTTTTGCATAGATTGGCAAAATGAAGGAATGTGTACTGCCACAGTCAATCAAGGTTTTGAAGTTTTTACCTTGATATTCTGATGGAGTTTGAATCACCCAGAATTGGCGATTTGGACCCTTCTTGTGAAGAGTGGCGTGAACCGTTGCCCTCTCAATGTCAGCATCCATGGATGGATCTTCTTCATTGTCCCGCTCCTTGGTGGAAACATTGGAGGTTCTCCTTCCGGCCATAACGGTGGTTCCTTGGCCATGAATGGCTCTATTTTGACCTTGGAATTGCCCTTGGCGATGCCCTCTGCCAAGCTTGGGACACTCCCTCTTGAAGTGTCCTGGCTCATTGCAATGGAAGCAATGTGGGTTGCGATCATTGCTTTGTGTTGGAACAAAGTTGTTGATAGCATTGACTCTAGCTTTCTTTCTTTGGCCTTGTTTCTGACCCTGTGCTTTCTTAGTTTGAGCCTTAGTTATGCCCTTATTTTGATCCTTGTAAGGGCAAATCCTGTTGTTCCTTAGTTTGGTCTGCACATCATGTATTATTGGAGCAGCTCGAATGAGTGCATCTTGTAGGTCCGTTGGTGGGCGCATTGATTCCAATCGCATGTTTATGGGTGGATCCAACCCAATACAGAATTTTGGCACCTATTGTGTCATATCCATTGGGGTGCATACTTTAGGAGTGAGACAAACTTCGAATAATATGCTTCAAGGGATAATCCTAGCTACTTCAAGTCATAGAATTCATTCATCTTTTGTGTGCGGTAGGCAGGTGGCAGTTATCTCCCTCGCAGAGCTTCCTTAAGCCTATCCCAAGTGACTGTCCCCTCCGAGATTGCTTTGTCTCTGCACCACTGCTTCCACCAAAGTCTCGCTTCGCCTATTAGCTTAAGTTTGGCGAGCATGGCTTGGTTAGCAGGTGCAGTTCCTGTTGCCTCAAAATAGTCCTCCATGGACTCAATCCAGATCTCGGCGTCGGCTTGAACAGTCCTTCCCTTGCCATCAAACTCGAGTGGCTTAATTTGTTTGAGAAGGAATTTCTTCTCTTAAGCCATAGCTGGACTTAGTGCAGGAGTCGGATTTGGAACCTGCGCTTGGGGTTGCGTCTGAACAATAAGATTCTTTATGTTAACATCTTATCATACGTTCTCATATTACGTTAATATGACTAGCACAGCTTTTTAGCTAAGTGATTTAATCACTTAACACCTTAGTTAACATTTATGATCAAGATGGACAATTGTAAAAAGTCTTATTTATTCATGAAGGCATAACCCCTTGAGTACATTTATTTTGGATAAGTAGGATAGAATGATTGATACATCAGTTTGGGAAAAGTAGGATTGTGTTACAATCGGCTACAAGGACGGAATAATAATATGGAGTGGGATCATGGATTTTCAAGAAACGGTAAGTCATAGAAAGCGATTCAAGTTGGCTTGAAGGTATGGGAGTCAGTGGGCTGCTATGTAGTATATTCCTGAGTCTCCCATCCATCTCGGCTCCGCATACAAGGGCAAATGATTATAGATGCGGTTCAAAATATTCATCATGCCAAGCCTCTGATGATAATTCCAAGCTTGCATTGTAGTCATGAATATGACATGGAACACCAAGAACTTGCTCCATGCTTCGTGACTCTGCAACCCAACATCCATAAGTGAGTAAAGAAATGTTTTCAATAGAAAACACTGCTCTATTCTACTCACCCTCCCTTGTTTACCCCCTTATTCCCTTTATTTTCCTCCATTAAGTTCCCTTATAATCTTTAGATCTCACTGGTTCGCTCTGATACCAACTGTAACGTGTCCACTTGTGGGACATGTCTTAGCAGCCCATCGGGAGGGGAGTCTAGAAAGCACCACCTGGCACTTGCAAGGAATTTCACAAGGTTTGTGATCTAGGTCTTCCGGAGTTTTCCCCGAAGCGGAAGTATTCGGCCATTCCCACTTAGGACCGACCTGAAGTCAGGGTTTCTTTCCTATCAGCCAAGTCTTTAGGAAGTAGTTAGCATCGAGCTCCAGATGAACCACTTTGCATAGGAACAACAGAGTCGAAGTGGATTTATGCTGCACTTGGTTCATGGAGAATGGAAATCGAGAGGGATGCAAAGCTCAACCTTTCTTCCCATAAGGCATAGTCCCATTCTGCTCCCCTAAAACAGCATAAATCAGGATTCTAACTCTACTGACTCTAGCTCTTCACAGTCTCATTATCACATCTTTTGAGAAAAGTTCCCAGCTAACCGGGACCACCCTTCCGTAGGATGGACCCAAGTCACGTCCACCGCACTTTCCTCGGGTTGCTTAGTTATCTAATTACCTACCACATTATGTTTGACATGCAAAAGCAGCTTCCTTAATTAGTCAATTTAAACACAGGTTCCTTCACGTAACTTAGGCAACTGACATACAAAAAACAATGTCAAGCAAGTTCCTTTTTCAAATATCTAATCTTTATTTATCATAGTCTTGGAATACATCAAGTATCTTGCTCGAAGGCTACCCTAGTAATCATCAGGATTGCCACTCCAAGTTTCACCCGTAGACTAGTACACGGGCCTTGAGATCCCATCTTGAGTCACATTGGCCTCTTGTGTGGGATTCGAAGGCAAGGAATTACAGCCAAAGCCTCCCCTGGCACCCAAGCGTTCTCTCGCTCCAAGCAACACCCACGAAGAGACCTCTCGCAGCAGGTTCGGTCTATGTACCTGGCGCGGCTAACAACCCCCTTGGATAGGGCGAGGTAGACAGTCGGAGGTAATTGAACCTGCCTCTCCCTCCAGGCTATTAACTTGAAGCATTAAGTGTTTGGCCTTGGATTAGTTCCTTGAGCAAAGAAGTTCAAACAATGTACCTAAGTGTACAATCACGATCATTTCTGTGGTCGTTCGTACGACCAACTGTTAAGGTGTGATTCCTTCTTTCCGAATACTCCCAGCATTCGCTCTTGGATCGTTCGCGACTTGGTGAGATTCCAAGAGCTTGGCAAGCTAGGTTGCTTGTTTACCATTTTTCTTTGGATTAGGGTTTATACCCTACCGTCGCCAATTATCATTACCTTAGGTCTCCTTGTACTATACTCAATTAGATCTTGGACAACCCCGTCGTCCTCGGTTGGTCAATTTGCTTCTTGGCAATTCACAATTTCCCTAAGTTTGACAAATTGGTCCCCAAGAGAGAGAGTTGTAGTAGGGCGACTACTCGACTTCTTAACGAATCTAACTTGTAATTAGATCTCACCTCCCTTGGCCTAATATGTAGTAGTAGCATCTTATGATTTAGTTACAATAGCATATGACTTTGCAGACTAGTTGCACGAGATAGGTAGCAGTGCCTATCTTGAGGAATTATGTCCCTTTGTTTGTCAATATTACTAGTATTCGTGTCCTAAGGAAAGGTACCCTCTCTTACTTGCAACATTGAGAGCGGAGTTTTGATGCCGAGAAGTGCTTAAAAATAGCTAAAAATTATGAATATCAAGGGACAAATATTCAACATCGAAGGCGGCGGCTCGACCTAGGACAATTTTAAGTGTCAAGTGCTTTGAAGACGCCCGTGCAACACTTCCAGATTTTTAGTAATTTTTCCATGTGCCTGTGTGAGTCAGGGAAGCTGTCGGCCAGTCCAGGATGTCGAGGCGGACGCCCAGGATTTTTCGGAACGCGATTCAGACATCGTATGGGAGAAAGGCCGGGAAAAGGGCCAGAATTGAAAGGGTGGCCAAGGAGGGGGCCAAAGGGGGTGCCTCTTGGGACCCCCTACCCCCAAATTCAACGAAAAAGGAGGAGGGCGTGTCATGAAGATCAGCGCGCGAGCGCAGGAAAAAAACGGTGCCCCCCCCAAAAAAACGATTTCATGGCTGAAAAGAAGCCATAGCAATGACATCAAAGGGCTGATCCACTATTCCTTCGCTCCTATCGTGAGAGAGAGAAAATCAGTCTTTCTCTCTCCTCCCTCTCTCTCCTCTAAGGGCAGATTCGTGCGGTGAAGAAAAAGAAGAAGAATGGATGACGGATGGTTGTCCAATGAAGACTGGATTGCTCCGTGGTTCAAGAGGAATGAAGATTGCTGATTGTGGGTCGTCATGAGCATTAATGGCGGCTGGAAATCAGTCCCGCAATGAGGCATAAAAACCCGCAACCCGAAAATACAATTGGTAATGCGTTTTTATAAGAAAATTTGATTCTTTATGCTATTTGATATATGAGACATCGTTCATATGGGCTATAAATTGATAATAATGTTGTTTGCAATGTCTTCCAACTATTTGAAATCAGAAAACCAGAAAATCATGAGCCGTATGGCCGAAAACAATAAAATAAAACATGTAAAGCACGCGAAATAGGGGAAAATTGGGTGTTTTTGATATATAAATGGAAAATATAATGAGACACACCAACTAAAGTTGTGTTTTTGCTGTAAATGAACCTAAGGGCCATAGCCCACAACTCATTTTGCATTTTTAATTATTTAATATTGTGAAAAATACAAGAAAATAGGGAAAATGGGTAAAAATAAGGGAAAAATAGGTTTTGAGTGTGCAAAAAATACTAAAAAAATAAGATTCATGTTTGTGCATGTATGGGGGGGTTTGAAGTATGCAACAAAAAACATGGAAAAATATTACCCTAAACCTATGCATCGTGCACAATCTAAATGGCGAGGGGATAGAGAGAATGAGAGTGGTGTTTAAGTGCTGAGAGAAAGGAAAGGCTGATTGTTTTCATCTATGCATATCATATAGATCGATCGTTAATTTAAAATAAGGATCTAGTAGCACGAGGTCTCCTCGGTGCTAGGTTCGTGCAACGTAGCAATTACGCGTTAGAGAAATTCATTGAAAGAATGCTTTTGCACTAAGCACAATGCTGATTTTTCTTTGTTTGAGCACATGGACATTCACAATTTGCATGAAGCATAAAATGATAAAAGGTATCAGACAATACCTCTTGGATGCATAGCACACGTAGTCTCTAGATCGTGACCAACGTTGAGTGAGTAAGGTTGTCCCAAGCTGTAGGCTAGGTGTTGGGTCTAGGGGGAAAGTAAAGTGAGGTATGGTATATCCTGGAACGAAATAATTGGTACCTTGAGAGGACTATGTGCGAAGTGTTATATATGTTTAGCGACGTATCGAGGGGCCAATCCCCAAGATGTAGGAGAGTCGCAGTGAGGTAGCCGCAGTCAGCCGTGGGAGGACCTCCTATGTTTGTACTTCTTGCCATTTGGCAATGTGCTGGGACTCCCTCTGAGGAGTGTTAATTGGGTTAGAGTTGGACTATGAGACGTGATACAAACACAAGATGTTTAGGAAGGCAATGTATGTGTCATCAACGCTCCTAGCCGCGAGGCCATGGGGTTATTGAGCGCATGATAGAGGCCGCTAGTACATGAGCCAGTGCCGGCCCGTTTTATTCCATCAGTGGTGCATCTGCCGAGAGCCACTTATAAGTGGTGGTTTTCGGATCTAGGGTTTCTAGGGAGCAAAAGGAAGTTGGTTTATGTCCTCTGACAAGGACCGTCAAGCCGAAATCCAAAAAGCCGAACGTGCTGAGAGGGCTAGACGGCGGTTAGAGATCGTGAGCCGTTATTCTCCTCAAAGGAGTAGCCCAGTATGTATACGAAGCAGTGGTCTTAGTCATTTAACTACTCCACCTATTCCATTAGGGGCAGGAGGAAGCATAAGTTCTTCCTCTTCTCCACCAAGTCTACCCACTTTAAGTGGGGGTGTGAATCCGTCACTTCAAGCTCCTATTGCTAATCCGATTGTCACCACGGCATAGCCTATTGCGATTCTTGCAGGGACGCCGGATTTACCAGCCTTAGGAGTTCCCTTGCCCATTTTTAATGGGTTAGCGGAAGAGGATGCAGAATTGCACATTTGTGAATTTCAGAGATTGATGTTCAATTATCGCATCCAGGACGAGGGACATCTCATGATGTTCTTCAATATGACGTTAAAAGGAAGGGCTGCGCTATGGTATCACAGCATAGAGTCTGGAACCATAACCACCATTGATCAATTCTATGCAGCTTTCCGAGCGGAATATGCCCCCGAAAGAGGTGGCCAATATTGGTTGCGGGTCTTGAATGTAACACGTCAAGATCCTCACGAGAATGTAAAAGCATATGCCAAGAAGTTGAAAGAAGTATTCCGTAAGTTGCAAACTTACATTCCCATTCCGCCAGCTGCCCAATTGCAATACTTTTTGCATGGGTTAGATTTTAATATCCAAGTACAATTGAGCAGTGTGGCCTTAGCAGATATAGATACTGCTATTACGCGGGCAGAGGGAGTGGAAGCATGATTACAAACGGCCTACTCCTCTTGAATGAATGTTAATGGGGGTTTAGTACCTAGTGGCAATCCAGCATTGACGAACGGAAGTCAAGGGTTGCCTGTGACTAACCCTATTGGGAGAGGGAGTATGGTTTCAAATGTACCTTTACTACCAGCTCCTCCCAGTGTGACTATGCCTATGGCAAGTCAATTGGCTCCATCGAATGTTGGAGGCCAAGTTTCAAATTCGAATGTTGTTCCTGTGGGTCAACAGCTAATGCCAAATCAGATTGTTAGGCCAATGGAACGACGGGTTGACGATTGAGGCTACGAGTCGAGTGCATCTAATGTCCTTGGCGAAGTTAAGGACATGATGAAGCATTATACCGATATGATTTCCGAACAATATCGACAAATATCCGTCGACGTTAATTTCTTAAAGAAGCAACAAAATTTGATAGGGAGTCGACGCCCTGAGGAGGGTGGACCCTCTAGATTTAGTTGTAAATGGTGTGGTGGACAGCACTTCCCCAGAAATTGTCCAAATGTGAAATGTGACATTTGTGGGAAGTCGGGCCATTTAGCTGCTACCTGTTGGAGTAAAATTAGTTCTCTCCAACAAGGGAGTAAACAACCGGGTCTAGTGAATCATAGAGCGCAAGGAAATAACTTGCAGCAGAATGATGCACCTAGGCAAATATTGCAGAGGGGAAAAACAAATATAGAAGAGTTGCCACAAGGCAACAGAGTCAGCCTTATTGAGGCTGTACGAGTTAATGATGCTGAAACCTCTAACTTAAGAGCTGTGACAAGAGGCCAAAAGGCTAAAGAGGTTGGCAAAGATAATACAAAACCGATTGAGGCAAACCCTAAACAAGGGGATAAGGGGATACAAGTCCAAAATCCTAGCATAGAAGGGGGACCGCTAAGACCGGTTGATAAGAAAGTTGACCCTAAAAAGGATGAGGAAGTGCCAGGAAAGAAGGCAAGAGCTAAGAAAGAAGCACCAAAACTGGTCCAAAGACCAAAAGAGAGGATGGTTTGGCGAGAAAAGAGAGCTTTGGCTACTTATCATGACTTTGATTTAGCAAGTTCTCTTTGCGAAGTCAAACCAGATATGAACCTCTTGCAATTGATCAAATTATCTCCAGGAGTACGCAAGGAATTTAAGAAGATCCCGCGTATTGGGTATATTGTGGAACCTCTGGGTATAGCACGAGTAGGGGAAGATTGGCTTGACCATGCTGAAAAGAACTGCCCTAGGGTTCCAGCTTATGTGGATGGAATATTAGTGGAACATGCCATTGTAGACACTGGATCCTCTGTCAATATCATGAGTTCAGAGTTGATGGAGAGGTTGGGTCTAGGCATCCAGAAAGATAGCTCCACCCTTCTGAGAATGGCTGATGATAGTCTAAGACAACTAGAAGCTTGCGTTATTAAGGTCCATGTTACAGTTGCAAGTGTAGAATGTTTCTTGGACTTTAGGGTGATAAGATTTGCAGGACGCCCTAGCTATCGGGTTTTGCTAGGTAGGCCTTGGATCTTACGAACAGACTATCAAGTCGATATACCTGTCGGTCGAGTGGTTCTAGGTCGAGGTGCTAATCGAGTAATAGTCGATGCTTATCCTGAGTCTCCTCAAAGTGAGACAGCTCCTTTATCTTCTACTGAATTAGAGACAGCAGATGATCCATTTGGTAGTGAGACATCATCCAGCGATGAATCTAAAGAGGGGTCCACTACAGAGGATATCTATCAGATAACTCTAAATGAGCCGATAGAGCCGCAAGATAGGATAAGAGATGCGGATGTGATTGAGTGGGACCATGGCACGTCGAATGATTCGCGGCCAATTAAATTAGGATCCATGCTCAGTTCATCAGAAAGGGAGGACTATGTGTCCTTGATTCAAGAATTCTGCGATATCTTTGCTTGGAGTTATGATGAGCTGAGAGGCATTCCTCCCAGCCTGGCTATTCATACTATTCCTGTAAAAGAAGGCACGCATCCTGTGCGTCAGAAGGTAAGGCATATGCCTTTTGAATTAAGGGACGGGCTGTTTGAAAAGTTGCAGAAGTTAAGGAAAGATGGTTTAATCTTCCCTGTACAACACACAGAATGGTGTTCACCAGTGGTTATCAGGAAGAACAAAAATAACCAGATCCGATTATGTGTGGATTTTAGAGAGCTGAATAAGCAGATAGTTAAGGATTACTACCCGTTGCCGTTTATTGACCAGATTTTGGATCAATTAGCGGGTAGGGAGATATATTCATTTATGGATTGCTTTGTAGGATATAACCAGATGGCAATTGTAGAAGAGGACAAGTTGAAAACAACTTTTATTATTGTCTTTGGTACTTTTGCGTACCATGTGATGGCCTTTGGTTTATGAAATGCACCTGGATCGTGGCAACGAACAGTAGACAAGACCTTTGGTGACATCTCCCTAGATGAGTTGAAAGTATTTATCGATGACCTGGGGGCAGCCATTGTAAGGGAAAGGATGTTGAGTATTTTGAGAAAGTGCTTTGAGCGCTGTTGACAATTTTATATCGCTCTTAACCCACGGAAGCGTGTCTTTGGAGTACCTTATGGGCTATTGCTGGGCCATGTGGTCAGTTCAATAGGAATAGCAACTGACCCTGAAAAGATCAAGGTTATATTTGCTATGAGTCCACCATCCACCACGCACTCCGAAAGAGGTGCATAGCTTTCTGTCGTCGATAGGGTACTATCGGAGATTTATAAATGCCTTGGCAGAAAGGACGTTGCCATTAACGAATTTATTATCCTTTAGCTGTTCATTTGAGTGGAGCGACCCTTGTAAGGTAGCTTTTGAAGATGTGAAGCAGGAGCTAGTAAAAGCACCTGTTTTAAAAGCACCTAAAAGAGGCGAGGTGTTCTATATATTTTCAGCAGCCACTATGCATAGTATAAGCTGCTGTTTAGCCCAAATCTGGGAGGAAAAGTGGTATCATCCGATAGCTTTTGCTAGTCGAAAATTGGGCATTTCGGAGATCAATTATACCTACATGGAGAAGGTGTGTCTTGCAATGGTCTTTGGGACTAAGAAATTCAGGCACTACATCCTCTATGAAAAAGTAGTGTTTTATACAAAGGCGGAAGGGCTTAGACTGCTTATGAACAAGCTGCAGCCGCCTGATCGTTTGGCAAAGTGGTTAATCACTTTGCAGGAGTTCGATTATGAGATTAAGAGTAAGCCACCGCGGTTGCAAGGTATTGTGGAATGCCTTGTGGATTTTGGGGAGCCGAAAGAGACTTTGGCTGAAGGAAGTGATATTGAGGAAATGTTTAAAATTGATACAGCTTCTATCCCATCTTGGTATGCTGCTATTATGTATTATTTATCAACAGGAGAGACGGGAGCTAGTTTGTCAAAGTCTGAGAAGAGGAAAATCAAGCAACAGGCTTTGAAGTTTTCCTTGATCGCAGGGACACTATATCGGCAAGGTGTTGATGATATTTATCGCCGATGTGTGATGCCTAACGAGGTTCCTTTTATCTTGGAGGAGTGTCATGACTCTGCATGTGGAGGGCACTTTGCTGGATGGTTGATGGCACAGAAAGTGTTAAGAGCTGGATATTGGTGGCCGTCCATCTTCCAAGATTCTTTTGAGTATGTGTCACAACTCTATAGAAACAGAATTTGTATCCTTTTTCATTAATTTGTCTATATAATGATTTATTAAATTTATTTCCTTTGCACTAATTAGATATAAAGAAAAGTGCATTGGAGCTGGCCACTGATGAGTGGTCACAGGTTATGGTGGACCCACGCGGTGGGTTAGAGAAAAGATAGTTCACACTTCCACCTATATGACCCGATTGGGCGCCTGTGACTAGAACTCACGCATATCAGGGTTAGACTCGCACACAGAAAGGATTGATGCCTTGAAGTGTGGGCTAGATCCACCAGAACAAACAGTTATAATCAACAAGATGGCATGATCATGAAATGCTTGTATAATGTGCACGTGTGGGCTGAAAGCTTGAAATGCACATTTCTTTGCATAGGAAAGTCACATGAAGATTTGGATACCATTTTTGCGATGTACATGGAAAAAGCTTTCATATGACACCCATATTGGGGGGGTCCCTAAATTTTAGGAGATCCCTAAATTTTAGGAGATCCCTAAAATTTAGGAGCCTCGAACTAGCCTAAAAATGCTAGTCCTAAAAAATAGGGATATCATTCTAAAAATAGTAAGTTTTGTACTCTGACTGTGCTTACTAAATTTGGTTGTTTCTATTCTTGACAGTATTCAACCCAAAAAGGAAGGCCATAGAGAAGAGACAAGTGTCAAGACACTTGTCACACAAGTTTCCAAGTGTCCCACCACTTGTCACATCTCATGACATGTGGCTGGACACTTGTCTTGTGCTACTCCACTTTCCCCTTTTGTACTAGCTCTCCCCTCTCCTATAAATAAGAGCTCGTTTTTCTTCATTCATCATCATTTTTCTTTGCTGTAAACTCATGTATAGCACCCATAGATAGCTAGAAACTGGCCCCATCCATCCCCATCATCATCCCCCACTTCTCCATTATCAAATTCCTCCATATTCCCTCTTCTATCACTGTTGTTTTACAGGACAGCAAGCCTGTAAATTCATTACAACACCTCCTTCTCGAGCTCTTTCTTCCATTTTAGCTACAAGAAGCAAGCCCTATCCATGTACTGCTGATCAACGATGGAGAAAGTCTGAATTCCCCTTTTTCTTCTCTCATACTATAAAGAAATCAGTTCTTATCATTGCATAATAGATAATGCATGTGTGTTTGTACATCTTTGCATGATCTTGTGAGAGTGAGAATTACTTCTTCTCACTCTCAGGTTAATTGTAACTGAGCTCTTCCCTAAGGGACTTGGGTTGAGCAGAAATACATTCCTTCAGGTGGGGGGGGGGGGTTGCCCATCTTCAACCCTCAATCTTGTCTCCATTACTTTTACATTTTCATGGCTGTAATTTTGTGAGTAATTTTCATTTTCAGCTTTAAGTGTTCATTCTCTTTTATATTAAATCTCGAAAACAAGCGAATATCATAATTATTAAGCATACTACGTTGTTCGGAGCGTTTATAGTGGTATCAGAGCTTTGGCTCGGTCCTCACCCCCAACACTGGTAGTGCTTACAACTATAAGTTTGTTTGTTTTCAGCCCTTGCATTGAGTGCTTGAGCATTTTTTTTTTCTTTAGTCTCAATGGATCAATCGAGTGCTATCCTTCAAGCCATTCAAAGTCTTAGAGAGGAGAATCAGCAAATTCGTGAGCAACTTCTCAAACTAGAAAAAGTTGAGAATCCCAAAGAATTCAAGGAAAGAAGCCCATCTACTTCAAGGAGACAAAGCCATACCAATGAAAGGAGCCGATCAAGAAGTCCAACTACTTCTAAGAGGCAGTCCCATTCTACTTCAAGACAAAGAAAGAGATCGCGTCGAAGCTCATCCTCTTCTTCAAAGTCATCTGGCGCCTTTTCTGATGGATCCTCTTCTAGTAATGAAGAGTCACACCCTTCTCGTGGAAGACCTCATCATCGTCAAAGGCGTCGACATTCTTCACCCTCGTCTCCATCTTCATCCCCATCAAGCACTTCATCATCTTCAACCTCAAGATCCGAGCATGGACAAATCACTATCTCAACTTGAAAAGAAGATCAAGTTCAGTATGTATGATGGTTCCCAAAATCCTGATCTTCTTCTGAAGTTTATTCGTCAATTTCAAATTTTGTATGGTCGTGACAAGTATAAAGAAAAAGAAAAGATTAAGTTTGCAGCTTTACATTTAACCGACTTAGCCCATACTTGGTGGACGGGGTTGGAATATGATCATGCTGCCCCAAAATCATGGCGGTCCTTTGTTCGCCTGATACAAAGCCAATTTCTTCCTGTTCATTTCAAAAGAGATGTAAAAAGGGAATGGGATCGGCTTTGGCAAAGGAAAAATGAGTCACTTGGTGACTATACCAAGAGATTTTGGGAGCTACTTTTGAAGGTCCAACATTTCAAGAAGATCAGCAGTTCGAAAAAGCTTAGGAAGTTTCAAGGAGGTTTGCATTTTAAACTTCGTACTGCTCTTAATCATTATCATTGTTCTAGTCTCATGGAACTCATTGACCATGCTGAGACATGGGAAATGGAGCACAATGGTAACAAATCATTCCAAAAGAATGATAAGAAGAGAGTAGCTGATGATGAGGAGTATTCAGCCCCAAATGAAGGACAAAAACAGTGGCAAAAGCAGCCATCAAATCAAAAGAAGATGAAGCCCTATGCACCTCCTAATGCTCCTCAATTTTGCTCCAATCTATACCCACAAGCAAAGTAATTTTCCGAAGAAGAAAAGCAACGCTTCATGAAAGAAGGGAAGTGCTTTAAATGTGGAAAAACAGGCCACATAGCGAAGTAATGTCCAAACAAGGGACAAAGCAAGGTTTCTGACAACAAGCCTAAGTCGCCAGTGAAAATCAATGCTATCAGTGATGTAGTTGCAAACACAACTCACACTCCAGAGACGCGCAAATTATTAAAAGCTTGGGGACAGTTGCAAGGTAAGCAAGCACTATTCTTGATAGATCTTGGGGCGAATGAAAATATCATTTCCTTGCAATTAGCTAAAGAGCTTGGATTAAAGAATGAAGAGATGGACACTCCGGCAGAAGTTCGCCAAGCTTTAAATGCCGATGAAGGTGACACAGTGAAGACTGTGATACCCTACATTGGCAATCTCAAGTTTCAAATTCAAGGCTACAGTGACGAAGATACCTTCTGTATCAGAGACCTTGATGGTTGCGATGTGATTCTTGGCATGCCCTGGAATCATAGAGTAGATTCAACCATCTTCTCTCAGAAAAAGAAGGTAGAACTCACCAACAAAGGCAAGAAGTACGAGATCCAAGCTAGAGTTTCTGGAGACACCATACCTATGGTAAGCCATATGCAAGTATCTAGAGCAATTAAGGATTGTGTTCAATGTTGCCTGCTTTATGTCACTGATGTAAAAGATAATATGAATGCTGAAAACCAAGAGCAACTTCAGCTCTTGGAAAAGTATAAAGATTGTTTTTCGGAAGATCTTCCTTATCAGCTTCCCCCAGAAAGGCGAGAAGACCATCATATTGATATTATCCCAGGCAGTTCTCCTCCTAATATAGCACCATACCATGTGAGCCATCCTCAACAAGAAGAAATCAGAAAGCAAGTCGAAGACCTACTCAACCGTGGGCTAATTAGGCCAAGTAGCTCACCATTTTGTTCACCGGTTCTTCTTGTTCAAAAGAAAGATGGCACATTCAGGATGTGCATTGATTATCGAGCCCTCAACAAAATCACTGTGAAGAATCGGTTTCCTATTCCCATAATTGACGATATTTTGGATCGTCTAGGAGGCTCAAAGGTTTTCAGCCACATTGATCTAAAGAGTGGTTATCATCAAATTAGGGTAATACCACAAGATGTACACAAAACTGCTTTCCGCACTTCATACGGTCTTTATGAATTCTTGGTGGTTCCTTTCGGATTAACCAATGCACCAGCCACCTTTAATCGAATGATGGAGCGCATCTTTAGAGAGCATCGACAATATGTCGGTACTTTCTTTGATGATATTCTTGTCTTTAGCAAGAATGAAGAGGAGCATCATCAACACCTGGAAATTGTTCTACAATTACTACAACAAAATCAACTCTTGGTAAATGGTAAAAAGAGTGAATTTTTCATGCATAAAATAAATTACCTTGGGCATGTCATCTCTTCTGAAGGGATTCAGATGGATCCTGAAAAGATTAGGATAATCCAAGAATGGCCTCATCTTTGTGATGTACATGAGGTGCGATCGTTTCTTGGCTTATGTTCTTATTACCGCCGCTTCATCAAGCATTTTGCACATATGGCTTCTCCACTTCATGACCTTACAAAGAAGAAGATCTCTTTCCAATGGAAGGAAAAAGAGAAGGCAGCCTTCACAAGGCTGAAAACAGCTCTTACTTCTGGACCTGTTCTTATCATTCCAGATCTGGTAAAACCATTTGTGGTGGAAGCAGATGCTTGCGGTGATTGTATTGGTGCAGTGCTAAATCAAGAAGGCCATGCCATAGCCTTTGAAAGCCGCCATCTAAATGATGTGGAGAAAAGGTATGACATTTATGAAAAGGAGCTCTTAGCAGTGGTTCATGCTTTAAAGATATGGAAACATTATCTTTTAGGCAATGAATTCCTTATTAAAACCGATCATCAAAGCTTGAAGTATTTCAAGACTCAAAAGCATTTGCAGGAGAAACATGCAAGATGGAAAAATTTCTTGTCTATGTTTCATTTTCAAATTATGTACACTCCAGGGAAACAAAATGTAGTTGCTGATGCACTTTTTAGAGTGCCTCGCATTGCAACTATTACAGTGGCTCATCATGAAGATTTTCAAACGATGAAGAATACTTATGATGAAGATACTGATTTTGCAGCAATTTGGTCAAATTTACAGCAAGGAGGTTCTCATCCAGGTTATTCCATCAAAGACGGTTACCTTCTCATGAACAATCGCCTTTGTGTCACTCTTCCTGTTCGACAAAAGGTGCTTAAAGAAAGTCATGAACCCCCTTATGCAGGGCATAGAGGGAGGGCAGCCACTCTAAGTGCAATTGAGCGCTACTTTTATTGGCCAACATTACGAAAAGATACACATAACTTCATTGAGGCTTGTCTGGTATGCCAAAAATCCAAATATGATAGGCAGAAGATTCCAGGATTGTTGCAACCTCTTCCAGTGCCCAAAGATCCATGGGAATCTATCACAATGGATTTCATCTCAGGTATTCCAAGAACACCTCAAGGTCATGATATGATTTGGGTCATAATTGATAGATTCAGCAAACAATCACATTTTATTCCATGTCATAAAACATTGAAATCCGCACAAGCTGCAAGACTTTTCATTCAACATAACTTCAGATTACATGGTATGCCTTCTGAGATCATTTCAGATAGAGACTCCAAATTCACAAGTAACTTTTGGCGTGCTTTATTTGAGAATTTGGGAACCACTTTAAAGTTCTCCTCAGCTTTTCATCCTCAAACTGACGGGCAAACAGAGGTGATGAATCTCACTCTTTTGGATATGTTGAAAGCTTATGCTAGTGAACATAAGTCACAATGGGAGAAATATCTTCCATTATTGGAGTTTGCTTACAACAATACAGTGCACTCATCCACAGGGAAAGCTCCAAATGAAATAGTACAGGGTAAAGTGATTCCTCCTCCGATTATTCGCACTAAAGATAAGATTTTTGCTGCTGATGAGTTTGCTTCAGATTTAAAAACCGCAATGGATCAAGTTCGAGCCACTATCAAAGTTGCCCAAGAGCGACAAAAGAAGTAAGCAGATAAACGAAGAAAACCTTTGGCTTTTGAAAAAGGTCAATATGTCTTGCTAAAGTTTGATATAAGCAGGCTCAAACAAGGTTCTGGTCAAAATTTATCTTTTCCAAAGCTCTCCAGTAGATACTTTGGACCCTTCAAAGTGATTGAGAAAATAAATGAAGTTTCTTATCGACTTGAGCTTCCTACTCATTGGAAAATACACAATGCTTTTCATGTAAGTTTGCTAAAACCTTACATAGGACCAGAACCAAAGGAACCCATTACTGAAGATCCCCCAAAAGTTGAAGAAACAGAGCAACTCTTGGAACCTGAAAAGATTTTGTTTCTCAAGGATCGAACCACGAGAAGTGGCCTTGTGACACGAAAATTCTTACTAAAATTCAAGAATCTACCCACAACAGATGCACAGTGGGTAGATGAAAAATTCATGAAGGATTACCCAAATATTCTACAGCAATATCAAGAAGCTTTTCAACTGAGGACAGCTGAATAAAAGCCAGAGGGCTGTCACAACTCTATAGAAATAGAATTTGTATCCTTTTTCATTAATTTGTCTATATAATGATTTATTAAATTTATTTCCTTTGCACTAATTAGATATAAAGAAAAGTGCATTGGAGCTAGCCACTGATGAGTGGTCACAGGTTATGGTGGACCCACGCGGTGGGTTAGAGAAAAGATAGTTCACACTTCCACCTATATGACCCGATTGGGCGCCTGGGACTAGAACTCACGCATATCAGGGTTAGACTCGCACACAGAAAGGATTGATGCCTTGAAGTGTGGGCTATATCCACCAGAACAAACAGTTACAATCAACAAGATGGCATGATCATGAAATGCTTGTATAATGTGCATGTGTGGGCTGAAAGCTTGAAATGCACATTTCTTTGCATAGGAAAGTCACATGAAGATTCGGATACCATTTTTGCGATGTACATGGAAAAAGCTTTCATATGACACCCATATTGGGGGAGTCCCTAAATTTTAGGAGATTCCTAAAATTTAGGAGCCTCGAACTAGCCTAAAAATGCTAGTCCTAAAAAATAGGGATGTCATTCTAAAAATAGTAAGTTTTGTACTCTGACTGTGCTTACTAAATTTGGTTGTTTCTATTCTTGACAGTATTCAACCCAAAAAGGAAGGCCATAGAGAAGAGACAAGTGTCAAGACACTTGTCACACAAGTTTCCAAGTGTCCCACCACTTGTCACATCTCATGACATGTGGCTGGACACTTGTCTTGTGCTACTCCACTTTCCCCTTTTGTACTAGCTCTCCCCTCTCCTATAAATAAGAGCTCGTTTTTCTTCATTCATCATCATTTTTCTTTGCTGTAAACTCATGTACAGCATCCATAGATAGCTAGAAACTGGCCCCATCCATCCCCATCATCATCCCCCACTTCTCCATTATCAAATTCCTCCATATTCCCTCTTCTATCACTGTTGTTTTACAGGACAGCAAGCCTGTAAATTCATTACAGCACCTCCTTCTCGAGCTCTTTCTTCCATTTTAGCTACAAGAAGCAAGCCCTATCCATGTACTGCTGATCAACGATGGAGAAAGTCTGAATTCCCCTTTTTCTTCTCTCATACTATAAAGAAATCAGTTCTTATCATTGCATAATAGATAATGCATGTGTGTTTGTACATCTTTGCATGATCTTGTGAGAGTGAGAATTACTTCTTCTCACTCTCAGGTTGATTGTAACTGAGCTCTTCCCTAAGGGACTTGGGTTGAGCAAAAATACATTCCTTCGGGGGGGGAGGGGGGGGGGGGGGGGTTTGCCCATCTTCAACCCTCAATCTTGTCTCCATTACTTTTACATTTTCATGGCTGTAATTTTGTGAGTAATTTTCATTTTCAGCTTTAAGTGTTCATTCTCTTTTATATTAAATCTCGAAAACAAGCGAATATCATAATTGTTAAGCATACTACGTTGTTCGGGGCGTTTACAGTATGTGAAGCGATGTGATACCTGTCAAAGATATGACAGTAGAGAGAATAGGAAACGTCCACTTATGCCTATTATGGCTATCCTTCCATTTGAGAAGTGGGGCATTGATTTTGTGGGTCCTATTACCCCGTCGTCTACTACCCAGAAGAGGTATATTATAATGGCCACTGATTATTTTACAAAATGGTCAGAAGCGTGGGCGACGAGGCAGGACAATGCCAAAGAGACTGCAAGTTTCCTGTTAGAGCAGATTATCTGCCACTTTGGTCCACCGAGGGAATTAGTGTCAGATCGTGGAACCCATTTTTTGAATAAGGTGATCAAAAGCTTGACAGAAGCTTGGCAAATCAAGCACAATAAAACGACTCCTTATAATCTGCAAGAAAATGGGCAGGTGGAAAGTACTAATAAGCAACTTGTGGGTATCTTGTCTAAGATAGTCTCTGAGAAGAAACAAGACTGTGATAGGAAGTTGTATGTGGCAGTATGGGCGTATAATACCACGTTCAAGCGAGCTACCGGCCATACTCCATTCAAATTGGTTTATGGGAAAGAGTGTGTGTTACCCCTTGAGATTGAGTTGCCAACCATACGGTTTGCAATTAACCATTCCTTGGAAGGATTCCCTTTTTGAACGTTTCACGACCATAGCCAACCTGGATGAGCTGAAGTTGCAGAGCTTATTACACCAGGAGGTAGCTAAACGTCGGATGAAGCAGTTACATGACCTTAGAGCGAAGAAATATACCTTTAAAAAAGGGCAATTAGTCCTCTATTACGATGCGTGTAGGGAGTTGTTTCCAGGGAAGCTGGAACCTAAATGGGATGGCCCCTACAAGATTGTTAGGTTAGGGAAGAACAGGTCTACGGCCCTATTAGTTGATCTACAGGGAGTAGAGTTTAAAAATAAGGTTAATCTTAATAAGATTAAACCTTATTATTTCTAAGTATGCTAATATAGAGAAATGCATTGCAGGTCCATGCTGGGGATGATTTGAGACCTGCGAAAGAGCTTAAAGTCGGTTGAACACCATATCGGGGAATATGGAAATTTCCCATAAGTTTGGGACACGTGGTCAAATCTTGGGATTTGTCATAACTTGAACATTATAACTCCAAATCAAGCGCTCTATAGCTCAACTGATTCCATTTTTCAAGCACTTTCCAATGATAGGTCACATCATATGATTTTGAAAAACTTATGGGCATGTTATCCGGGTGCCACCTTTTTAGTATTCAAAAAATGGGAATTGGGAGATTCCCAAACTCACTAATATTGTGTTGTTGATGGGCCGGTTAATCCCTTATTTGGAGCACCCATATCTGGAGTAGAGATACCATTAGGGGAAACTTATCTGGTGGAGCAAAGGATACAAAGTGATTGAGCAAGAAGACGGAACCTTTGTGTGGGAGATCAAAGTCTTTTGCCATCACTGCTTACGACTGTTGAGGAGTATCCCTGTGGAGTTCAATGAAGAAGGTGGGATGGAGCCGTCAGTTCATCCTCTCAACATGCTAAACTTTGATTACCATAATTACGAATAGAGGAGTTCGTAATGGCAGGCTGTGTAAACCTATTGTGGACGTATACATTATATTTTGACGGAGCATCCAAGGGCCCTAATAAAAAAGGAAGTGTTGGAATAGTAATCCGAGATCCCCGACGTAGAGTTACAATGAAGTTAGCTGCTTATCTCGGGGTAGGATTCACTAACAATATGGCGGAGTATAAAGCCTTGATTATGGGACTGCATATTGCCAAACAAGGTGGTATTCGTCAGTTGTTAGTAAAAGGGGATTCCCAGTTGATCCTGAATCAGCTAGATGGGACATACACAGTGCGGAATCCCATTCTTTGTATGTATCATCGGACTGCGATGACCCTACTTGAAGAGTTTGAGAGAGTGTCTTTTCAGTTGATTCCACGTTACTGGAATCAGTTTGCGGATTCATTAGCAAATCTTGCTTATGAGGAAGACCTCTTCTTTTATTGTGGTCCTAGTCTGGATATTGTTATCAATTATGAAACAGGACCCGGTCGCTTGTGGGGAATGTTATCAAAGCATGCAATATATGGCAGACGATGGTTGATATGGGTAATGTAAAAAGTAGCCGAGACCAATCTACCGTTATTATCTTGGACCCATAGGTTAATTAGACGACATGTTATGCGTACACCTCTTGCTATCTATGCAGGAGGGATGGGTCATAACCTTATGCATTTAGTTTAGGGCTACGAGCCTATTTTTCCTCCTTGGAAAGGCGCTTATTATTGTATATCTGGATTCTTTCAGGGAGGGATGTGTAGGTGTTATTCTGTTTGATCTCGTTAGGCCAAGAGGGCCGATTCTTTTTTGTGGTAAAGTGTTTTATTTCATTAGGCCAAGAGGGCCAGTTTTCTATTTAGTGCAGGTACGGTTAATGGTTTCTTGTTTTAGTTTTGTGCTAGACAGATTCGGAAAAAGAGCTTGGAAGGAGCCTTTTGTTGCGTGGAAGCTTCTCGTGGCCCTATCCAAGTGATATCTTTCCTTTATGAGTACTGTGGTTTTTATACTATACGTGTCTGTGTACTTGTTAAAGGGGTTTTTCGTTTCTTGTTGGGGACCGGCGTCCAAGGCATGAAGTCCCAGGTTTAGGTTCAGCATGTTTGAGGGAGGTCTGAGTAGTCATTGCCTCCTGTAAAGACATTGCCAAGCATTGAAAGACCTGTTTTAGAAGTAGTTCTAGTGACCCTATTCTGCTAGCCTGCTAGGCGGCCGTTCTAGGAGTTCTTATTAGTTGTGAGGCCGTTAGGGAAGCCTGCAGAAGAAAAATGATAATGATAAGAAGAAGGAAAACCCTGAATACCTAAAGAGAAAATATAAATACAGAGGTGTGTAAAAAGGGGTTCTAACCCCTATAAACAGAAAAGAAAAGGAAAATATCTTAGAAGTAGTTGATCATTGCCTTGCGAAGGCCTGGTAGGTTCTTGGGGACGAATCAGACCCAGGGCCGATGCCTTGCCCTTCCTTGGGATAACATCTTGCCAGAAAGAAGAAATTAAGGAAGGTTGGAGCGAAAATAAAAGTGAGCATCAAAAAAGGATTAAGTGTCGCCTTGCGAGGGCTTGGTAGGTTCTTGGGTACCGAGACAGGACCTGAGGCCGATGCCCTGTCCTCCTTGGGTCACTATGCTCAGCTCCCTCCTTTTTACATGCCCAAGTATGGAAAAATAAAAACCTAAAAGCTTAAATGTGCTAAAAGACAATACTTCTTGATCAGGCTATAGGAGTCCTCGCCTAGTAGGAGCTCCTGGTTGTGTTGTCCTTAGTTAGGTAGGTAGTTCAGACCACCACTTAGGGCAACCTCTTTGATAGTTCTTTTTAGTTTGGTCGTGTTGGAGCAGTTGGTTAGTGACTAGCTTCGGACCTTTTATCAGATTATGCTAGGCCTACTCCTTGTGAATGTCATGCCTTGGTTCTATCAGGGGGTAGGGTGAGCATTGTGCTGTGTTTAATATGTATCTATTCTGTATCAGCTTGATGCTTCCTTGGCTTGTTTTGTGTAGATCTACTGTGGGATTCGACGGGCTGAGTTGCCCTATCCCGTGGTCGCCAATGAGAGCGGAATTTTGATGCCGAGAAGTGCTTAAAAATAGCTAAAAATTACGAATATCAAGGGAAAAATATTCAACATCGAAGGTGGCGGCTCGACCTAGGACAATTTTAAGCGTCAAGTGCTTTGAAGATGCCCGTGCGACACTTCCGGATTTTTAGTAATTTTTCCATGTGCCTGTGCGAGTTAGGGAAGCTGCCGGCCAGTCTAGGATGCCGAGGCGAACGCCCAGGATTTTTCGGAACGCGATTCGAACATCGTATGCGAGAAAGACCAGGAAAAGGGCTAGAATTGAAAGGGTGGCCAAGGAGGGGGCCAAAGGGGGTGCCTCTTGGGACCCCCTACCCCCAAATTCAACGAAAAAGGAGGAGGGCGTATCGTGAAGATAAGTGCGCAAGAAAAAAACGGCACCCCCCCCCAAAAAAACGATTTCATGGCTGAAAAGAAGCCATAGCAATGACATCACAAGGCTGATCCACTATTCCTTCGCTCCGTATCGCCGTCCTTCACGCGCAAAATGGTGGACTGTAGAGAGAGAGAGAAAATCAGTCTTTCTCTCTCCTCCCTCTTTCTCCTCTAAGGGCAGATTCGTGCGGTGAAGAAGAAGAAGAAGAATGGATGACGGATGCTTGTCCAATGAAGACCGGATTGCTCTGTGGTTCAAGAGGAATGAAGATTGCTGATTGTGGGTCATCATGAGCATTAATGGCTGCTGGAAATCAGTCCGGCAATGAGGCATAAAAACCCACAACCCGAAAATACAATTGGTAATGCGTTTTTATAAGAAAATTTGATTCTTTATGCTATTTGATATATGAGACATCGTTCATATGGGCTATAAATTGATAATAATGTTGTTTGCAATGTCTTCCAACTATTTGAAATCAGAAAACCAGAAAATCATGAGCCGTATGGCCGAAAACAATAAAATAAAACATGTAAAACACGCGAAATAGGGGAAAATTGGGTGTTTTTGATATATAAATGGAAAATATAATGAGACACACCAACTAAAGTTGTGTTTTTACTGTAAATGAACCTAAGGGCCACAGCTCACAACTCATTTTTCATTTTCAGTTATTTAATATTGTGAAAAATACAAGAAAAATAGAGAAAATGGGTAAAAATAAGGGAAAAATAGGTTTTGAGTGTGCAAAAAATACTAAAAAAATAAGATTCATGTTTGTGCATGGATGGGGGGTCTGTAGTATGAGGTTTATTCTCAGTTCAGCCCTACCTTTATGTTTTAGTGAGTTTTTATTGCTTTTCATACAACAAAAAACATGGAAAAATATTACCCTAAACCTATGCATCGTGCACAATCTAAACGGCGAGGGGGTAGAGAGAATGAGAGTGGTGTTTAACTGTTGAGAGAAAGGAAAGGCTGATTGTTTTCATCTATGCATATCATATAGATCGATCGTTAATTTAAAATAAGGATCTAGTAGCACAAGGTCTCCTCGGTGCTAGGTTCGTGCAACGTAGCAATTACGCGTCAGAGAAATTCATTGAAAGAATGCTTTTGCACTAAGCACAATGCTAATTTTTCTTTGTTTGAGCACATGGGCATTCACAATTTGCATGAAGCATAAAATGATAAAAGGTATTAGACAATACCTCCTGGATGCATAGCACCTATATTCTCTCGATCGTGACCAACGTTGAGTGAATAAGGTTGTCCCAAGCTGTAGGCTAGGCGTTGGGTCTAAGGGGAAAGTAAAGTGAGGTATGGTGCATCCTGGAACGAAATAATTGGTACCTTGAGAGGACTATGTGCGAAGTGTTATATATGTTTAGCGACGCATCGAGGGGCCAATCCCCAAAATCTAGGAGAATCGTAGTGAGGTAGTGGCAGTCAGCCGTGGGAGGACCTCGTATGTTTGTACTTCGTGCCATTTGGCAATGTGCTGGGACTCCCTCTGAGGAGTGTTAATTGGGTTAGAGTTGGACTACGAGACATGATACAAATGCAAGATGTTTAGGAAGGCAATATATGTGTCATCAACGCTCCTAGCCGCGAGGCCATGGGGTTGTTGAGCGCATGATAGAGGTCCGGCTAGTGCATGAGCTAGTGCCGGCCCGTTTTAGGTCCCATCAAACATAGAACAATCTAAGTACGAGAACGCTAGATTAACTCTGCAAGCGCAATACTAAGTAACATTTTAACTTAACCTATCTTTCATATTGAATGTAACTATCATTTCATGCATATTGCATCCTATATGCTTTTCATCAAATGAAATATAACCCTTTTTCCATTCATACATCTACTTATGCATGCAAGTTATGCTACTTAAATTTATAATGCTATAAAAACATAATCTTTACTTTTCCCATGCAAGTCATGCTAATAAGAATGCAGTTGCTTATGTGAATTCTAAATAAAATATAACTCTTTTACCCCTCTCCATAACAACTATCTATTATTTAATTAAACATCCTTCTATGAATTAACCTATTTACGGTCATCACAAGGGATTTTTATTGCACAAATGCATAATTCATTTCTTCCAACGTAAATTAGCCAATGAAAACCTTCCAATGCACAAGAACATCGCAATTTATATTTAACCTATATGTGAGATGCAACTAGGACATTATTGCATAAGTGCATCTTTTAACACATGAACCATATATTCAAAAATGCAACAACCTCTCATCATGATGGTGCGAGAAATATAAGTACCTTGTCATGCGATTTAAAACTTTTCCGAACATTCCTATGATCTTTTCTTTAAAAACATAGTGTTCTAATTAAGTTTTCCCTATGCAAATTTATACTTAATGCACCCATATCATGCGAAAACGAAAAGGGTGAATTTGATGGAACCTGAACATCTGCAGGAGGGGTATTATCGATTCTTGCGCTTTGGGTGGGGACTCCTACATGTGCTCCTCTTACTCCCATGTGTGCTCCTCTTGTGTGGCACTTTGGGGCCATCGCAATTGGGACTTGGAAATAAGTCGGGCAGGTGGAGGGTGTGCTGAAATTCTCTGCAAACTGGCAAACCTTTCTTCCCGCAAGGGAACTCCCTTCACAAACGAGTTGTGTCCTTCCGCGGTCTACGGATGAAACACCCCCTAGGAAGCTTTTTTTGTGGAAGTTTCTTAAGAAGCTTTTTTAATTTCTTATTTTCTAACAGGGGGCCCTGACAGCATCGTGATGGAGACGAAAATGATGATGATGAGGGTGGCGGTGGTCTTGGCAGCCTGGCGGCGTTCAGGCGGAGCAAGGGGGTGGTGCTGCATGTCAGGTGGAGGGGGGGCGTGAAGTGTAGGTGGAGCAAGGGGTGGCGCTGCATGTCAGGTGGAGGGGGGGCGTGACGTGTAGGAGGAGCAGGGGGGGTTCTCTTGGGGGAGACACGGGAGAGATGTTACGTAAGTAGACATGTTTTGCTGCGGAGGATATACTCCATTGTAAAGCAATGAGGATAGACTCTTGTTTCAAGGTAGCATTAGCTTTCTATTAAAAAATAATTGTTGCATTAGCTTTCTATAAAAAATAATTGTTGAAGGTAGTTATCAATTTTACCTTTCTATAAATAATGGTTATATGAAGGTTCAGATTATAATATCTCGTGTTGGAAGACCCTTCATTTTGTTGCTATGCATGAACTTGAGTAGCCTAGGATAAATGTTTATTTCCTAATCCCTCGGTGGCACCATGGACAATCGAATGAATTTTGAAGAGAAAGGCACACGGTTGATTGTAGATAATGCAACCTTAATGGGTCTTGTGACACAAATGTCCTCATAAGAGTGGGTAGACCCTAAGGTCTTATTATTTGGTGGGTCAACTTTTGAAAAGCAGGGGCTTTTGGTTATTTCATTCTTGTGAGAGAACATGGAGAAGCAGGTAAGGTTCATCTTCAATTGACCACAAGAGCAGCCAAATCGTCTACGTGGACGCGGACCAGAAGTGAGCTCAACTCCTTCCTCTCACTAGGTAATCTTCTTTGGAGGAGATGGTCTTCTTACAGTTTGTGCACGAATCAGGGCTCCACCCCTATTGTCACCAAGAAATGCCCCTTCTTCACCCCATCCAGGATGCATCTTGTTGCCTTCTCTGTGACACGGGTAGTGCACCTCTGCTCATTGTAGAGTGCAGTGTGCTAGTGGCCTGAGTGCACTAGTGGGAATTGCAAACTTCAAAGGGGGAATGGTGGGCTGGTAGGATCTTCTTAAATACAGAAAATGACATGGCCCTTCCTTTGCCCAAAGATTGTGACTATGAAAGAAGCACTTTCAATGGAGAAGCTTTTGCTGGTGATGGTGGTAGATGTAGTGGCCTCAACAATGAGACATCTGCAGTAGAGGATTTGCACCTGTAGTAGAGGCATTTGCAGTAGAGGCTTAGTAGAGGATTTTGAGCCCTTCAAAGTTTTGAATGTCATAAACACAAGCAAAACATTCTTGTGTCAAAAGGGTAATCCATCTAAAGACTGTAATAGGCCATTTCATGGGGCAACCAAGTTCTGTTGCTTGATGCAATTCACTGAAAAAGAGTACGGCTATGATACATTTCATTTTGCCAAAGTCCTTCCTAGTGCTGTAGCCATGGCCATTGTAGGGACCGCAGCTAGACAATTCAGCGCTCTAGCCTCAACAGAGGGAGTCTTTTGCATGCTGGTCAGGATTCGGAACACTGGAGTCAAAGATGAAAGGGAAGGCGTAGAACATCTTGCAAAAGGCTGATGGAACATAATAGATAGAAGATTAATTCAAATCCATCATGCCAATATGGTCAGAGAGCACAGTGTAGTCGATGCATGTTGTTGCTCTTCTTCTCTTATTGTTGACATCGACCATGGCCTCTCTCTTTCTCTCTCCGTCTGATGATGATGCACTGGCCTCTCTCTCTCCCTCTCCGTCCGGTGATGATGCACTATTTATATTTCAACTATGCACTCTCATGTTTTGCCTTGATTGCACTTTGACTGATGCCTTATATGGTTTGTTGGGAGTAGGAGAACCTTGCCCTATGCGTGTAGGTTATGGCTAGTCTATTGAGTTGTATACCTATAGATGTTGCTATGGCAGCTTCTTTCCCTGACTAGCATAGTAGATGAAAACTTAAGCTTTTATGTCCGTCTTGTTGTCTAGATACCCACAAGCACGTGTACATGTGTCTTTGTTGCATATTGATTTGGGGTGGTTTCATCATGTTTATCTTGCTGCAATTCATGACCTATTTCTTTCTACAATGATTGACTGACATTCCTTCTAACATCATTGGCTACAAATCCATTCTACATCCTTCCTCCAATCAAGCAAGATAGATGCATTCAAGGTCACAAGGAGTAGGATAGTTGGGATGGCTTTAATAGTGCCATTGGTCCTAGTGTTTATCCACATTAAGCAAGCCCCAATGTCCATCTTCATCATATCCTTCTATCTCAATATTACTGCAGCTCAACTTTATCATCCTTTTACTCATTGTTGAATAAATATTTGCTTTGTTATTTTTTCATGAGTATTTAGGTTGCGTGTGCATCTCTTCGATGTGGCACACTTGTAGGTGATTTTTGGATGAAGAGTAGTAGAGCTTGTCATTATGTAAATAAAGTTTTGATCATGTAATTATGTAAATGCATTATGTCTCGAGCCTTTGTTTGTATGTGTTTACCAATCTAATGGATAGATGTATCTACACAAGCACATTACTTGTGCTCACTTTTTTCTCTTTTGGATTTGCAGTCAACCATGGCATTTGACAAGGCATGATGCATGCAATACTTCAAGTTGGGGAATTTGTGGAGGCTTGGTGGAGAGAATGAGGATGAATAGCCATTTTTTATTGTACCTTTGTTCTCTCTCTCTCTCTCTCTCTCTCTCTCTCTCTCTCTCTCTCTCTCTCTCTCTCTCTCTCTCTCTCTCCCTAGTTATGATATTGGTTCTCAACAATGAGCTCATCAAAGTCATGACTAAGAGGTGACAAAGTCACCTCTTTCCCTTGCATGTACCACAAGACTTTCAAAGTGAAACCTCTATCTTTGTGGAGCAAGTGTAAGCACTATACACAATTGGAGGTCTCTATCACTATGAGGCTCAAAGAGAGATCTAATGTATGATTCAAGATGCACAATGATCGTTCAAGTCTCCCAAGTGGATGAGATGGCAATTGGATGTCCAAGTAATTGCAATAGAAACCATAGTGTATTTGGTGTAGTTGTCCCCTTTGTTACTCTAGTGGATTTCAAAAGATGAATCATAAATTTTCAACAAAAAATAGCGAAAAACTGATTCACAAGCATCTCCACTCAAGAAGTGAAAAGGTAAGTTGGTGACTTAGACTAGGTCTAGGTAGCTACTACCAATCCCTCTATCTTCTCTATTTGTGTCATTGAGCAAGTGGGTTCAAAACTAGTCCAAAACTACAATTTGTGAGTACCATTTAATGATTTATTGATGTTATACTTTATCTTAGGGGTTATTCCCATCATCCTCATCTAAATTCTCATTGTCTCACTATTGCTATCATCTTTTGGGTTTGTATCGAAATCCAAGTCACTGCCCTAAGACTTTTGACCTTTTTAAGGGGGTTCAAAAGATTTCTTTGACTTCTTGCTAGAACCAACCATCAAGGTTTGTTCCAGTATTAGTAGCTAGAGCCACCGGCAAAGTGTGAGAAAAACCTAGAACATAAATACAATACAATATTTTTCCAATAAACTTTGTATTGGTAATCTTGTGGAAAAAAATGTATGTGTATGTCTGTATGGAATTGTTGTGTAACTTTTTATATGGGCTCACTTTGTGACTATGCTAAAAGAGGATTTCAAGAACATTAAGCAGTACATAATGACATTATGAATTTTAATTTTCTTTGTGGTTTATGCTTAGATTTCATATTATGGCACCAAAAAGAGTGCTTGGCAAGAGAAAGGAATATGTCTCACATCATAGTAAACGTCAAGTCAACACGAAGCTATGTTCCGGATGTGCTCCTAGGCAGATCATAGACCAGGAAGCATCATCACGTGTGAGACCTTTGGACACTCCTCCAAAGAAGAAAGGACGTGGTCCAAAAAGATGTGTGTTCATTGACGATGAAGCACAAGTAGATGGGGACTCTAATACCATTGACGAGATTGCTGAGCAGACACGTAGGCACTTATATGTTCATTTCATTTATATGCCACTATTGCTTATTGTTACTCATTGTTGTTTATCATTATATATACAATTGCTTTGTTACTATTTTTTTTAATTGTTGTTTACTAACATCTGTGTTTATAGAGACCAATGTGCACCATGAGGGTCTGGACGTCAATGAAAAGATGAGTGGTGATACTGCTCAAGGGGAGGCTGAGGATGGAAAACAACAAAAGCACTCAAGGCACCTGGGCAAGCAAGTCTCTCTAGGCTTGATTAAGGATGCACTGAGTCAGTTTTATGTCAACAAGAGGACATTGCCTCCTGTCGTACCTCTTTGTAGATTGGTGGCTCATGAGGCAGTCAAATTTTCCACCGATGATGCTCAGTGGTTGATTCCTTCCTTTGATTCTATTGGTTATCTAGAGACTATGGGACACTTCCTTGTGTTAGTTGCAGGTCCTAGAGGGGAGACCATACCTATGACAGCCAACAATCTAGATGACTGGGGTCTGATTTGGGGTCAAAGAAATGAGGAGTTTGAGATGGCTCTTAGGAGAGAATGGCAGGATCTTAGGGGCAAGAAGTTCTTGGTTTGGGATGGAAACCATAGGCTAAAAACATGGTGGAGATGCATCAAAGAAAGTAAGTAATCATTTATACTTTGTCCATTATGCATGTAGGCATTGAATATATTTGTATACTTCGACAAACATTGAATACTTTGTCTTATGTTATCCAATTTTCAATTATAGAGCAATGCTTAATGTCATATTTGTGTATGGTGTCAATTCATTGAGGTGCCAATGGAGAAGGAAGTAGAGCTACTACTCGCATTGGATACCACCAATGCATAAGTATTCTTCCTTAAACTATGCTTCTCATTGTCATATTTATGATTACATTCTCATATTTATGATTATGTTTGTTTCCAATAGTATTTCTAGGGCACATGTAACTCCAAATACTACTCATGAGGTGTACATGTTCCAAAAGTTTGGTCTTGCAGACAGAATCCATTCTAGATAGATTGAGTCCAGACATGAGGAAGTGGGGTAAGGTTGAGATGAGTATAGAGGGAAGGAATTAACATGGTGCTGCTCCATGGTATAACTCTCCTTGCAGTTTAATATCTCAGCTTGTATAGAAGGTGCTTTTCTATCTCTAGCTCTCTTGTATGGAATGTGCTTTTCTATCTATGGCTATAATTTTATTTTTGTTTTGGTATGACATGATGAATTCCATGCCTTTATCTCAAAAGAAACTGCGAAGGTTGAGGCACTTGGTATAGATGAGGCAGGAGGAAGAAACGATTAGATAAGTCTATAAGAGCGGAAGAGGAGCGCCTCAAAGATAGGGGTTACAAGTACTTATGCATTGCCAATCCCCAAAATGGGGATGATTTCTTTAAGTTGTTATTTAGCCTAAGGTGGGATGATGCAAACATGCTCAAAATCACAAGAGACAAGTTGTATTGTCTTACAGGTAATTTGTATTTACAAAGCAAGTTGCATGCCTGTTGTATTTTTTCTTCAATTCTTTCTATTCATGCATGTTTTTGTGCAATGTAGGAAAAAAATATTACTGCATCTTATGAGTCTTACGAAGTCTAAAGATCCCCAATACCCTCACTTTGGTGATTACAAGCTCTTTCAAATTTACATGAAGAAAGAGACATATTGGGCTCATTTGCATTTGGAGGCCGTGCTACAGATCCAAAGGATATAAGTAGATACAAGTAGAAGGTCCACAACTGCCAGACTCATTTGAGAAGTTTTTCAAACTTAACTTGAAGAATCATGTCATGCAAGTTGACACAACACAATGCATACATATTGCTTTTTTGACATTTTTCTTAATGTACATATCAATATTAAGTTTTTGTAAAATGTTTGTAGGCTTTTGTGTGTCTCGTGGATGGAGTGAAGTCTTCAGCCTGTGTATTCATCCAAATGTGTGATTTATATGTTTATTTTGATTGTTGTGCATGAGGAGTAATCATTTCTTCTCTTATGGTAAGTGCTTTGATCATTATGGAGTCATTTGGATCGAGAATGTTGCAGGTGGATACTACAGTGTGTAAAAGAGAAGACATTGGATGCAGCTCTGGAATTCACAAGAGAGTGGATTGATATCCATGATGAGAATACCATGTATTCTCCAACATTATGTGAGAGGAACTTGATGGCATGGGAGGAAAATGTTTGTCCTTGATGGCTTGATTACTCTGTGGGAGTTATCCCTAAGCAAGAGAAAGATTTGCATAAGAGTAAGTACTTTAACCCATGTAAAGTGCATTGTTGCTTTTGTAGAATTACTTTTTATGATCATGCATGAGGGTTTAAAGGTTGAATCATGCTTGTAGGGTTCATGGAGGAGGTTCCTACTCATGATTCACTTGCCATGCCCATTGTTGTAGAAGAGCAAGTAACTATAGGTATTGAGGGTGCAGAAGGAAGTACTCAGGCCATCGAAGCTCATAAGGATACTACACAAGCCGCCCAAGGTAGTCATGATAATGTGCAGGCTACTCAAGCTACCATTGGGGCCACTACTACACTTCTTGCTAGCCCCATTGACAAGAGAGGCAAAGGGCTTATGAGCCAACCAAGCACCTCCACAAATCCACTGAGAAAAAATGTGATGCAATCATTTATGGCACCCACCACCTCCTTTGTTGCAGAGTCATCTCTTGGCCGAGAGAGTTGGGAGAGGCAACCCATAACTCATTCAGTAGGTGAGAATCTCTTATATTAAGTTGAAATTCATTTGCTTTGTTTGGCGTCCATGAGGAAGACTTACATGTTCCCTTGATAGGTAAACATGGTGACCATGCTTTGAAAGAACCTCAATTTACCTGTTTGCGTGTAGCATTGCATCATTGTTTACTTAGCATCAATGACTATGTGTTGTTTTTTGAATAGCATCGACAAGTTTTTTGCAACACATAAGACACATCTTTATAGAAAAAATGGCATTCCATGTCGAGAGGTAGCTCGATTGATATTTGCAGATTTTGCTACGGGATTGCTTGTGGATGCTCTAGGTTTTGCTTCATTGGGTAAGCTACGTTTTCTCTCATACAAGGTTTACATCAAAATCACTTCCCATATGTTATGACCCTTGTGTTTCTTTTAGACGACATGACTATTCCCAAGTGGAATACATTCTCAAAGGGTCTAGTTACGGGTTGCATGGATCTTGCTTGTGAGTATTTGGCCGAGTATTTGGCTGACGAGGGATTCTTGGTTAGTATGTGCTTGGCAAAGCATATAGGTGAGTTCATTGTGGATGCAGTGAGAGTGGAGCTTATGCTTCACCTCACTTGGATGCTCATGTGTAATTCCAAGGCTTATCGGCACCCTATTACTAGAGAATCAGTAAGATAACAAAGCTGGATGCTTTAAACATATTGTTATATGTTGCAAACAAGGTTTGATCACTTATTCTATTGCCACTCATGAATAGGTACTTGATCTTACAATGTGTCTTTGGCATCGTGCTGGTCATGTTGTACCTTGCTACAATAAAGAGGCTGGGGAGAAGATTTCAGAGAGGTTGTTTCTAGCATATTGTAGCTACATGTTGGATGATTGTGCCTTTCCCACAGATATTGATGGTGCCATTCTTAGAGGTGGGGTGGAGAGGTCTCATCTTTTTTATCGGTAAGTAGTTTTTGTCAAGATTGTGGGAGAGAAGGAAGGAGTCTCACTTGTAGCTTCCTCGCTTGCACAATGGGGGAATACACACATAGGTGGAGGCTGAAAACAGTTTTCCTCTTCTTAGTTGTGTAAGCCAAAAGAACTCTCATACAAAGAAATAGAAGAACCCTATATATGGGTCTCAAACCAAACTCAACTAACTAAGGTGGCATACTAGCTGAACCATGAACTAGAGTAGATAAGGATAGCTGTCATCTAGCTATTATTCATGGGCGGTGTACCAACCGCATCTGCAACTAACAAGTCGGTGACATAAATGCACAACGGTCACCCTGGCATATCACGAGTGGAGCTCGATATCTCAACACTCCCCCTCGAGCTCAATCCCAATTCCTGCACATCAAGCAGGTCTCTGAACTTGCGCAGCTTCTATACGCCCAATGCCTTTGTAAATATGTCAGCTACCTGATCCTCTGTGGGCACAAAAACTAGATCAATAAGACCTAGTAAAACTCTCTCTCGCACATAGTGATAATGCACCTCAATGTGCTTTGTTCTAGCATGATAGACTGGGTTATTTGCCAAGTGTATACTACTCATGTTGTCACAATAAATGACAACTAGCCCATCTGTAGACTGATGCATATCATAAAGTAGCTTATGCAACCAAGCTACCTCACATGCAGCCATTGCTACACCCCTGTACTTAGCCTCTGTGCTCTACAAGGCAACTGTAGGTTGTTTCTTGCTGCTCCAAGTGGCTGCAGCACTCCCAAAAGAGAACACATATCCACTGGTAGATTGTCTATCAGAAATACTACTAGCCAATCAGCATTAGTGTATCCATGCAACTGTATCTGAACCCCAGTCTCATAAAATAGTCCATACTGCAATGTGGACTTCACATACCTAAGTATGCATCTAGCCGCATCCAAATGCGGTTTCCTTGGAGCCTGCATAAACTGACTTACCAAGCCAACAGCATAGCTCAAATCTGGCCTGGTAATAGTCATATAAATCAAACTTCCTACTATGCGCCTGTACATAGTAGGGTCTTCCAAAAGCTCACCTGCATCTGCGCTCAACTTCACATTCTGCTCCAAAGGAACTGAAATAGGCTTACAGCCTATCATCCCATATTTGGACAGCATGTCCAATCCATATTGCCTCTGCAAGAGCCATGTCCCACTTGGTGATCTAATTACCTCAATGCCCAAGAAATAATGCAGCTCTCCAAAATCCTTTATCTCAAACTTCTGCTTCAATAGCATTTTCACATGAAGGATATCTTCATCACTATCACCTGTGATAATCAAATCATCAACATAAATGACAAGCAACATAATACCTTAGACTGTTTTTCTCACATAAAGTGAGAAATCTGCCTTGGAAATCTGAAAGCCAATAGTGACAAGATACTGTCCTATCTTGTCAGACCATGCTCTAGGTGCTTGCTTCAAACCATACAAGGCTTTCTTCAACCTGCAAACAAACTCAGGATGAACAGCATGCACATAACCTGGTGGCTACTCCATATAGACCTCTTCTTGCAAATCACCATGCAAGAAGGCATTCTTTACATCCATCTGATGTAAAGACCATCCCTTTGATGCAGCCATAGCAATGACTACTCTTACGGTTGCCATCCTTGCAACCGGACTGAATGTTTCTTCATAATCGATTCCATATGTTTGTGCATACCCCTTGACTACTAGTCTTGCCTTGTATCTATTCACAGAACCATGTGCATTGTGCTTCACCTTATAAACCCACTTACAACCAATTGCATTCTTATCTTTAGGCAAAGGTACTAATTCCCATGTAGCATTTGCTTCCAAAGCATCCATTTCTTCATCCATGGCTTTCTCCCATTTTTCTTTTCCCATGGCTTGCTCAAAAGAAGTGGGTTCTGGTTCTTGTATCACTTTGACTATATAGGCATAATGAATGGCTATAAATCCATCATATTTCAGCCTATCCACAGGATACCTAGCTCTAGTAGACCTACGCAAAGTAGGCTCACTTCCAGGTGCTCTCAAAACATCCCTGGTCTTCCTTACTCCAGGTGTAACAATAGAAGGAATACCCAACTCATCATCAATGCTCTGTTCTGAGCCACTGGATTCACCATCCACATAAGAGTAACCTGCATTCACATCAAACATGGGCTGATCTACCTTATCTTTTCCTTTTCGTGATAACTGCATACCACTGTCTGCATTGCTTTGAGAAGATTCTCTTGATCTCAATCTGCTTGTCCATGGCGAAGAATGTGAACCACTACTAGAGGACACTCTAGGTCCACTAATATCTTGTGACTGCTGCTGTGAATTCTGTGCAGCATTACCATTTTGTGCATCTACATTATCAATCACATTTACTAGTTTATACCAGCTACTCATCTCATCAAAAACAACATCTTTGCTCACTGTAAACTTACAAGTAGAAGGGTTATAGCATCTATACCCTTTTTGCTCTACAGAGAGTAGCCAATAAAGATGCACTTCTCAGCTTTTGGATCCAACTTGGATCTCAACTCATCTGCCACATGAACATAGGCAATGCAACCAAAAATTTTCAAATGAGAAATATCTGGTTTCCTACCAGTATACCTCTCCTCTAGAGTCATGCCATGTATTGGTGCAGTGGAAGTCCTGTTCATTATGTAGACTGTTGTAGCAACTGCCTCAGCCCAGTAAAAATCTGGCAGGTCTTTTTCATTGAGCATCGCACGAGATACCTCTCCAATATGCCTGTTTTTTCTTTCTGCAATTCTATTTTGCTGTGGGATATGACTACATGAATATTGCTGCTTTATGCCATGCTCCTGCAAGAACCTTGCAAACTCATTTGAGAGGTACTCTCCCCCTCCATCTGACCTTAGGCATTTTATTTGCAGGCCTGTTTCTTTTTCAACCATAGCTTTAAGAGTTTTGAAATGCCCAAACACTTCACTTTTCTTTGTCATAAAATACACCCAAACTTTTCTGCTATAGTCATCAATAAAAGTGACAAAGTAATGACTGCCTCCAATAGATGCAGCTTTAGTAGTCCACACATCAGAGTGGATTAATTCCAATGGCTTTTTACTCTCTTGAACATGTCTAGGAAATGGTTTCCTTGCCTGTTTTCCAAATTGACAGGTTTCACATACGTTACGCATTTCTGCAACCTTGAATATAGGCAATCCTGCAACAATATTTTGGGCTTGCATTGATTTCAGTCGTTGTACATTAACATGACCAATGCGTTTATGCCAGATATATCAATATCTGCAACTACACCGGTCCCATGTGCAAACATTGCTGCACTCAATTCAGGCATGTCTGCATCCAACGTAAACATTCTGCCCTTCTTCTTTCCTTTTGCTATCAAGCAACCTTTATTTTTTATATCCTCAACAAAGCATCCATGAGGATTAAATCTGACCTACAAGCCCTGCTCAACCATTTGACCAACATAAACCAGGTTCTTGGTGATATTCGGGACATGAAATACATCCGATAGGTATTTCTTTTTTCCATCTTGCATAAACAAAGGAATTTTTCCAATCTACACAATAAGATGTGCAGTATCATCACCAGTCTCCACAAATCCTGGTTTTTCCATTTTCCTTGCATCCTATCCATTCTGCATAACCTGTCATGTGGTTTGACGCACCTGAGTCAACATACCACACCGTTGCTTTCTTCTGCACTTGTCACAGAATTGTTCATGTGATGCACCATAAACAAATGCTCATTTTTGTCATCACCCTGTCTACTAGAAGATGCATAATTTCCTTGTTGCAATTTTTCATTCATGATGTCATTCTGCTTTTTATAGCAGTCTTTAGCCATATGACCCATTTTACCACAGTAGTAGCATTCAACATTGTTGTTTGTATTTTGGCCTCTTTGCCATCCACCATGACCTCTTTGGCTCCCCCTGCCTCTAGAGTTACCACATCCTCCTCCATAGGACTGGTTTTCTTGAGTTTGCTACATATTCTGATTTCTACCACGGCCTCCAGATCGGCCTCCTCTACCTCTGCCTCTACCTCTTCCAGCATTTGAGTAGAAGATAGTTTATTTTGAAGTTCCTCCTAAAGAAGATGCACCACCATTTCTCTGCTCCTCAGAAATTAGAAGAGCAATCAACTCCTCAAAATCAGGAAATCTTTCACGGACGGAAATGGATGTCCGAAACTGTGCATAATCCTTTCCTAGACCATTCAAGGTCACAGAAACTAAATCATCATCTTCCACTGGCGACCCAATGGAAGCAAGTGCATCTGCAATCTTCTTCACCTTCATGTGGTAGTCATTGATGCTCATACTTTCTCTTTGCACATTGTGCAACTCTTGCTTGAGTTGCATTTTTCTGACCTGCGTATTTGTGCTATACATTTTTAACAAAGTATCCCATGCCTCCTTTGGCGTACTTGCATCCTGAATACGCACAATCATAGAGCCTGAAATACTGATAGACAGCTATATAACTTTTCTGGCTCTCTCATGCCATCCTTTAAATGCCTACATTTGCTGTTGATTGGGAATATCAGGAAGAACTGGTTCTTCTTCATTTCCTGCAACAAATTCCCAATATCCTTTTCCCATAAGGAAATTCGTCAGTCTAAACTTCCATGCTTGGAAGTTGTTCTTGTCAAGCTTTTCAGTGACAATCTGCGAAAGAGAATCAGACGCCATTACAGAACACTGCAAAAAATTCTGTCACTGTAAAAAACACAGCTTCAGCCTCACAAGGGCAAATCTGCAAAACTGACGAAAGTGGTATTTGACCACACAGTCACTTCCTAGTGACGATTTTGCATCAACAGGCAACAAGGATGATTCTGTAACTCCCAATGTCTCTGTGCACAGGCATACGATGCAATTTCTACGGTAACTTTTCACCAACCTGTAGAACAGTGGTCACACAGCATAAAACAGGGCCTTTTCCTGAGTGCATGAAGAAAACTTCCGCCTCCAAAACAAGCCCCGAAATGGCCTCAAATCAAAAAAATAGAGCAACCCGAGGCTAAAGCCCTTACCCACAGTATCTACTGGTCTCTTGCTACACCGCGAAGGGCGTCTCAAACTGAGACAATGCACTCTTGCACTTTCCGGTTGTGATACTGCAGAGACTTGCTTCCAAAACAGAAAAATGAAAGCAACACTGGTCCTCTTACCAGAACGCCGCAAACTTGGTTTGCTTTCTTGAGCTCCTTACCACGAACAAAGCTCTGATACCATGTCAAGATTATGGGAGAGAAGGAAGGAGTCTCACTTGTAGCTTTCTCGCTTGCACAATGGGGGAATACACACACAGGTGGAGGCTGAAAACAATTTTCCTCTTCTTAGTTGTGTAAGCCAAAAGAACTCTCATACAAAGAAATAGAAGAACCCTATATATGGGTCTCAAACCAAACTCAACTAACTAAGGTGGCATACTAATTGAACCACGAACTAGAGTAGATAAGGATAGCTATCATCTAGCTATTATTCATGGGCGGTGTACCAACCGCATCTGCAACTAACAAGTCGGTGACATAAATGCACAACATTCACCTTGGCATATCACGAGTGGAGCTCGATATCTCAACAGTTTTGTATGTTTTTGCTCTCAGGTTTCGTTGTATAGTTATTTCATTGTTTCTACTTGCATGGTCGCAAACGCGTTTGTATCTTAATTGGTGATATGGTTAGGTGGTTATTGGCCACATTTACAAAGCGCTACGACTATGTTTTGGATATGTTTGCAGGGTGTGGTAGTTTGGCACGAGCCAATGTAGAGGAGATGAGACACTGCATGTGTCTAGAGCTAGATGACATGCTCTATGGGGAATGTTTATCCACCCTTGTTTGTGGAGGGACTGGTACTATGTTGAGGGAGAGGGGGTTATTCACCCTTGTACTGTGCTGAGGGAGATAGAGAATCTTTATCCACCCTTGTATGTGAGCTTATTACATTGCTTAGTTTGACATTATGCTTTGTGGTTGGTTGTGTTGACACCATATCATTCAACTATATTTTTGCCATGTGACTATATTGGTTTTTCTTTCCCTATCATTACTTTATCCAAGGGATCACATGCATTAGGATATTTGATTTGGTTGGTTATGTTGAGAATATGCCGCGTTGGTCTTTTTTTCTTGATGTGTGTTCATGTAAATACAAATTGTCATACTATTTTAGTAATAATAAAGAATTATAAATTTATTTTTATGTCACTTCATGTCTATAGTTTGTATGACTATGAATCAGTAATCATGCTATGAATGTATGTTGCACGAAAAAAGCTTGAAAAAATGAGATTGATTGCAAAAGAACGAAAATGAAATCTCGCAAAAATAAAATCCCCCTTGCCATGTATTAATGATGAGAGTTCCAAAAATGCATGGCAACCATGGGGGCTGATGCTTCATCTAGCAAGAAGGAAGCTAACATCAAGAAAGTAAACAACAAAACTTAGTGAATGAGCCAAAAGATGTCTTCTCCTAGCCTCTTGCCTTCTTTATCCTAACCCCTCATTTCCAAAGTTAAGAGCATATTTACGTAGGCAAGGGCTGAATTTACAAGGATGGAAATTACTAGGTATGAAATTAGCATGATTCCAAAGTACAAAAATATCAAAGTATTTTTTCTTCATGACAAACCATCCCGTCCTAAGATGGTTTTGTCCTCAAAATCAAGGATAAATGGACCAAATCCATGCCAAGGATGATAGTAATAATGCCCATGTAGCTCCAATATGATAGGAAAGAACTTTCCATGAAAGAGATACCTTTATGTATACCAAACTGTGAGTATATTGGCTACTGTCCAAACAGGGATGATTAACAAAAACTGTCATAACTTTTGATAGAGTGGTCCAAATGACACATATGAAGTATAGAAATGAATTATACAATCCCTAGTATCACCCCATAACGTCAAAATCAATTTTTGATCAAGTTAGGACAGTTTTATTGCCGACACTAATATCTCATAGCAAGCTGTCCCTACACAGTCCATGCACAGTCTATCATGTATCATCCTGTAATAACCAAGGAAAATCATTCACATAAGTGGATGGTTGCCAAGAAGATTCTTCTATAGGTAGAATCTTCCACTTAATGAGGTAGTGAGTAAGAGTACGATTTTTGAGCACTTTTTCTCTCTTTCCAATAATGCTTTCAGGTACATATATGACAAGTCCTGCTTCATCCATTGGTGGCAACTCTTCCAATACCTGCACATCAGGTCCAACATACTTCTAAAGCTGTGAAACATGAAATACATCATGTATTCTAGTGGAGGAAGGTAGTTGGAGCTTATAAGCAAGCTCTCCAACTTTGTCCACTATCAAATATGGTTCATAAAATCTGTGAGCAAGCTTAGTGTTCCCACCCTTCAATGAAGCATGTTGTGACTTGGGTACTTTAAGAAACACCCAATCTCCAACTTTTAAATCCAAATGTCTTCTCTTATCATTGGCATAAGCTTTCATTACTTCTTATGCTTTCCTTATGCTGTCCTTGCATTGTCTCATGAGCATCTCCATCCTTTCCAACTCTTCCTTTGTTTGGGGGTTAATATCTTCATGAAACAAAACTGATGGAATTTGAACTTTGTACCCATAAAGTGCTTCAAATGGGGACACACCTATGCTCATGTGATATGTGTTTGTAATATCCCCTGTGCCCCCATGCCTTCCCCCCATGCAAACCTCCTCCCCCTTAAAATTTTTTAAATTACCAAAAAAAATTTTACTCCCTCTCTCTCCCCCTGCTGACTACATGGCGGGGAGAGAGAGAAAGAGAGAGAGAAGGAGTTAATGAAAAGGGGGGGCATGCAGCCCCCCAGGTGGAGGGTGGCGGCCATAACGGCCGTCTCCCTCCCCTCGTGAAGCCCCCTCCCCACCATATAAGGCAGCCCCTCCCCCCTCGTCGTGGATAGAGCGCCCCCCACCCTCTCTCGTAATTTCAGCACCCCCCTCTCCCCCCCGGTGATCACAGAGAGAGAGAGAGAGAGAGAGAGAGAGAGAGAGAAGAGAGAAGAAGAAGAAGAGAGAGAGAGAGAAGGTCCAAAAGAAGAGAGAAGAAGAAGAAGAGAGAGAGAGAGAAGGTCCAAAAGAAGAGAGAAGAAGAAGAAGAAGAAGGGAGAGAGAGAAGAAGAAGAAGAAGAAGAAGAAGAAGAAGAAGAAGAAGAAGAAGAAGAAGAAGAAGAGAGAGAGAGGAAGAGAGAAAGAGAGAGAGAGAAGCTTCTGGAAGCTTCTTCTTCCCCCCTAAAGAGAGGTCACACACCCCTCTTGATATCTCCGAAAATACGCCCTCCCCCTTCAATCTCTTCCTCCACTCAAGGAGAGGCGGTGAGGATCTTGCATAGTCTTGCATAGAAGAGTGTGAGAACTCTATTACTCGTACCTGCGTCTTCAAGTATGGCCCCAAAGTGTAGTTCCACGAAGATGGCCAGAAACCTTGTAAGTGTGGATGGAGGTTGGAAACAAGGTGGTATCGCAACCGCGAACGTTTCATCAGGCATCAATGCCACTGGAATCATGGCATCACTCCAAACCCAGGTTGCTCTATTATTAAATCATAAGTTATAATCATCACGGCAAAAAAATCATATTCACATGCATCACATTAATTACGTTTTTGATAATTTCCTAGGTATGAACTTAGTTGTGATGTATGTAACAAGCAAGATAATTTCCGTTGTAAGATAACATCATAATAGGTGAAATTGATTAGATAGTTGCATTGTAAATTACCAAAAACGTCTTGCAAGAATTCCTGCATAAAGTGCATTGTTCCTTGCACAAGTTCTTACTTAAAATGCATTTCACAGGACATTGAAATAAACAAAGTGCATGTCCATATCACAAGATGGATTCTAAGATACATGTAATAATTTTCAGACAAGATTAAAGTGTAGCTAGACTCATACAATGATCACATAAAGTTAGATCATTCAAGAAGGTTATAGATCGTGTAAATAATTACATAGAGGATAATGTTAAGATTGCATACATAGAAAGTACCTTCGCATGTGTGGCATAAAATATCATATGGATTATATCAAAATTGAAGCATTGAAATGAAGGCATGGCATTACGTTGTATGCATTAAAGTTGTTGGGAAAATTCAACGTTGATTGTAATCTACCGAATGGAACTGAGATCCATGAGTCCGTGTCAAAGTCCTTGGTGACTTCAAGACGGATAGGTAAAATCTTAAGCACCTATGAGAATTATTAAGAGGGCTTAAGAAGATTATACTTAAGACGGAGTAGGATTGTTCTAAATAGAGACATCTTGACCAACCATGGTCAAGGGGATAGACAATCTTGATCAATTAAGATCAAAGATAAAGGTACATAGGTACTACAAGGGATTTAGGAGATAACCATCAATTTGACCAACCAAGGACAACGGGGTTGTCCATGATCTATCTTGCAAGGAGACCTAAGGTAAGGATAATTAGGGTCGGTAGGGTACAAACCCTAACACGAAGGAAAAGGGAAAACATGTAACCTAGCTTGCCAAGCCCTTGGAATCTCACTAAGTCGCGAACGATCCACGATCAAATGCTGGGAGCATTCGGGAGAAAGGAATCACACCTTAGTAGTTGGTCGTACAAATGACCTTTGAGATGATCGTGATTGTATACTTAGATACATTGTTTGAACTTCTTTGCTCAAGGAACTAACTCAAGGCAAAACACTTAATGCTTCAGGTTAAAATCCTGGAGGGAGAGGCAGGTTCAATTACCTCCAATGTCTGTCTGGCCCTATCCAAGGGGGTTGATTAGCCGCGCCGGGTATATGGATCGAACCCACCGCGAGAGGTCTCTCTGTGGGTACTGCTTGGAGCAGGAGGACGCTTGGGTGCCAGGGGAGGCTCTGGCTGTAAATTCCTTGCCTTAGGATCCCACACAAGAGGTCGAGGTGACTCGAGATGGGATCTCGAGGCCCCTATACTAGTCTACGGGCAAAACTTGGAGCCACAATCCTATTGATTGCTGGGATAGCCTTCAGGCATGATACTTGATGTATTTTGGGACTATGATAAATAAAGATCAGATATTTGAAAAAGGAACTTGCTTGACTTTGTTTTTGTGTCAGTGTCTAAGTTACATGAAGGAACCTGTGTTTAAATTGATTAATTAAGAAAGCTGCTTTTGCATGTCAAACATAATGTGATAGGTAATTAGATAACTAAGCAAACCGAGGAAAGTGCGGTGGACGTGACTTGTGTCTATCCTACAGAAGGGTGGTCTCGGTTAGCTGGGAACTTTTCTCAAAAGACGTGATAACGAGACTGTGAAGACCTAGCATCAGTAGAGTTAGAATCCCGATTTATGTTATTTTAGGGGAACGGAATGGGACTATGCCTTATGGGCAGGGAGGTTGAGCTTCACATCCCTCTCATTTCCCATTCTACATGAACCAAGTGCAGCATAAATCCGCTTCGCCTTTGTTGTTCCTAGTCAAAGTGGGTCATCTAGAGCTTGACGCTAGCTACTTCCTAGAGACTTTGCTGATAGAGAAGAAACCTTGACTTCAGGTCACGATCCTAAGTGGGAACAGCCAGATACTTCCGCTTGGGGTAGACTCGGGAAGACCTACATCACAAAACCTATGACATTCCTTGCAAGTGCCAGGTGGCACTTTCTAGAGTCTCTTCCCAATGGGTTGCTAAGACATGTCCCACAGGTGGACGAGTGGACACGTTACAGTGTTGTTATAGAGAAATTAAACAAGGTGGATCCAACAATCCCATAAAGCTTGTGTGCCATAACAATAATGCCTAAGGTACACTTCCACGAAGTGATTGACTCTCTCCGTTTGCCCATCAGTTTGGAGGTGATACGCTATACTAGGAGTGAGAAAAGTACCCATAGAAGATAATAGAATTTTCCAAAAATTTCTCATGATTTTTGTATCTCTATCCGATACTATTCTCATTGGCGTACCATGCAGCTTGAACACACCTTCCATAAATTGCTTAGCCACTTGCCTTGCTGAATATTATATTTTGTTTGGAATAAAGTGGGCTAATTTAGTCAATCTATCAGTAACCATATAGATAATATTCCATCCATGATTAGTAGCAGGTAATCTTGTTATAAAGTCCATGGAAATGTTGGTCCATTTGCCCGTAGAAATAGGTAAAGGCTGAAGGAGTCCGGCTGGTAATAAGGTGGAATCCTTATTTTGTTGGTACTCTAAACACTTAGATACATGTTCCTTGATGTCCTTCCATAAACCCCTCCAATAAAAACTTTTATGGACCTTGTCAAAGGCCTTAAAAAGGCCCAAATAACCAACCATTGGTGATGAGTGCATCTCATGGAGCACTTTTAGCTTGAATTTACTGTTAGGAACCAAGTACACTTTACCCTTAAACCATAAGAGTCCATTATGCACTTTGAAATTTGGAAATTCTTCATCATGTCCTTGCTGTAATTTCTGTAAAATCTAGATAGCATGCTCATCCAGCACATATTCTTATTGGATGTCGTTTATCTAATCCTTACAAATTGTAGACACTGTAGATAAACTGCATGCCCACATTCTAGATAACGCATCAGGCACAACGTTATCCTTTCCAACCATGTATGCTATTTCAAAATCATATGACTAAAAGGTAGCCAGCCATCTCTTTTGCTTGGGAGAAAGGTTGGGCTGTGAGAGAAAATACCTCAACACCCTACGATCGCTTTTGACTTTAAAATGTGTTCCATAGAGATAATGATGCCATTTCTTGATCGCATGTAGAATAGCAAGCATCTCTTACTCGTACACATGCATCTCCCTCTCTTTATCATCAAATTTTTTGCTCTCAAATGCAATGACACCATGTTCCTGAACCAAAACAGCCCCTAAACCTCTACCACTAGCATCCACGTAGATGGTAAAAGTCTTGGAAAAATCAAGGCAAACTAGTATTGGTGCTAAAACAAACAATTGCTTCAGCTCATTAAAGCTCTTGTCAGCGATTTTGTCACAATAGAAGGCCTCTTTTTTTAGCCGATCAGTAAGAGGAGCTACAACATGAGCATAATTCTTCATAAATCTATGGTAAAAAGATGATAACCCAAGAAAGCCTCTTAAAGAAGTGGCATTAGTTGGAGTAGGCCATTCTTTGATGCATTGCACCTTCTTAGGATCCACTTTGATTCCATCTTCTCCCACTATATGACCCAAGTATTCAACTTCCTTTGTCATGAATGAACACTTAGTTGCCTTGGCAAATAATTTGTGCTTCCTCAATATATTGAAGACCTCTTTTACATGCTGTAAATGGTCCTCTTTGTTCTTGCTATAGATCAAAATGTCATCAAAGAATACCAAAACTGTCCGAGATAGCAAAGGCTGAAGTATCTTATTCATAAGAGATTGGAATGCGGCTAGAGCATTAGATAAACCAAAAGGCATAACATGAATTGATAGAGGCCTCTTTCCGTCTAAAGGCTGTTTTAAACTCGTCCCCTTCCTTCATGCATATTTGATGATACCTCGATCTCAAGTCAATCTTGGAAAACACCTTAGCATCCTTCAATTCATCTAGGAGGTCATCTATTCTAGGTATTGGATACCTATTCTTGATAGTGACCTTGTTAAGATCGTGGTAGTTGATACACATGTGAAAAGAGCCATCTTTCTTCTTTACAATAAGGATGGGAGAGGCAAAAGGCAATTGGCTTTCCTTGATGAGACCCATTTCTAATAGCTCTTTCACTTGGCGCTCTATCTCTTCCCTTTCCACTTTGGAGAGGCGATATGGTGGTTTGTTAATAGGCTTGGTGTTGGGCAGCAAGTCTATAGGATGATCCACTTCTCTTTTGGGAGGAAGGGAAATAGGTGGCTGAAAAATATCATCATAATCCTTCAGCAACTTGCAAAGACATGGATCTATGTCATTGGTAGGAGGAGAGGGTTGATCCTCATCAATCTTCAAAAGAAGAATAGTGAACATGCATGCCTTTGAATTTATCTCTTTTTTTATCTTCTTGGGACTGATCACCTCCATTTTCTTCTTCTCAAGACCATGTAGAGTTACTTGCTGTCCACACCATTGAAATTCCATTTCCAGCTTATTAAGATCCATAGTAAATCTGCCCAAATATTTCAGCCAATTGCAGCCAAGTATAATGTCAATGGGACCCATTTCTAATGCCATCAAATTCACTCATGTAGTACACAATGGAGATAGAGTAATATGAACATTTGGGTAGCAGTGATTGCTATTTTCAAAGTCTCCATTTTCCACTTGGATTTTGAGGGAAGAATGCATATCGTGTGTACTCAATTTCAGCCCATTGAGTGATTTGGAATTGATGAAGCTATGTGTGCTGCCCGTATCAATGAGTATGTGAGCGGTCCTTCCCTTGATTTGACCTTTGAGGCATAGAGTATTGTCCGCTCTTGAACCACTCCATGCATAATTTGATATGGAACACAGCGAAGGATGTAAATCAGTCCAAGAATCATCCATGTAATGACTGCCCGGATCAAAAGGAAAGCCATCCATTGGGTCATAAAACTCATCATGGATACTCTCTTCATTTTCATGCATCTCTTCTTGAGTAGTAGAGCCTTCAAGCTATGCAAGATCCCCCTCAATAGGTTCAGCATCAGAATCATCTTCATAAATCATGCTAACCTTCAAATTCTTAGCCTTGCACTTGGACTTATGGTCGGGTGACCATTTCTCCCCGCACTTGAAGCAAAGTCCTTTGGCATACATTTCTTTGAGCTTGTCATTAGACACATGCTTACCTTGTATAGGGGCTAAAATTTTGGCACTAATATCACTCCTTTTTCCATCAAACTTATTTTCAGCATTAGATCTGAAATTGCTGCCCTGCTTTGGTCCATAAATAGTGGGGAAAGTTGGTATCTTGCTGTAGGTATTGCTGTGAACATTTATTGGCTTCCCACCATGCTAAAATTAGTCCTTACATGCCCATAGTGGCCTGATCTCTTTGGGGACTGTGTAGGCTGAAATAAATGCCCTATTTTTTATTGGAAACTCTTGTATTTCTATCCATAATGCTCAGCCAATTGAATGGCAACTTGCAAAGATGTAGGCTTCATGGCTCCAACTTCGGATGATAAGGTAGACTCAAAACCAAATATATACTTGTTCAATTTGGCACTATCGGAAACTCCATGATCATACATTGAGAGGTTTAAAAATTGATTTGAATACTCTCTGACCAAGAGACTGTGTTGTCAAGGGCATACCATTTCTTTTCCAAGCGCTCTTTTTCAATGGGAGAGACAAAAACTTCAATCATAGCATTCTTTAGTGCTTCCCAAGATAAGAAGTCATGCCTGATTCTTGTCATATATCTCCACCAAGTATGTGCATAGCCTTCTAAATGAAGGGTTTCAAACTTCACTTTGGCATTTTTGGGCCTTGGATAAAGGGAAAAGTACATCTCCAATTTGTCAAACCAGTCCTCCAACTCCTTGGGTGAAGGATTCTCTCCTTTGAAATTTGAAATGACAGTTTTCTCTTTATACTCTCTCTCATATTGAGGTTGTTGCCCATTGTAGTCCTGTTGTCCATTATGGTGTTGCTGTCCAAAAAGAGTTACCAATTGAACCTTGCCTAGGGAATTCATTATTCCAAGTTCCTTGTGCATATGGGGTTTGCTGTCCATACTGCATACCATAACCTTGGCTGGAAATAATGTCCTTGAGGCTGAAAATGAGTGTTGCCCATATTGGAAGGTTGTCCATGGTACCCTTGAAATTGTCCATGCATAGGAATATTAAATGGTGGTAGCTGCCCACTCTTTTGTTAAGGCCAACCATGATTGGATAAGGGACTTTGTCTATTAGGCTAAACTTGAGTATGAGAATTGTGTTGTTGCTGTCCATATGAGTTTGGGGCTGAATTCACATGCCTTTGTTCATGCCCACCAATATTTGATTGAGGATAGAATTGTTTATAAAATGGATTGCAACCATGGATGTCCTCTTCATGGCTAGAGCTTGCTTGAACCTTATCATGTGGATCATTCCTATGTGGCTAAGAATAGGCCTTGGATTGATGGGGCTGAGGCTGAAATGAAGTGGGTTGAATAAAATCTTTAACCTTTGACAATTCCCCAATCTCAAATTGTCCTACCACCTTCAAAGTAGAGGGTTTGGGTTGCTCTTCAGCCAAAGGAGGATTTGGAACATTAGGACTAGCTATAGGCAACATCTTTTCACTAAAGATAGTCACTAACTTGTCAATACCCATCCTTATACCATCAAGGCCTGATTTCATGTCCTACCTACCTACCTACCTACCTACCTACCTACCTACCTACCTACCTACCATGCCTACCTACCTACTATGCCTACCTACCTACCTACCAACCACCCAACCACCCACTATACTACTACTACTACTATACTACTATACTACAGCAGCCACCACAGACCCCGCACACCACGTGCAAAAAGCGGTTCAAAATTATCTCCCGCATCGAAAATTGTTGGTGGCTAAGTGTTCCCTCCGTGCGAATAAATAAACTCCAACTCTGTGTCGTATATGGAAGGCCGTGGAAACTACAAGCCCACATGGGAACACCCTTCACGAGAAAAGGCAAATGGATAATGGACAAAATTTTGCAAATTTTTTTAACTTTTAATCCTCTCCCCTCAGTCGATGCATGTCAGTTAGAGGGAGTATGGAGGGGACCTTGAGTTATGTGGAGAGCACGGGGGAGGGAGAAGGCATGTAGAGACACGTGTGTGGCTATCTCCTCCCCACCTTAGCCTATAAGACCTCCCCACTCTCAAGCTTGAGGAGGGGGGAGAGAGAGGAAGGAAACGTGCTATTGTTGCTGCCGTGGAGGACGCCGCCACGCTGCCAGGGAGCTACTACCACCGACTTGCTGCGCCATGCTGCTGCTGCTGCTGCCTCACCACCATCACCATCATAATCATCATTGTCATCATCTTTCCCTCCATCCTCATCATTTTCCAATTACCATATTCTCTCTCCACGTCTTCTGTCAGATCACAGAAGCTTGGAAGCTTCTTTGGAAGCTTCTAATTTAAGCCTCCATAAGCCCTGTCCTCCCGTGCCTTCCCCGGGAATTGTAAAGCAAAGTCCCTAAGGCCTGTGTCCTGTGTGGGAGGAGGAGAGCGTGGACAGAAGTAGATTCAATATGCAAATTGACCGAAAGGAGAGTTGCTGGAACAAAATTACTGCATCAAATGGCCCCCAAACAAAAGACGCGAGGCACACATGCAGGAGCTTCCAACCCGAGTACATGCATGGACAACACTCTGAATCTTAATACCCAGGTTCCAATTGTATTCTTGCATGAAAGCGATGCGGTAAGCATGATGGTTTTTAGGAAAATTTAAATGCATTTATTCATTCATTTTACAAAGTTAGTGCATGTCGTGCATTTGAAATTGCTTGCACTTCCAAGTTGCAATCCTGAACGCATATTGCATAGGTTAAAAGGTGGATTTATCTAAATGCATCCTTGATTGCCTCGCAAAACAAGAACAGCACATAATATACTTAGGTAATAATTTCTTAATCATGACTCGTGCATGAGATAATCCTAGACGCCCATTGAATGTTGTCCAAAGAATCGCAATGCATGGAAAGGAAACTATGAACTTTGCCAGTTTCATGTGAGGATGCTTGCATTTTAGGTTGGGTTAAGTGTTGAAGGAAGGATTAATTTAATGTTAGACTCATAGTATTCGCTCATGCATGGAGTCAAAATTTTAATGCATCTCCATCAAAAATACTGAAGCTTGAATTCAATGCATTAAACGAAGGGTTTATGGGCATAGTTCTTGATGTAAATCAACATAGAGTTTAGCCCTGAATTGTCAATCATTATAGTTTAGGCAAGGAAAAGTAATGATCATTGTAGAACTTATAGTGGCATAGAAGGAAAAAGTCTACGAATCACATATTTACATGGAATGTTACGTCTTGCAATTAAATGGGATAGAAAAAAGAATAGCACTGCAATGGAGGAGAAAGTGAATCATTTTTTTATATTGCACCATGCCTGCTTGTAATGGTGTAACTCAAATGATGATCACCTCAATGCGCTAAGTAGAGTTAAGCCACGATAAAATTCTGCCTAGTATCGTACTCGGGAAATTGACTTAATATTTCCGACCTCAAAAGTCCTACCCACATTCATGGAATGTTAGGGTTAGCTAAACACCCATGCAAGAATGATCTAGGGTTCTTACCCTAAGGATCAATTGGCAAAATACTAGTCTTCCATTTGAATTTAAAAAACCTAGGGCCATACGTTGTCGGCCACATAGGGTTAGGGTTGGGTTGGGTCAAGAGGACATCCTAAGCCCTACATCTTGACCAAACGTATTATTGACCAAGGAACACAGTTTGATGGGAGAAATAATCCCACGAGTCAGGCGCGACACCTATGCAACAAGTTGCAACGTCGCATGGTTAGTGTTTAAATCGCAAAATAGATTTGCCACTCCTTAGAACAAGGTTGGCGAGTTCTACATACAAGTCTAAATTGCAAGAGGATGAGTAGTCATCCTGCTACATCACCCTTCCTTGAGGCTGATTTACCAAGTTAGGGAAATGATGAATGGCCTAGCAAGAAATTGACCAATCAAGATAGGACAACGGGGTTGTCCAGGATTTATTGACCTTAATACAAGGAAGCTAAGGTGTTTGTTAATTTGGGTTAACAGGGTATAAACCCTAACCCAAGGATAAAAGGGTAAACAACAAAACCCTTGGGGATCTTGCCAAGTCGCAACAACTGATCCCGGATCAAATGCTGGATATATTCGGAGAGAAGGATTGACACATTAGCAGTTGGCCGTACAAATGACCACTGAATTGATTGTGTTTGTGCAGTTAGGAGCACTGTTTGTACTTCTTTACTCAAGGAACTAAAGCTAAAAAAATAATTTATGCTTCAGATTGAAAGCCTGGAGGGAGAGGCAGCATCAGTTACCCCCGACTGTCTGCCTAACCCTATCCAAGGGGGTTGTTAGGTGCACCGGGTACTTGTACCGAACCTGCCATGAGAGGTCTCTCCGTGGGTGCTACTTGGAGCAAGAGGATGCTTGGGTGCCAGGGGGGCTCTGGCCGTAAATCCCTTGCCTCCGGGCCCTACACAAGAGGCCGACGTGACTCGAGATTGGATCTTGAGGCCCGCATACTAGTCTACGGGCGGAAACTTCGAATAACGATCCCTGAGGATTGCTGGAATAGCCTTCGGGCTAGATTATATGATGTATTCCAAAGACTGATAAATAAGATCAATTGTTGAAATGGAACTTGATTGACATTGTTTTTCTATGTCAGTGTTTAAGTTACGTGAAGGAACCGGTGATTAATTGGCTAATTAAAGAAGCTATTTTTTTCTTATTAAACTAAATGTGGTAGGTAATTAGACAACTAAACCAACCCTGAGGAAAGTGCGGTGGATGCGACCATGGGTTCGTCCTACAGAAGGGTGGTCCCGGTTGGCCAGGAACTTTTCTAAAAGGAATTGACAATATAGTAATGATGACCTAGAATCTAGAAAGCTAGAGTCCCGATTTATGCTGTTTTAGGGGAACGGAATGGGACTATGCCTTATGGGTAGAGAGGTCGAGCTTCAAATCCCTCTCATTTTCCATTCTCCTTGAACCAAGTGTAGTATAAATCCACTTCGACCCTAACGCTTCTACGTAAAGTAGTTCATCTGGGCTCGACGCTAGTTACCTCCGAGGAACTTGACCATTTGGGAAACCCTGATTCAAGTTGATCCTAAGTGGAAACGACCGGAATGCTTCTTCTTCGTGTGGCAGACTCAAGAAGACCTAGATCGCAAACCCCGTGACATTTCGTGGGAGTGCCGGGCGGTGCTTTCTAGAATCTCTTCCCGATGGGCTGCTAAAACATGTCCTACAAGTGGACAGGTGGACTTAATGAGGTGAAGTAGAGAAAATGTTGCTGTTAAGAACATTTCCTTACTTACTTATCGATGCTGGCCTGTAGAGTCACGAAGCATGGAACAAATTCTTAGTGTTCCAGGTTATGTTTATGACAGCGATATGTGCCTCGAATTATCGACGAAGGCTAGATATGATGAATATCCTAGACCCCATCTACAATCCTTCACCCTTGTACGTGGAATAGAGCTGGATGGGTGATTTAAAAATTTATTACATAGCTGCCCACGGACTTGCGTACCTTCAGACCAACTTGAAGAGGATCAAGTGGATGGAGGACTTAAAGATCATGAAGCTGTTCATCTTTGTTGAGGCTCACGCAAACGCAACCCTACATGTCGACGGTCGAAAGGTCAAGCAAAACAAATATGTGTACGAGAAAGTAACTTGAGTAGTCCCTGCCGACAGAGTCAAGGTGTTGGGACATTATGAGAAAAATGGGTATCAAAGAAAGGAATACCCCAATCTTCCTATGACCTATCGATTCCTGAAAATCCATGACCCCAGTCCATACTATTACTCAGTTCCCGTAGCTGAATGTAACACAATCTTATTCTCCTCAAATTAATATATCAGCTTGCTCTACCTTCCCAAGAATAAATGTACTCAGAAGGACTGTGCCCATATGAATGAAATAAACTTTTTTATCAATGACTGTCTTGGCTGTAAGTGTTGGTACGAAGTTAAGTGATTAGGTCACTTGGCTAAAAGTTGAATTGGGCATGTAATGTGATGTGAGAATCGTTTAGCAAATTTTTAACGTAAAGGATCTTATTGCCCAGGCACAACCTCAAGTTCAGATTCCTAGTCCGACCCCTACTCCAAGTACGGCTGTAATTCAAGAGAAGAAGTTTCTTCTCAAACAAATCAAGCCACCAGAATTCGATGGTGAGGGAAGGACCATCCAAACTGACATCGAAATTTGGATAGAATCCATGGAGGATTACTTCAAAGCAGCAAGTATTGCACCCCTAACCAAGCTATGCTCACCAAACTGAAGCTTATTGGTGAAGAAAGACTTTGGTGGAAGCAATGGTGCAGAGACCAAGGGATCTCGGAAGGGTCAGTTACTTGGGAGAATCTTAAAAAGTTGTGCAAGGGAGATATCTACCACCTACCTAACGCACACAAAAGATAAACGCTTCTATGAACTAAAGTAGCTTGGTCTATCTCTTGATGCTTACTATTCAAAGTTCGTCTCTCTTTTGAAGTTCGCGCCACAAATGGACATGACACAATAGGTGTTGAAGTTTTGTGCTAGATTAAATCCGCCTATAAATACCCACCTGGAATCAATGCGCCCAAGAGATCTACAGGATGCGCTCATTCAAGCTACACCCATAATACAGGAGGTGCAGACCAAGCCAAGAAATAACAAGACTTGGTCTTACAAGGATCAAAACAAGGGAGTGTATAGGTCTCAGTCTAAGGGAACGTAGGGCCAAAACCAGGGACAAAGGAAGAAAGCTAGGACCAACACTGTCAATAATTTCATTCCTACCCAAGGTAATGGCCGCAATCTCCGTTGTTTCCATTGAAATGAGCCCGGTCATTTTAAAAGGCAGTGTCCTAAGCTTAACAGAGGACAAGGTCAAGGACCATTCCAAGGAACTGCCAGTGGCCAAGGAACCGCCAGTGGCCAAGGAGCCGCCGTCATGGCCAGAGGGAGAACCTCTAGTGTTGCCAACAAGGAGCTGTGTGATGAAGAAGATCCAACCCTGGAAGCTGACATTGAGAGGGCAACGGTTCATGCCGCTCTTCACAAGAAAGGCCCGAATCGCCAATTCTTGGTGATTGAAACCCATTCAGATTATCAAGGTAAAAGCTTCAAAACCTTGATTAATTGTGGCAGTACACATTCCTTCATTTCGCCAGTCTGTGCAAAAAGATTAGGAATAGCCACAATAGATGCACCTACCTTACTTGTGGAATTAGAAAATGGTCGTGAGGTTACTTGTACCAGGCAAACTGCTAAGGTGGAATTCCTACTGGGAGGAAAGTTGACTTCAGTCAGATTCAGGGTTATGAACCTAGGTGTCCACAAGCATTTGCTCAGAATGGATTGGCTTAAGCCTAATGATGCCAACATTCACTGTGGAAAGGGCCAAGTTTCCTTTCGAAATTCTGAAGGAGAATTGGTCACAACTCAAGGAGAGGCTGGAAAGCCAAAAATTCAACTGGCAAAAGCATCTCGGATAATAAAAGGAGTTAGAAAGGGGTTGCCTAGCTATTTGATTAAGCTAAATAAGCTAGATCAGAATCAAGAATCTAGGGAAGAACCTTCATGGTTAAAGGAATACGCATACATATTTCTTGAAGAGCTGATAGAACTTCCTCCTCAAAGGAAAGTCGATCACAAAATCAAGCTAGCGCCAGGAGCTACACCAATTGCAAAGAGGCCATATAGAATGTCCATCCTGGAAGCGATTGAGCTGAAGGAGCAACTCAAGAAACTATTAGACCAAGGCTACATCTGTCCTAGTAGTTCACCCTGGGGAGCTCCAGTGCTGTTCCAGAAGAAGAAAGATGGAATGCTTCGGCTATGCATTGACTACAGAGGGTTGAATCAATCAACCATTAAGAACAAATACCCCATTCCAAGAATAGATGAACTCCTTCACCGTCTTCAAGATGCGAAGATCTTCTCCAAGATTGATCTCAGGTCTAGATATTATCAGATAAAGATTAAGGAAGAAGATATCCCAAAGATGGCATTCGGCACAAGATATGGACACTTTGAGTTCCTGGTCATGTCATTTGGGCTGACAAATGCACCTACTACCTTCAACAGGTTAATGCAGGATATCTTTAGGCCCTATCTTGATGACTTCGTACTCGTCTTCTTTGACGATACCCTAGTCTACTCCAAACAGGAAGAAGATCATGAACCCCAGCTTCGCATTGTCCTTGAGACAATGAGGGCACACAAGCTTTATGCCAAGAAGAAGAAGTGTGCATTTTTCAAGTGACAGATTAAATATCTGGGATTCATTGTATCAGCGAAAGGAATTTCGATAGATCTAGCCAAGGTCAGAGACATTCTGGAGTGGCCAACACCAACAACTATCAAAGAAATACGTAGTTTTCTTGGATTGACAAGATGGTACAGGGTCTCTATCAAAAACTATGCTTTGATTGCGGCACCGCTGGATTGATCTACTGAAGAAGCAAGCATCAATTGTATGGTCACCTCTGCTGAATAGTCCAGCTTTGATAAACTAAAGCAAAGCTTGGTATCAACACCTATTCTGAAACTTTTGGATCTTAGTAAGGAGTTCAAAGTGATAATTGATGCTAGCACACTTGCCTTAGGATGTGTGCTTATGCAAGAAGGTCATCATGTAGCATACTCTTCAAGGAAACTAAAGAGCCATGAAAGGAACTATGCTACCCATGATCTGGAGCTGTTAGCTGTCATCCATGCTCTCAAGCTTTGGAGACACTATTTGCTAGGTAACAAGTTTACCCTAGTGACGGATCATAAGAGTCTCAAATGGATTTTTACCCAGAATGAGCTCAATATGAGGCAATGTCGATGGATTGAAGTGCTGGAGGAATATGATTTTGAAATCAAATACCGGCGTGGAAAGGAGAATGTAGTTGCTGATGCACTCAGTTGCAAGGCATTTTTGAAATCTCTGATTTTGCAAGCTTCATCAATAGCCAGATCTCTAGCCACAAAGGTATCCATGCCAAACAACCCAATTCTTGAGCTAGCTAAAGAAGAGGCATGCCATGATCCAACCTATCAGAAATTGCTAAGGGAGATTCCTATCAAGGATCAAGACCCGAAGCTACAAGCAAAATATCAAGAATTCTCTATCAATAGTGGACTTGTCTACTATAGAACGAGATTATGCATACCGGCAAGCCATTCACTCAAGCAGAAGATACTTTGGGAAGTCCATGACTCCCCCTTTTCAAGACATCCTGGCTATGCCAAGACCCTCAATACAGTCAGAAAGAGTTATTATTGGGAGAATCTTAAAGGTGACGTTCTCAAATATGTCATGGAATGTTTGTCTTGTCAACGTATTAAGGCCAAACATGTCAAAATGCCTGGAAAATTGCAACCGCTTGACGTTCCTCAAATGAAATGGGAATTCATTAGTATGGATTTTTTTGCCCCAAGTTTAGGGAGGATACAACTTCATTATGGTTGTGGTGGATATGCTCACCAAGGTTGCACATCTTATTCATGTTAAGACAAACTATAAAGCCTCAGACATCTCAAGGCTATTCCTCAAGGATATATTCAAACTGCATGGGTTACCCAGAAGAATCATCAATGATCATGACTCTCTCTTCACATCGCACTTCTAGAGGGCTATCTTCAAGGCCATTGGGACTCAACTCTATTTCAGTATAGCTTACCATCCCCAAACCGATGGTCAAACGGAGCGAGTCAACCAAGTCATTGAGGATATGCTAAGGGCACATTGTTGTCGTAAACCCAAAAAGTGGATTCAATATTTGCCACTGGTTGAGTTTTCCTACAATGCTTCTTATCAACAAAGCATACAGGTGACCCCTTTTCAAGCATTGTATGGGCATGATTGTCATAGTCCTTTAAGCTTTTCGGATCCAACCTTGAGGGTTGAAGCTTCAAGACAGATGCTGGAAGACATGGATGACCAAATCAAGTCAATAAGACAAGATATCCAAGCCGCCAAGGACAGACAGAAGGCTTACACGGACTTGAAACGGCAAGACAGATCCTTTGTTGAAGGAGATATGGTCTTCATTCGTGTACATCCAAAGAAGAGTTCCCTATCCTTGGGTAAATGCAAAAAGCTAAGTCCAAGGTATTGTGGATCTTACAAGATTGTCAAGTGCCTAGGGCCTAATGCTTACAGACTGCAACTCCCTGAAAACCTAAAAGTTCATAATGTATTCCATATCAGTCTATTGAAAAAGTATGTACCTAACCCTAGTCACATACTTGATGATCAACAAGTTGTAATGCCTAGCCAAGAAGTCCTTGAGCTATGGCCTGATAGGATCTTAGATGTTAGGAAGAGGCATTTGAGGTCCAGGACCTTGAGAGAATATCTCGTCCAGTGGAAAGATTATCCCAAAGAGTATGCCACTTGGATGGATGAAAGTACTCTCAACCAACAATACCCCAGTTCTTCTCGAGATGAGTACATCTCGATTCCTCTAAGGGGGAGAGAATGTAATATTTCTGCACGAAATATTAATGATTTTAGACCCCGCACACCACACACAAAAAGTGATTCAAAATAATCTCCCACATCAAAAATTGTCAGTGACTAAGTGTTTCCTCCACGTGAATAAATAAACTCCAGCTCTTGTTGTATATGGAAGGCCGTGGCTTGAAACCGCAAGCCCACATGGGAACACCCTTCACGGGAAAAGCAAATGAATAATGGACAAAATTTTACAATTTTTTTTTACTTTTAATCCTCTCCCCTCAGCCGATGCATGGCGGGGAAAGGGAGTATGGAGGGGACCTTGAGTTATATGGAGAGCATGGGGGAGGGAGAAGGCATTAGAGCCACGTGTGTGGCTATCTCCCCCCACCTTAGCCTATAAGACCTCCCCCCTCTCAAGATTGAGGAGGGGGGGAGAGAGAGGAAGGAAACGTGCTATTGTTGCTGCCGTGGAGGACGTCGCCATGCCGCTAGGGACCTGCCACCACTGATGCCTGCTGCACCACGCTGCCGCTGCTGCCTCACCACCATCACCGTCATAATCATCATTGTCATCATCTTTCCCTCCATCCTCATCATTTCCCAATTACCATCTTCTCTCTCCACATCTTTTGTCAGATCACAGAAACTTGGAAGCTTCTTTGGAAGCTTCTAATTTAAGCATCCATAAGCCCTGTCCTCCCGTGCCTTCCCCAAGAATTTTAAAACCAAGTCCCTAAGGCCTGTGTCCTGCGCGGGAGGAGGAGAGACAAGACAAAGTTAGATTCAATACGCAAAGTGACCCAAAGGAGAGTTGCTGGAAGAAAATTACTGCGTCAAATGGCCCCCAAAAAAAAGACACGAGGCACACGCGTGGGAGCTTCCAATCCGAGTATATGCATGGACAACGCTCAAAATCCTAATACCCAGGTTTCAATTGTATTCTCACATGAAAGGGATGCATTAAGCATGATGGTTTTTAGGAAAATTTAAATGCATTTATTCATTCGTTTTACAAAGTTAGTGCATGTCGTGCATTTGAAATTGCTTGCACTTCCAAGTTGCAATCTTGAACGCATATTGCATAGGTTAAAAGTTGGATTTGTCTAAATGCATCCTTGATTGCCTCGCAAAACAAGAACAACATATAATGCACTTAGGTAATAATTTCTTAATCGTGACTAGTGCATGAGATAATCCTAGACACCCATTGAATGTTGTTCAAAGAATTGCAATGCATGGAAAGGAAACTATGAACTTTGCCAGTTTCATGCGAGGATGCTTGCATTTTAGGTCGGGTTAAGTGCTGAAGGAAGGATTAATTTAATGTTGGACTCATAGTATTCGCTCATTCATGGAGTCAAAATTTGAATGCATCTCCATCAAAAATACTGAAGCTTGAATTCAATGCATTAAACGAAGGGTTTATGGGCATAGTTCTTGATGTAAATCAACATAGGGTTTACACGAGTTAGCCCTGAATTGTCAATCATTATAGTTTAGGTAAGGAAAAGTAATGATCATTGTAGAACTTGTAGTGGCATAGAAGGAAAAAGTCTATGAATCGCACATTTGCATGGAATGTTATGTCTTGCAATTATTTACATCTTTTAGGAAAAATATTTGCATCTCTAAGGAAAAATCACCTCTTGTCGCAAGACAATTAGATCAATTAGGTAAATCACTTGTAATGGTGTAACTCAAATGATGATCACCTCAATGCGCTAAGTAGAGTTAAGCTGCGATAAAATTCTACCTAGTATCGTACTCAGGAAACCGACTTAATATTTTTGATCTCAAAAGTCCTACCCACATTCACGGAATGTTAGGGTTAGTTAAACGCCCATGCAAGAACGATCTAGGGTTCTTACTCTAAGGATCAATTGGCCAAATACTAGTCTTCCATTTGAATTTAGAAACCCTAGGGCCATACGTTGTCGGCCTAGTAGGGTTAAGGTTGGGTTGAGTCAAGAGGACATCCCAAGCCCTACATCTTGACCAAACGTATTCTTGACCAAGGAACACCATTTGATGGGAGAAATAATCCCACAAGTCAGGCGCGACACCTATGCAACAAGTTGCAACGTCGCATGGTTAGTGTTTAAATCGCAAAATAGATTTGCCACTCCTTAGAACAAGGTTGCCGAGTTCTACGTACAAGTCTAAATTGGAAGAGGATGAGTAGTCATCCTGCTACATCACCCTTCCTTGAGGCTGATTTTCCAAGTTAGGGAAATTATGAATGGCCTAGCAAGAAATTGACCAATCAAGATAGGACAATGGGGTTGTCCAGGATTTATTGACCTTAATATAAGGAAGCTAAGGTGTTTGTTAATTTGGGTTAACAGGGTATAAACCCTAACCCAAGGATAAAAGGGTAAACAAACAACAAAACCCTTGGGGATCTTGCCAAGTCGCAACTGATCCCCGATCAAATGCTGGATGTATTCAGAGAGAAGGATTCACACCTTAGCAATTGGCCGTACAAACGACCACTGGATTGATTGTGTTTGTACAGTTAGAAGCACTATTTGTACTTCTTTGCTCAAGGAACTAAAGCTGGAAAAATAATTAATGCTTCAGGTTGAAAGCCTGGAGGAAGAGGCAGCATCAGTTACCCTCGACTGTCTGCCTGACCCTATCCAAGGGGGTTGTTAGCTGCGCCGGGTACGTGGACTGAACTCGCCGCGAGAGGTCTCTCCGTGGGTGCTACTTGGAGCAGGAGGATGCTTGGGTGCCAGGGGGATCTGGCTGTAAATCCCTTGCCTTCGGGCCCTGCACAAGAGGCCGACGTGACTCGAGATTGGATTTCGAGGCCCGCATACTAGTCTACGGGCGAAAACTTGGAATAGAGATCCCTGAGGATTGCTGGAATTGCCTTCAGGAGGATTATGGATTAGCCTTCGGGCTGGATTATGGAATAGCCTTCGAGCTGGATTATGGAATAGCCTCTGAGCTGGATTATATGATATATTCCAAAGATTGATAAATAAGATTAATTGTTGAAAAGGAACTTGCTTGACATTGTTTTTTATGTCTGTGTGTGCTTAAGTTACGTGAAGGAACCGGTGATTAATTGGCTAATTAAGGAAGCTATTTTTTTTCTTGTTAAACTAAATGTGGTAGGTAATTAGATAACTAAAGCAACCCTGAGGAAAGTGCGGTGGATGCAACCATGGGTTTGTCCTACAGAAGGGTGGTCCTAGTTGGCCGGGAACTTTTCTCAAAGGAATTGACAGTATGGTAACGATGACCTAGAATCTAGAAAGCTAGAGTTTTGATTTATGTTGTTTTAGGGGAACGGAATGGGACTATGCCTTATGGGCAGAGAGGTCGAGCTTCGCATCCCTATGGTTTTCCATTCTCCTTGAACCAAGTGCAATATAAATCCACTTTGACCTGACGCTTCTGCGTAAAGTAGTTCGTCTGGGCTTGATGCTAGTTACCTCCGAGGAACTTGACCATTAGGGAAACCATGATTTAGGTCGATCCTAACTGGGAACGGTCGGAATGCTTCCGCTTCATGGCAGACTTGGGGAGACCTAGATCGCAAACCCCGTGACATTCCGTGGGAGTGCTGGGCGGTGCTTTCTGGACTCTCTTCCCGATGGGCTGCTAAAACATGTCCTACAAGTGGATAGGTGGGCACATTACATCTTCATTTTCATAATGCATGTGGTGTATAGCTTCTTTAGGGGTTTCATGTTCATGTTGGTATTCTCTCAGCTCTTCATTGATGGTCTCCAAAATAGGATCCCTTTCCTTATTTCTTACCATGAGTAACTTCCTGTCGTGTATATACAGCAGAAGAAAAACTCAAATATCTTGAGTTCTAGTGCTCTGAATAACAAATTCTTTGGCTTTCTTTGAAGCTTGAGAAGTCCCCTTTCTAACGAGCTATCAATTGTTGAAAGTAGTTGAATACAGAAAATTCTATAAACAGTTTATTGTAGCTATCTGGAAATTCCTGCAACATCTGTCAATACCGAAAATAACCCCCAATTAACAAATGCTAACAATAGCATTCATAATGCTCAGCATAACTCTGTCCACAATTGCCACTTGCATTACATTATGTTGCCATACATTTTCTTTTGCATCATGTAATCCCGTGCCAAATATACCATGCTAAAGGCTGAATTCTTATTCCCTTGAGTGGTACCTACACCTGAACTTAAATGCATGGGATTCGAGACTTAAGGGGTGTGAAAATTTCCCTCTCAAGCCAGTTTGTGCTCCCCTTCACGGTCCTTGTCAGAGTAGGGGAGGGTCATCTCTCTTTTATCCTACCAACTCGCCCAACATCCACTTTTTCTCATGGGTATATACATGGCAGTTCAATGCTAGGCTCTAAAAATCAACATGAAATGCATGGAATGAAAAGAATTTGATTGCCCTTTTATGATATGCAAGAACTAGAATGAAATGGGCTGAAATTTAAACTTACTCCAATTTCTAGTCCAAAAATTGGTCACGACCAGCCAAATTGGTTGGATCCCGCCATTTTCCATAGGGTATTGCCTAGAACCTCCATCTTTGAGCTCTATTTGTAGCAAATCTTCAAATGTAACCCCAGTTATGAAGAAACTAAGTCCTGCCACTCAAATCTAACTATGGTTTCTACTCCCTAGTCTATATAACTGGATCAAGTACAAGAAAATGACTGCTGACAAAAGGATCTAACTAGGGCTTTGATAGCAATGTAATGAAGCATTCTACCAAGAAAAGAAATCTAACTATAAACTGAAATAGACATAAAATAACAAGAGAAATATTGCACCAAGACATATTTCCATGTATTAATGATGAGAGTTCCAAAAATACATGATAGCCATGGCTGATGCTTCATCTACCAAGAAGGAAGCTAACATCAAGAAAGTAAACAACAAAACTTAGTGAATGAACCAAAAGATGTCTTCTCCTAGCCTCTTGCCTTCTTTATCCTAACCCCTCATTTCCAAAGTTCAGGGCACATTTACATAGGCAAGGGCTAAATTTACAAGGATGGAAATTACTAGGTATGGAATTAGCATGATTTCAAAGTACAAAAATATCAAAGTATTTTTCCTTCATGACACTTTGAATGGCCTTTGCCAAGTCCAGCTACTAGTGAGGGCCGTAGATGTAAAATATTACGAGGAGAGAGAAGAATATGCAATGCAATGATATTGAAGAAAATATCTATTTACTATCAATATAAAATACATGTACAAATTTTGTGGCAAATTTTTGTTAGCCATCTCCATGACTTATACACAAGGGCTTACAAGCAATGAGCCAAAGATACTTCTTTTTTTAAGAACTTTTCTTAGGAAAATGGACATACTTTCTAGGAGTCCTTTTTTCTATCTTTGATTCTTTGGTTTCCTTGGGTGTTGAAGGCATAACTTCACCTGCTGTAGTTACATGCACCTCCTCTCCTTTAGTGTCCCATTGGGCATGGTGTGCATCAATCTCCTTGAATTTTGCACCAAGAAGTTGAGCCTTGACCTGAAGAACAACTCTCGATAAGAAAGCTCGAAGAGATATGTCCTGATTGATGAGATATGGCTACTCCAACAGAGGTAGGTAAGTGTTGTCCACAGACACAGTTATGGCAACAACTCTGAAAAGAGGCAATGCTGAAGCTATAGTTGCCCAAACTCAATGATTGAGGTTCCAAGAAGGAGCTTTGGAAGTAGAGAAACACTTCTCTAGAAGGAAGTTCAAAGAGATTTGGCATGTGGAGAGAGATATTAAATCTTCAAACTGACAGGGTGCTGCTGTCTATGGCTGCCATGGAAGCTTCATTGAAGGTAGGAATGCAAATGAAGTTGGAGATAGGGTCCAGTACTCAAACTGAGCTGAGAAGAGATGGAAAGAAGCTGAGAGGAGTGAAAGGAGAGTTGGGCCATGCTCAACTGAGCTCTGATACCATGTGAAATACGCGGGATCTAGAGCATGGCAAATGTGGAAGCTATGGAGATTGAAAGAGGAAAAAGAAACTCATGAAGACATTGACCTTGACTAGGACCAATTGTTACACAAGTGAATTAGGTTCCAATATTGAGACTTGGACTCATAAACACAATCTTGTGTATTGACAGTGACATGACACTTTACTAGAAAGAAAAGAGTACTATCATTGCATTAGAAAAAGAGTGCAAGTACAATGCCTAATAGGAATTGAGTGGTGGTACTTTCTCCTACTGTGCATATGGGATTCTGGTCCTGATCCCTCATTGCTTCTCACAAAGGGACTAAAGTAGGTGTGATTGAAATATCTCAACATTCATGACTTGTGCTCTTATATACCAAACATGCTCACTTATATAGCAATCTCTTGTAAACGGTCATACATTTGTAAGAAAAGATTTTTAGTTCACAATTATTTTTTACAGCAGACTATATTATCATCAATGGACTATTTTGCAATAAACCTCTATCTTAAAGTTTAGTATCTTTCACATTACCTTTATAATTTTATCATCATTGAGATTAATAAATGAACCAATCTTATAGCATTTACGATTGCTCTCCAGCCACAAAAGTAACTATCATCCTGATGAGGACACTGCAATCAACAATATAAATAAAACTATGAAACTTTTTTATGGTAGTTTTTAGAATAATTTTTCTTATTATATTTCAACCATATTAATCAAGACCTTACTGCAACTTGTATATATTGCATTGTTGCAAGTAAGTTAGAAGGTAACCCTTAGGTAAGTAGGAAACTAAAGCTATCAAGGGAAGGGAGTGGGCAGAACCCCCTGATGGCAGGTCTGTCCTATGGTAGGGTGGTCCCAGAGAACTGGGAGGCTTCTCAACATTCAAATCACGATAATTTATTGACCTTAAATAATGTAGGGTAGAACCCTGGCTCATATCATTTTAGGGGAATGGAATGAAACTTTACCCTATGGATAGAGAGGCCGAGCAATGCATCCCTCTTGTTTCCCATTCTCTTTGAACCAAGTGAGATATGATTCTACCTCAGTTTAGATGCTCTGTGCAAAGTAGATCGACGCTAGAAAGCTGTAGAATGACTTGACCATTAGAAACCTAGGAAGATTCAGGTCGATCCTAATAGGGTTGGCTAATGGTTTCGTTGCGGAGTAGACTCGGGAGTCACTAACCGAAAAACCTTGTGAGATTCCGTGGGAGTGCCATGCGGCATATTTTAGATCAGACTCTTGATGGACTACTAAAACATGTCTCAACCTAGGTACGTTACACTTGGTCACAATGCAAAATTATTATGCAGCGAAAGGTGAAAATGTAAGTTTGTTAACAAATCTGAGCTAGCTCTAAATCAGTGGAATGAATCTTACCAAATAATCCCAAAAAGATCTTAACGTATGAAATGTGATTAGTCATAGCTTTTCCCATGGACAAGAGTTATCTCCCGTTTCATACATCGCGAGAGGAATGCAAGTTTCCTCAAATATAATCATAGATCAACAAAGCTTTATCACACAACATGATCAATTTTTTTCCACTAATGTTGATAATAAGTAGGTGGATAAGGTTTAAATATTATTAATGTGAACATTCAGATAGATCTTATTTCAAGGGTTAAACTCATTGAGAATAAGATGTGAGATTTGCTAGATGACCACTATTCTATTGTGAGACTTGTAAAACTTCATGACAGTAATTGTCTTTGATGAAATATGTATCCAAAAAAGTTGTGACATATGAAATGTGAGAGGGTGTAGGTTTCTCTTGTCCAAAAGGCCACTTCGTGTTTCATACGTCTTGTGTCTGCATTGTTTTATTGAAATTGAAGATAGACTATGTGATTAGTGTTTGTTTACTACTAAGTGATTGTAGATAACATTATATTAGAGATTCGGAGATCTATCCTAATTTTGGGGTATTATTATTTTCTTGGATGTTTTAGATGGCTAGAACTAAGGCCACTACAAGGAAGTAGAAAGTTGATCCTAGAGGTCTTGCTTCAAAGATTCATCAATCCTCCAAGCCTTCTAAACTTGCAAGGATAACCCAAGGAGAATGTTCTCACAACATATTATATGCCTAAAGGAGATTGGAAGTGCAATAAAGTCTCTTAATAATGCAATTCCAAAAATGTCTTTTCATAGGCTTGTCAAAGAAATTTGTGACAAGGATAGTCTTAATAGTTTTAGATGGACTAAGGCAGCTCTCAACTGTATTCAAGAAGCTACATAAGTTTTTTTTAATTGAAAATTTCCAAGATTCTAATATCTGTGTTGCTCGTGCACATAGGCTTACACTTATGGATAAAGACATGATAATTCTTAGGAGATTGAGATACATGTTTTCAAAGGTCCTTGAGCCAGGTCCCCCCTTTCTTATGTGAATATAGAAAGAAGAAAAATGATCCAAGTATTAAGGTTGAAGATGTCACCCATGAAAAGGACACAAGACTATATGAGAAAGAGAAAAAGGCCACAGAAGATCATGTATATAAATGGAGGGAGTATAAAAGAAAAAAGGAAGAAGAAAAGGAAGCATAGCAACTCCCTTCTTTTGAAGAGGAGCTATCTACCCTCGTTGAAAGGGTTGCCAACCTTAAGGGCTTCAATGTCTGGTGCTTTTTATCCGGTGATATTAACAAAACATCTGATATGGTATTTTTTGACTCTGACTGTGTTCAAATTCTCAAGACTCAAAGTGAGAGAAGTAAATGACTCTATTCTTCTTGTTGGGTATAGTACACCAAAAATTATTTTTACTCACTATATTTTTCTAGCAATAGACTTTCATGTTGATGCTTACTATCTTCATTCCTTTGCTAGTTGTGTAATGCATGATCTCTCCTTTGATATATAATAAAAATTTGAGGTTCTTGATCCATCTATCTCATATTATATGAGGAATGAGCTTGATGCAAGTGCTTTTGATCATTGGTTCAATTCAATTGACTTTGAAACTTTAGATGCTCTTCTAATTCCATACAATGAAAAGTAAGTAATTTGATATTTTGTTAGATTTCATGAGATCTTGTTTTGCGAGATTATTGAAATATGATTGTTTTTAGTTCTTATTGGAGACTAATTGGAATAGACTGTGTGGAGAGGCAATGTTTCCTCATCAATTCTATGAAAGGAAGCCATGGAAATGCCAAGTTGTAAGTTATATAATCTAGGGTCTCCTTGATATTTTGATCTTTTTTTGTAGGTACTCTAAATAATTTGATCTTTCTTTTGTAAATACTCTAAATTTTATTGTCTTTTTGGTATAGAGCTGTAAATGTCCTATGTTTGTTATTTTAAGAGGAGGAAGAAAATATAATTTTCTTAGAATTTGTCAGTAAGCATGTCATATATAAGTTCAAACTTTGGAGCCAAGAGTGAGTTCTTGACTGAATATCAAGTAGTCAGAAATTCTATAAAGGGTTTGACTAAATTTTTCTAGCAATCTTTCTTTAGTCTTCTAGATATGAGCAAATGTGGATTTGTATATTATGCCTTTAATTTTACTTGATTTGGTTTTGTGAGTAATCATGATGACTAAAAGAAAGTTTTCTTTAGACAAAATGGAGGAAGAGGATCTAGAGGATACCTGTGATGAAAAGCTCTTTGATTTTCTTCATACACTGGAAATTCATCTAGATTTTTTTACATCAGAGATATGCTCAATGTTCCCTTTGATTTGCAAGAGCTCTTGAAGGATCTTGAAGATAAACTAAAGGATTTTAGGAAGTTTTATGATATATATGTGGAAGGCCTAGAGATTGAGGGATTTGTCCATTATAGCGATGTAATGGAAGCTATCAATGCTACTAGAACAAATTTGCAAAGCAGGTTTAGCTTTATTGATGAGGAATTCAAGAAGTGGAAAGAAGATTGCTCTTTTCATCAGAATCAACATCAATGTCTTCTTGTATAGAAGGATGTTGGATTTCTTGTATATCTTCAATATATGGATAGTTGTTCTTCAGATACAATACAAGAGAAGAAGATAGAGGATATTGCAATAAAGAAGTTGAAGAGAAGGGGAAAATGTTTCACGAGGATATTGAGAACTAGTTGTGCAAAGATTCGATGTTGCTTTGTTTAAAGTGAGAACATTACAAAAGTGGAAGAAAAGGAGATAGAGTTGAGTGGAGAGATTGAAACAGATCTTCTTGAATGTGTCCCTACATTTCCCAGTTATCTCATCAACAAAAAGAGATATGTATTACTAAATGATATTCAACAACTTTTTTATCTCAGAGAAGATTACTGCTCAATCAGCAATCCTTGCATCATGGGGTCAAAATGATAAGAATTTTATCATCCCTCGATACAATGGATCTAGGGTAGGATACTTTGGAGTTCTTGGCTCTTACTTTCTCTCCCACGTAGGAGATTTCAAGAATTTGAAGCTCCTTCTAGGCTATAGGAAACCAGAGTTATTAAAATGTAGAGGTCTCATCAAGTGGGATGAAAAAAAAGATTCCTTTAGGGGACATAGTGAATTGCTTGAAACTAAAGACTCTTTTGCAATAGAGTCAGACTAAAAGATATTAAGGGTTTCTTGAAACCCATATTTTTCCATCTCTTTGTCTAGTTTGTATAACCATTTTGAATATATTTGCTTTGCACAAGAGTTTAAATATCCCTCTTTTTTTCTTTGGGTAATAGTGGATATAGTCCTTGCCAAAGATGATGTATTACATGATGCAGTTGTGTCTTTGAGCTTGAATTTGTGCCAAATTTGTATGTAGAACCATTGAAAGACCTCTATAAATTTTTTTCTTTGTATCTTCTACCTCTATGTCTTGTGTGTCTAAAGTATTTTGTTCTTGCTTGATAATGTGATTTCTCCATACCTTGGGTTGACTAGAAAGATATAGATCCATATATCTTGATAAAATATGGAGCATGGTTGTATAAAATATGCTGCATAGTTAACAAATAAAGAAATTCAATTAGAAAACCCTATATGAGTCAGACAATAAAGAGACATACATATGAAAACCCCTTCCATATAGTGAGTGAAGTGTTGATTATCCCAGGCTTCTATCATTGCCTTTTTTAAAAGGTTTAATTGGTTTTTGAAATCTTTGAGATCATCATCATTCCACTCAGTTTTATCACACTAAAAGGATACTTTGTCTAGTGTTTCCCAAACATTGGCTTTTCTATTTCGAGCTTATCCATTATCAACATTATCCTTAACTACATTATGTAGGCACTTCCACTGATTGTATCTAATAGTTGAGCCACCATTCCTAGAGTTTAACTTACCAAGTCTTCCACGAAATTCTAGGAACCTTCTAGCCTTCACTCCATCAATAGATGGATTTTTGGGAACACAATTGCCATCATTAGACTTTTGAAGATTTGGTTCGATAACAACATTACCACCATGCAAACGAATTGCAGATAAGACTTTTTCAATATTTGTTATAGCATTTGTTCTAGCTGATAAAGCTTCCATGCAAATCCTAGAAAAAGATGAGCAAGCTTTTCAATTATCCTACAAAGCGCATGAAGTGTACATATATGGGCATTCACTAAATAAATATCTAGGATAGTCTTAAAATGTGGATCCTTGTTGTGCCTAGAGGGAGCTCTATTCCAATTGCTTGAGTTCAACTCTATGGTTGGGGACATGCAATATAGGCAAGGAGATCTAGAGTTAGCTCCCTTTGATACATTGTACATACATTTGTACCCCCCCCCCCCCGTGACCCCCGTGCTCCCCCGGGCCTCCTCCATAGGAACTCCCCCCCTTTAATTTTTTTTTTTTTAAATTATCTCTCCCCCTGCTGTGTGCATGGCGGGGGGAGAGAGAGAGAGAGGGAGTGACGTTAATGATAAGGGGGGGCATGCAGCCCCCCAGGTGGCGGGTGGCACCGCCTTACCACCTCCCCCTCCTCTATAAAGCCTTCCCCTCCCTGCATCGATGGAAAGTAGCCCCCTTGGCCGTGATGACAGACATTGCGCCCCCTACTGACGAATTACAGCGCCCCCCATCTAGCCCCGTCACCTGCATCGGCGCCCCGGCTCCAGCAGCATCACTGCTCCCCTAGTAGACTGCAGCACGGTCCCCCCCCGTCTGGGGAGCAGCACACCCCCCTGGCATCCTGATCAGCAGTCCCCCCCCCCCCCCCCCCCCCCGTGTGCTCAGTGAGAAGAAGAGAAATGTAGAAAGAAGAGGGAGAGAGGGAAGGAGAAGAAGAAGGAGAAGAAGAAGGAGAAGAAGAGGGTGAGAGAGAAGGGGAAGGAGAGAAGAAGGAGAGGAAGATAGAAGAGAAGAAGAGAGAAGAGGGAGAGAAGGAGAAGGAGAGAAGGGGAAGGAGGGGGAGAGAGGGAAGAAGAGAAGGAAAGAAAGAGGGAGAGAGAGAGAAGGAGAAGGAGGAGTGAAGAAAGAAGTAGAAGAGGTAGAAGGAAAGAGAGAAGTAGAAGAATAAGAAGAAGAGGTAAAAGGAGAGAAGAGGGAAAGAAGAAGGAAAGGGAGAGAAGAAGAGAAGCAGTGAGAGGAGAGAGAAGGGAAAGGTGAGAGAAGAGAGAGGGAGAAGAAGAAAAAGAAGAGGTAGAAGAGGAAGAGGAGAGAGAGAAGAAGAGAAGAAGTAGGAGAAGAAGAGGAGAGGGAGAGAAGAAGAGAAGGAGAGAGAGAAAGAAGGAGAAGAGAAGAGGAAGAAGAGAGGGAGAGAGAGAGAACGAGAAAGAGAGGGGAAGAGAGTTGGAGAGTGAAGGCGGTTCGAGGAGCCACACTCAAGCCACCACCTCATTGGCAAAGGATCCCCTACCCGCGACCTTTCCCTCCCGAACCGGTCATCTTGAAGGCCACTAAGGCCCGGACTATCCAAAACCCGATTAGAAATGGCTCCCAAGAAGAAAATCGCGGAAAGCGTAGGTGCCAAAGCTACTGTTGGTACCGGTAATGCGGAAGAGGCGAGCGGAGTGACCATCGCAATAAATGCCCCTACAAACCCGAATCAAACCCAAGTTCTTTAAGCGTTATAGTTAATTATGTATTATTTCTCGTGGAAGAGATAAAAGGGTTAGCTACGTGCATGGAACAAGGACGAGTTGTAGGATTTTTGTTTACTCTAAGTGCTCGGTTGCATGCGTGAAATGGTAGAGTATGAAGTTCGCATAAGTTTATATCCATGAAATGATAGCTTTTACACACATAAAATGATAAGGTTTTCGCATTATTTCACATAAAATAATAGCTTTAAAACTAGTTCAGTGCATGAATAGTCATTTAGAATTCATGCTTCACGATCATGACTAAAAGAAACACATGAAATGATAGTTTCCAATGGATAGAAACCTAGACCTTCATGAGATCCAGTGCATTAGAAATAAGTATAATTGCTTGCGAATTGTTTTATCGATCATGCTATGGACTATCGCAAATGGATACTCTCCTAGCTTAATTGAAGCTGGTGACCTAACCCTAAATGGATTGTTGACCCAAGTTATACTTGGTTGTTTGAAAAGGTTGTAAATCCCCTGAGCAAGTGTTTTGATACATCTAAGTTAAATTATGATTGTGCATGCAATGGGATTGCGATGCCTTGAAGCAAGAGGTTGTGCATTCAACTATTTGTTAATGTGGTTTTGGATGTTAACCCAAGTGGGGTGTATTTGATGATTGCATGGCCGGGTCTGAGATGACTGATTGCCATGGAAACAAAAGGGATGTTTTCCCTAGTGATTGTTTTTAAGCTGGGTGCTTCAGCTGTGGTTGATTTCATAAAGAGATAATTAAGGAAGGATGGCGCTATCTACCCCCCGCGAACCGCCAAACCCTAACTAAGGGGGTTGTGAATCCACCCGGGAATGTGGATCGAATCCGCCGCAAGAGGTCTCTCCGTTTAAATTACTTGGCGTAGGAGGACGCTTGGGTGCCAGTGGGGGCTCTGGCCATAAATCCCAATGCCTCCGGGCCCTACACAAGTGTTCTACGTGACTCGAGATGGGATCTCGAGGCCTTGATACTAATTACAAGGCGGAATCTTGGTAGGATAAACCTTCGGGTTTTGTTGCTGAAAGACAGAAGGATTTTTCTGTGGAGGCAGAAAGAAATTATTAATTCTCTTGTATGGGCAGGAGACAAACATTAATCTAAAGATAAGTTAAGGAAGTGTTTGATCTTGTTTTATCTTGTTTTTGTATCAATGCCCTAAGTTATGTAAAGGAACCTATGATTAACAGGTTAATTAAGGAAGCTGCTTTTAAGTGTCAAACATAATATGGTAGGTAATTAGATAACTAAAACAACCCCCAAGGGAAGCATGGTGGATGTGACCAATGGGTCTATCCTACAGAAGGGTGGTCTCGGTTAGTCGAGAGCTTTCCTCAAAGGAAATGTTAACGAGGAATGCTAGGGAAGGTCAGACAATGACCTTAGACAATGTTGGTTAGAACCCTGATTCATACCGTTTTAGGGGACCGGAATGGGACTACGCCCTACGGGCAGAGAGGTCGAGCGACGCATCCCTCTCACTTCCCATTCTCTTTGAACCAAGTGCGGTATGAGTCTGCTTTGGCCTAGTTGTGTCTACATAAAGTGGAGCAATTGTAGACCGATGCTAGAAGGCTGTTAGGAAGACCCGATTACAAGGAACCAAGACTTCATGTTGATCCTAGTGGGAATGGCCGAATAAGTTCCGTTGCAGGGCACACTCGAGAGACCCTAGTTGGCAAACCCCATGTCATTCCTTGGGAGTGCCGGGTGGCATCTTCTAGATATATCTCTCGATGGATTGCTAAGACGTGCCCCGCAAATTGAGGAGTGGGCACGTTACAACATTTAAGTGTCTTTAAGTCACCAGCTATGTGCCACTCAATCTTATAATTCCCAAATCCTTCAACAAATAGCTCTTCTCTTGTTATCTCTTAATAACATCAAGTATTGGTGCTCGATGAAAAACCCAATACAATAAATCAAAATACTCTATATCTACTTCGAATGCTCCTAGCCACCAGACGTTGTGTTTCGATTGAACACTAAATGACATTGAGTGATTGTAATGATCTGATGAAATTTCTCTATTCATCAAGGTAATAGAGACCTCCTCTAGTTTTGTACATTTTAGAATCTCACTGTAAGGTGCCTAGATCGCGACACATTTTAGTAGTCCATCGGATCTAAAAGATGCCACCTGGCACTCCCACGGAATGTCATAGGGTTTATCGATTAGTGACCCCCTAGTCTACTCTGCAACGAAATGTACCGGCCAACCCTATTAGGATCAGCCTGAATCTTCATGGGTTTCTGATGGGCAAGTCATTCCACAGCCTTCTAGCATCGGTCTTTAGACATCTACTTTGCGCAGAGCATGTAAACCGAGATGGAATCATATTGCACTTTGTTCAAAGACAATGGGAAATGAGAGGGATACGTCGCTCGACCTCTCTACACCCATAGGGTAAAGTCCCATTCTAGTCCCCTAAAACAATATGAGCTAAGGTTCTACCCTACATTATCTAAGGTCAATATGTCATCACGATTTGAATGTTGAGAAGGCTCCCAGTTTTTTGGGACCACCCTACCATAGGCCGGACCCGTCGGGGGTTCCACCCATCCGCTTCCCTTGATAGCTTTAGTTTCCTACCTACCTAAGGGCATATTAGTGGTAACATAGATAAGAAGCTTTCTTAATTAACCCATTGGTCACATGTTTATTTACGTAATTTTATGCACTGACATGAAAACAAATTAGACGAATTCCTTGAAAGTAAAGTTTATATTTAAATTTCAACCGAGATACAAATCTCGTCCATGGGATGATTCCGCAATCCGTAAGGATGTGCCTTATTTTCCTCTAAGTTTCCATCCTTGCACTAGTAATGGGGCCTCGTGATTCCTTCTTGAGTCATGTAGACCATCTGAGTAGGACTCAGAGGTAGGGGATTTATAGCCAAAGTCCACCCTGGCACCTGAGCATCCTCCTATGAACATATGTTTCTACAGAGAGACCCCTCACGACGTGTTCGGTCCACATTCTCGACAAGGTTATCAAACAAACCCCCTTGGATAGGGTTAACGGCTAGTTGGGGGTACTCAACACGACTTTCCCAGGTGTTTCAACCTGAATCCAATTTGAAAGATTTTCTTGATATCAATTCCTTTGTTAGATAACTCATTTTTCAAATAGGTGTTCCTAAGTACAAACACAAGCAGAAGTGCACAATATGTACTAGACAATTCTTTGTTCTCTCTGCCAAAGGAAATTTTGATCCGATGCGATAGCATCTAGTCTCGGCTTTATCCCTGTTATCATCCGATATTTCCAGAGATAACCTAATTTAATTTCCTCATTCTTTTGAATGAAGGAGTGTCCTTGCAATGTTTATTGCAATTTGGGACATTGGATGAAACCCTACCTATTCATTTGAACTAGGATTTGTCATGCAATTCATATAGTTACTTAAGGACTTTGAATCTCTTTCGGCTTCAAGCAAGATGGGCCTTGAGAAGAATCCTTTGACTCTTTAGGTTTTGAAATTCTTTCAACTTCCTAGGAACCCTACATATTCTATCACAAGTTCAATCTATGTTTTGTGAGATGTAATAGGATTTCCTATTATTTCAACCAAGCAAACAAATGCGGATGCTTAAAATCTATTTGGCTTAATTGTAGTTTAATGTGCATCCTTGAAACTTTTCATATATATATTTGCATGAAATTTCCATGCAATTTAATCACTTCTAAGTGCAATTTTAATTAATCACCTAAGATAAATGTGATAAACAAAATTTTCCTAGTACGCTCATTATCTCAAAACATGCTCAATTAAGTTGCGATAATTAATGTAAACATTCTTTTCTCCCATGGATGCCCTTTGAACAAGCAAGTTTTGATCAACTCAAGCATAGCTTGGTGACATCACAAATTTTGAAGCTCCTTGACTTTTGTTTTCCCTAATACAAGGGGTGCACCTGATTCATAAGAGATGCATTTCCCATCATTGCGGTCCCTTGGTTCACAATCATGTTGGTTGTGGTGGGAGTTTCAGTGTTTGGAGAGATCTTTCACTTGGGGGCCATCGTCCACAAGTGGATTCAAGAGATAAAGAAGTAGGAATGGATTTTAGATGGGAAAGCATAAGAGAAGAGTGGGGGAATTGAGCTATCTCTCTCTCTCGCAGCCTCTTAGAGTAATTCCTCTCTCTCTCTCTCTCAAGCTCCTTCTCGCAATCTCTTGGAGGGGTATCCTTTCACCTCCCTTTGTCTACTTCTCTCTCGGAGCCTCTCAGGGTCTCCTTGTGCTTTTCTAATTGCTCCCCATGCCTCATACTTATAGCTAAACAAGACAACAAGGGTTGTGGCTGAGAAGAAGAGCTCTTTATGGAGGGGATCTTGGAAAAATCAGCAATTTGATGATTGAATCACAATTCTGATAGTTCCATTCGAAAGAAGGGTAAAATCCCAAGACACTTGATTAGAAATCTTCTAGATCACTCATTTTTCTTCTCCCTATTCAACGTTTTGTTTGCTGCTTGTAAACTGTGATTGCGATGCGCGCAATTTCGCGAATCCTTCTTTTTTTGTACTAAATCTCCAAAACAAGTTGAAAAAAACCACTTGCTTTTTTTTCATGACATCCTGTTCTAGAAATCTCCATAGCTTTTTAGGATATTTACAATAAGTAATATCTAAAATATCTAAAATATGCTAGTTTTACCGAAAAATCTAATATTTTTAGACCATCCATACTATACACATTAACACTAGTGATTAATATGGCTCATAACTCTCGTTCACGTTGTAACTTGTGAAGGGTGGCTACATTCCTTGTCAATCCATAAAAAATGTCGGATTGCGACTCTTTTTTTTAAATATTTTTAATTAAATAAAAAACTATTAGTTATTAATGTTAGTTAGTTTTTACTTTAGTTAGTCTTAATTAGTAACCTTACTAACTTATTAATCGACTAACTAACTTTCAAACTAACCAATGAATTTTTAATTGCATGGAAGTATTACATCCTCCTCCCCTTAGAGAAATCGAGATGTCTTAATCTCGAGAGAATCGTGGGTATTGTTGATGAAGAGCATTCTCATCTATCCATGTAGCATCTTCTTCAGGATAATCCTTCAACTGGACAAGGTATTCTCTAAGGGTTCTACTCCTCAACTGTCTCTCCCTAGTATCTAGGATTTTATTTGGCTGCAGCTCAAGGACTCCTTCGATAGGCATTACAATTTCTTGATCACTCAGTAACATGGCTAGGATTAGGCACATATCTCTTTAGTAGACTAACATAAAATACGTTGTGAACTTTTACATTTTCACGGAGTTGAAGTTTGTAAGCATTAGGTCCTAGGCTTTTGAGGATCTTGTAAGGCCCGCAATACCTTGGGCTAAGATTTGTAAATTCTCCCAAGGATAAGGAACTCTTCTTGGGTTTTACATGAATGAAAACCATATCCTCCTCCTTGAAGAGCCGCTCTTGCATGTTCAAATCCGCATAAGCCTACCTATCCTTGGCAGCTTTGATGTCTTGCCTAATGGCCTTAACTTGTTCATCCATTTCTTCTACCATCTTCTTGGAAGCCTCTACCCTTAAAGTAGGGTCTGAGAAATTTAATGGAGGACGGTAATCATGCCCATACAATGCTTGGAAAGGTGTCATTTGAATCCTTTGCTGCAAGGAAGCATTGTAGGTGAACTCCACCAAGGGTAGATATTGGATCCACTTCTTGGGTTTGTGACAACAATATACTCTAAGCATATCTTCAACCATTTGATTGGCCCTTTCTGTTTAGCCATCAATTTGAGGATGATAGGCCATACTTAAACAGAGCTGAATCCCAATAGCTTCAAATATCCCTCTCCAAAACTGAGATGTGAAAAGGGAGTCTCGATCACTGATGATCCTTTTGGGTAGACGATGGAGTCTGAATATCTCCTTAATGAACAATCTAGCAATATTTGAAGCCTTATAATTTGTCTTTACTGGGATGAGATGTGCAACCTTGGTGAGCATATCTACTGTAACCATAATTGAGTTGTAGCCACCTGGAACTGGAGGTAACCCAACAACAAAGTCCATGCTGATAAATTCCGACTTCATCTGAGGGATGTTGAGGGGTTGTAGCTTTCTAGGCATCTTGACATGCTCTGCCTTGATGCGTTGGCAAGACAAACATTCCGTGACATATTTGAGTACATCTCCCTTAAGTCTTTCCCAATGACAGCTCTTTCTAACCATGTTGAGAGTATTGGCATATTTGAGAACATCTCCCTTAAGTCTTTCCCAATGAAAGCTCTTTCTGACCATGTTGAGGGTATTGACATATTTGAGTACATCTCCCTTAAGTCTTTCCCAATGACAGCTCTTTCTAATCATGTTGAGGGTATTGGCATATCGTGGATGACCAAAGAAAGGGGAATCATGTGCTTCCCAAAGTATCCGTTGTTTAAGTCTTTGGCTCAAAGGAATACATAGTCTTGTCCTGAAGTAGACTAGGCCTTCACAAACAGAGTACTCTTGGTATTTAACTTTGAGTTTGGGACTTTGTTCATTTTCTAGGATCTCATGTATCATTTTTTGATATTGTGGGTCATATTTAGAGTCCTCCCTAGCCAATTCAAGGATAGGATTGCCTGGCATTAACACCATGGTAGCTAGTGATCTGGTCGTCGAAGGTTCCTCCATAATGAGAGAGTTGAGGAACATTTTACGACTTAAGGCATCGACAACCACATTTTCCTTGCTAGGTTTATATATGATCCCAAAGTCATACTCTTGTAGCACCTCGATCCAGTGGCGTTGCCTCATGTTGAGGTCAGCCTGGGAGAAGATCCATTTGAGGCTCTTGTGGTCCGTGACCAAGGAGAATTTGTTGATGAGCAAGTAGTGCCTCTAGAGTTTGAGGGCATGAATGATAATCAATAGTTCCAAGTCATGAGTAGCATAATTTTTCTCATGGGTTTTTAACTTCCTTGAGGAATATGCCCCGGGATGACCTTCTTGCATTAGTACATAGACTACTGCAAGTGAGTTGGCATCTGTAACAACTTTGATTTCTTTGCTCAAGTCTAGGAGCTTTAGAATTGGCACTGCCACTAAGGTATGTTTGAGTTGGTCAAAGCTTGCTTATTTAGTGGCTGTCCACACTATGGCAACCTGCTTCTTTAGTAGATTTGTGAGGGGTGTTGCAACTAAGGCGTAATCTTTGATGAAGATTCTATATCATCCTGTTAGACCAAGTTGGTGGGGGCCATTTTTGTACATCTTTAACCTTTGCAGGATCCATGGAGATTCCCTCTTCTAATATAATGAAGCCTAGATACTCAATCTATCATTTGAGGAAGGCACACTTCTTCTTTTTGGCATAAAGCTTTGCATCGTCATGATTTCAAGGACAATGCAAAGTTGAGGCTCATGGTCTTCTTCTTCCTTGGAGTAGACCAGGGTGTCATCAAAGAAAACAAGTACAACCTCGTCAAGGTATGGTCTAATGATATCCTGCATTAGCCTATTGAATGTAACAAGAGCATTGGTTAAACCAAAGGAAATTATTGTAAACTCAAAATGACCATATCTGGTATTGAAAGTTATCTTTGGAATATCCTCATCCTTGATGCGGATTTGGTAATACCCCGATTTAAGTCAATTTTTGAGGATTATTTTCCAAGATTTCCAGAGATAACCTAATTTAATTTCCTCATTCTTTTGAATGAAGGAGTATCCTTGCAATGTTGACTGCAATTTGGGACATTGGCTTCCCTACAACGAAACCCTACGTATTCATTTGAACTAGGGTTTGTTGCATAATTCATATAGTTACTTAAGGACTTTGAATTCCTTTTAGCTTCAAGCAAGATGGGCCTTCAAAAGAATCCTTCAACTCTTTAGGGTTTGAAATTCTTTCAACTTCCTAGGAACCCTACGTATTCTATCACAAGTTTAATCTATGTTTTGTGAGATGTAATAGGATTTCCTATTATTTCAACCAAGCAAATGGATGCGGATGCATAAAATCTATCTATCTTAATAGCAGTTTAATGCGCATTCTTGAAACTTTTCGTATATATATTAGCATGAAATTTTCATGCAATTTATGTGCAATTTAATGGCTTCTAAGTGCAATTTTAATTGGTCACCTAAGATGAATAAGATGAACAAAATTTTTCCTAGTACACTCATTATCTCAAAACATGCTCAATTAAGTTGCGATAATTAATATAAACATTCTTTTCTCCCAATTTCTTTTCCCTAATACAATGGGATGCAGCTGGTTCATAAGAGATGTGTTTCCCATAGTTTCGGTCCCTTGGTTCGCAGTCATGTTGGTTGTGGTGAGAGTTTCAGTGTTTGGAGAGATATTTCGCTGAGGGGCCATCATCCGCAAGTGGATTCAAGAGATAAAGAAGGAGGAATGGATTTGAGATGGGAGAGCGTAAGATAAGATGACAGTCGAATATAAAGATAGGGAAAATTGAGCTAACTTTCTCCCTCACAGTCTCTCGAGGTAACTCCTCTCTCTCTCTCTCTCTCTCTCTCTCTCTCTCTCTCTCTCTCTCTCTCTCTCTCTCTCTCTCTCTCTCTCTCTCTCTCTCTCTCTCTCTCTCTCTCACTCTCACTCTCTCTCTCTCTCTCTCTCTCTCTCTCTCTCTCTCTCTCTCTCTCTCAAGCTCCTTCTTGCAATGTCTCAAAGGGGTATCCTTCTACCTCCCTCTGTCTACTTCTCTCTCGTAGTCTCTCAGGGTCTCCTTGTGATTTTTTAACTGCTCCCCATGCCTCATATTTATAGAGCTAAACAAGAGAAGAAGGGTTGTGGATGAGTAGAAAAGCTCTTTATAGAGGGGTCTTGAAAAAATCAGCAATCTAATGCTCAAATCACAATTCTGATAGCTTCGTTGGCTCTGAAAGGGGGATAAAACATCAAGACACTTTATTAATAATCTTCTAGATCACTCATTTTTCTTCTCATTGTTTGAAGTGATGTTTACTACCTGTAAACTACGATTGCAATGCACGTGATTTTGCCAATCCTTATTTTTTTGTATTAAATCTCCCAAAAAAGCTGAAAAAACCACTTGTTTTTTTTACATGGCATCCTATTTTAGAAATCTACATATCTTTTTAGGATATTTACAATAAGTAATATCTAAAATATGCTAGTTTTGTCCAAAAAGCTAATATTTTTGGACCATTCATACTATACACATTAACACTATAGTGATTAATATGGCTCATAACTCTCGTTTGCATTGTAACTTCTGTGAAGGGTGGCTATAGTCCTTGTCAATCTGAGAAGAATGTCTAATTAGGACTCTTGATTTTTTAAATATTTTTAATTAAATTAAAAATAGTTATTAATGTTAGTTAGTTTTTGCTTTAGTTAGTAACTTTATTAACTTATTAATTGACTAACTAACTTTCAAACTAATCAACTAATTTTTAATTTCTTGGAAGTATTACACTCACTTTCATCAGGTTTAACCACAAATCTAGCCACTCCTTGTGCCTCTTCCAGTGTGACAAGTCATAGAATCTAATCATTAAACATTGTAGGGTGGGCAAGTCAAGGAAAATATTGTTAACTTCATTGAATACAACTTCCTTTTTCTTGCCCTTGAAGCTAGCCTTGATATGGAAACACTTACCCAGAATCTCCATCACTTTGTTATTCACTCTCTATCTAATAGTTTTAACCACAGATGGCCTTGAAAGTATGCAATTACATACTTATCCTTGCTTCATATTTGATTGTAAAAGCTGGAAAAGTTGTATATAAGCATCTGTGAAAGATTTGGATCTAGAGCATGGCTATGGTGGCTTGTAGGCATAACTGAACTCATGATGACATTGACCAAGGACTGAAGATCAACTATTACACAAGTGAATTAGGTTCCAAGATGGAAGCTTGGACTCATAAAGAAATTCTTGTGTAAGGAGGCAATGGCACAGATACTTGACAGAAAGAGACAAGCACTATTGCATTATCATATTGTGTGAAAGTGATAGTCAAGTACATCATTTTATAGAGTAGCTTGGTAGCACTTTATATCCATTGTGCCTATGGGATCTGTCTCTCTTTCTAGAATAAACTGCATCTTCCTAGCCTAGTTGTTCCATAGAAAGGGGAATACACAGGGTGTGATTGGCACACCATAAACATGAAAAAAATCTAGAGGTTGTCGCAAAAAGGCTAAGTGTGGGTTGTTAAGAGTGGAAAAAGATTGAATTTTTGACTCATTTTTGTTGTTTTTGAGATCTAAATGGTTGATTTTTTATGGATTTTGAGTGATGTATGATTGTTTTTGGAAGTGTTTGAGAGAGTTTTGGATTATATTGATTATGTTTTGGAAACTTATGATGATTCTTAGTAGAAATATGAGGCTTCGTGATGTTCTGATATGTTGTATTGAGGTTATGATACCTTTTGTTTAGCTTCTGTTTTGTTTTGATTTTCTTCTGTATGAAGTATGGATTGATTATTGATGAAGGTTGAAATATTTTGAAAGATTATTAAATATTTTTTGCTAGTTTGGAATGGTTTTAGTATGAGTTATGAGGATTTGTTGTTCTCTAATGACCTTTTGTAACCCTCTGTAGACCTTCTATAGAGGCTCTGCCTCTGCTCTGTTCCTGTTTTGTTCTGTTATGTAGATCTTCTGTAAGTGTTCTGTAGAATGTATGTGTGACTTTGGAAAACTTTTCTAACTTTTAGAAAGCATGAATCTAAGTTCAAAATAGCTAAAACAAATGGAAGAAGTAGCTGCTGAAGACTGAAGAGAAGACTGAAGTGACTGTGATAGTAGTGATCTATGAAGAGACACTATAGTGGCTCTGGTGCTCTTTCATACCTCCCATACCTCTTGGGAGGTGCATCCACGACCTAAGAGGAATTATTAAGTGTCATTCTTGAGTATTGTAGTGAGGAGATGATGTACCATAGAGAGAGAGAGAGAGAGAGCCAGAGAGAGCCAATTCTATTAAAAACAATGTATCTTTCTATGAGAGATCAAGGGAGAAAACTATGAAGACAATGAAGATGAATACTATGTGATTGATTTCCATTCAAAAGTAGTGTATTCTTTTGTGTTCCTTGTTCTACTTATGGATTCTATGAAGATGTTGAAGATTATGATTGATTCTATCAAATCCGTGGGAGATATCTACTATGATGCTGCATAAAGATTTGTTGTTTTCCTTGTTTTGGTCATTAAAAGAATGAAATAAAAGCCTATTGATGTTAAAGATAGATTTTCTTGCAGTAGAATTCCATTTTCCTTGGTGTCTCTCTTGGGGCTCCTTGTTTTCGGTGCCCAGCCGGGGAAACTTGCCATCAATAAGCATTAGAAGAGGCTGAAAATGAAGGAAATGGCCTTGCCAAGAAGAGAAAAATTCAATGGATGTTTGCAAAGTTCCTTGTTCCATTGAAGAGTTGGAGATTCTTATTGTCAAATCCACTTTCTACAAGAATTTTATCCCACAATGGCGGAAACATATTACCATCATGATGCAAGCTCTATGTGGTGGACTGTTTCCTCTTCCTATTGAAGCAGCAGAAACTTGCATCTTGGTGGCAAATTGTTTGGGAACAAACTGAAGGGTAGAAACTGAGAGTGAATGACCATCCATGGAAGATTTGGCATTCATTGAGAAGTTTACAAACATCATCAAGTGGGAGATTGTGAAGAAGTTTCAGGAGTCCTAGTCAGTGGAGGTTCATGAAAACAAGAAGGAAAAGAGTTGGAATTTGTTCGTGGATGCTCAATAGCAAGATACATGGGATGCTTGGTGCTCTAACAACCTTCTATTTGTCCAATTAACAACCCACTGGAAGTTGGTAGACAGAGTGTTATCACGCGCACCAAGAAAAAGGAACCAGTTGTTCAGAAAGAGAAAAACTCCCCTACAAAGATTGTGAAGTTCAACCTGCCAATAGAGGGACAGAGTAGTACATGATAGAACAATGTAGTATAGAACACTACAGTGCCACAGAGAGTCACAAAGATAATCCTAGAGGCAGGACCAAAGGTTCATGAGATAGACGATACAGAAGCACCTCCAGAAACAGAAGAAGTGCCGATGCTACCATTGCTAGAAGAAAAAGGAAAGATGAAAATGGGTGTAGCCCCATTTTCGAGCAGGCTGGAGAAGCCCATAGATCCTATCAAAGAATATGACTTGGTAAAAGATCTAGGCACTTTTAAACCAAACTTAAAATTCTGACATCTGCTGATGCTATCTCCAAGTTGCCAAAAAAGATTCAAAATCATCTTGGCAAGAAGACGCGGCCTAAGGATTGCTCCCTCGACACAACAACAAAGTCCAATAGAGCCCCAAAACCTGTGAAGGAAGTGGATGTGGCTAACGCCTTCCTAGATCCTGGAACCCCAGAGATTAGTATATGGATAGAAGGATGCTTTATTTCAAATGCATTGATTGATGGAGGCTCATGAGTAAACATAATGACGGTTGTGACAATGAAGGATCTGGGTTTGCAAGGAATTCAACCTACACAGTGGCTTATCAGATTGGCAAATCAAAGCAGAATCAAACCGTTGGGCATCCTCCCATACGTAAAAACAACCCTTGCGTGAAGAGACTATTGGCTGACATATTTGGTGGTCAAACCAAATTCGTATGGGACCTCATACCCTCTGCTGTTGGAAAGACCTTGGCTTTTTGAAGCAAGAGCTAGGATGGACTGGTTCAAAGGAACCCTAACCCTAGGCAAAGGACCCAATAAAGTGGTGTTGAAATTGTATGGATCGCAAAAAGGCAATGGATCTACATCCATCGAAGTCATAACAAACTCCTCCAATGAAGTAACAGATGGTACATCAGGAGATGAAGAGGCTGTTAAACAGATTTTTCCCAAGAAAACAGAGGCATAGTCCCTAACAGTGGGCATTGTAAGCCAACTACCGAAGGAAGCAAAGTCTTTGTCCATGGGAGAATACCTCCTGCCTCAACTCGAATTGACTTTTGAAATCACCTCTAACAATTAGATAGAAGCATGGATATATTGTTCTCCCTCTTACATGGCAGTTGTAGAGTCAGAAGAAGAAGCAGTAGCAAAGACAGAGCCAGAGACAGAAGTAGAAGTAGAAGCAGATGCAGAGGTGGAAGATCTATTCTTCTTCTATAGAGCCTCTACAGAAGCAGAGACAGAGCCTCCAGAGGAAGAGGATGAAAATGATGAGGAAGAAAACCAAGCAGGTTATGAAAGTGCAGATGAAAACATTCCTTTGATAGCAGACGATCTTGTTGATGTCCCTAAAGAGACCTCAGAGGCCGAAGATCTCGAGGTGTTGGATGGAATAACCATGGTTCCATTTGGGTTGACCAATGGACCACAAAGTATGCAAAATCTATATAAGAAATGGATCAAAGGTATAAAAATTAAGTTCACCTGTGGCTCTTGTCGCCCTGACCATTCAGTCTAGAGAAAAGATGATAATGATGCCCCTTGTCAAAAAAAGCAAGAGCCATCAGAGCCATGGCTTACAAAAGGTCCATGCTATGTGACATTCCTAGATGCATCCTCTAAAGATGAATCTCTAAGTCTAGAAGAAATCACCGATCACACAAAAGCAAATAAAGCTATGATACCCTTCCAGCAATCTCAACAGAAAAATGAGTTATCTATTCAGAAGGAGGACACTGGTTCTAGTGGAAACATCATACGATGACACTACTCCCTTGAAAGAGTCAGATCTCTATCCAAAAGCAATCCGTGGGACATTTATCCGTGAAGTGGAAGGTGAAAGGCAAGTGACGTTCTTGGATACTGACGGTACTGAACGACACCTGAAAGTGGGTCTCAATCTTCCAGAAGAAGAACTAGTGGTCCTGCGAGACTTACTAAAGGAGAACTTAGATGTGTTTGCTTGGTCATATAAAGTTCTAAAGGGGATTGATCCCACAGTATGCCAACATCACATTGACCTAGACCTTGATTCCAAACCTGTAAGGCAAAGACAAAGGCATATGAATCCTAATTATTCTGCTCTGGTGAAGGCTGAATTATTGAAGCTCCTTGAAGCAAAGTTCATTTATCCCGTGGCTAACAGTGAATAGGTTTCACCCATTGTGGTTGTACCCAAGAAGAATAGGAAATTTCGAATATGTATGGACTTTCAAAAGCTAAACTTGAAGACGAAGAAGGATCATTTGCCTATCCCTTTCATAGACCAACTATTGGACATAGTGGCAGGCCATGAGCTCTATTCCCTCTTGGATGGATTCAGCGAATATAACCAAGTCCAAATTGCAGAAGAGAACCAATCCAAAAAAACCTTCACCACAAAATGGGGGACCTATGCCTATAGAGTGATGTTGTTTGGGCTCTATAATGCTCCTACCACCTTCCAATGAGTAATGATGGTTGCCTTCCAAAACCATCTGCATGATTTCATTGAGGTGTATATCAATGACTTCTATGTCTATAGCCTAATCCGTGAGCATTGGGAACACCTAGGGCAATGTTTTGATAGATGTAGAGAGTATGGGATCTCTCTTAACCCTAACAAATGTGTCTTTAGCGTCTCATCAGGAGTCCTTCTGGGCCATATTGTCTCTGCACAAGGGATTGCAGCAGACCCGGCAAAGATTGAGAATATTGCCGCCTGGACAGCACCAACAAACCTCAAGCAATTGAAAGGATTTCTTGGCCATATGGACTACTATAGAAGATTTATTGCACATTTTCCAACCAAGGCAACCCCTTTGCACAAGTTCTTAAGGAAAGATGTGGATTTCCTTTGGACTGATGACTGTGAAGAATCCTTTAGTACCCTAAAATAGTGCCTTATCCAAGCACCTATCTTACAGCCTCCTGACTGCAGGAAGAAGTTCCATGTGCACACAGATGTATCAGTTGAAGGGCTAGGTGCTGTCCTATGTCAAAAGGGCCCTTCTAAATTAGATCAACCAATATATTATGCAAGCTGAAAGGTCACTGATAGAGAGTGGAACTACACAGACAGAGCTTGAGTACTTGGCAATGATGTTTACACTAAAGAAGTTTCGACACTATCTACTGTCAATGCATTTCAAGTTCTACGTGGATCATGAAGCCATGTCCTTCCTGATGAACAAAGCAAATGTTAAAGGATGACTGATGAGATGGTTTCTCCTATTCCAGGAGTTCGATTTTGAAGTGGTCACTAAGATTGGCCGTTCCCATGTCCAAGCCAATCATCTATCACGGATCCCTCAAACTGCAGAAGAGGAACAAGATGATTCAGACCTTCCTAATACTTCCTTGTTTCTAGTTGAAATAGTTACTCCCTAGTATGCAGACATAGCCAACCTCTTGGCAACTCAACCATATCCTCCTGGCATCTCAAGTCATGAGAAGAAGAAGCTTCTTTTAGAATCAGTCCCCCTACACCTTGCTAGGCGGTGCACTATACAAGAGAGGCAAAGATGAAGGGTTGCAAAGATGTATTGCAAGAGACGAAATCGGCATAGTATTGAAAGCATGCCATGATGAACCATGTGGTGGACATTTCGCAGGAGAAGCAACAGCCAGGAAGGCTCTGTTAGCAGGATACTGGTGGCCGACCCTCCACAAGGATACATATGACTACTGCAAGAGATGCGATGCTTGTCAGCAAATGGGAAAACTGTAACGTGCACGCCACTCAAATCGCGGAACACGTCTTAGCAGCCCATGGAGAGATCAATCTAGAAGACGTTGCCCGATAGTCCCAAGGAATGACACGGGGTTTGCCAACTAGGGTCTCTCGTGTCTACCCCGCAACGGAACTTATCCGGCCGTTCCCACTAGGATCGACCTGACGTCTGGGTTCCTAGCAGTCGAGTCTTCCTAACAGTCTTCTAGCATCGGTCTACAGCCACTCCACTTTGCGTAGATGCAACTGGACCCAAGCAGACTCATACCGCACTTAGTTCAAAGAGAATGGGAAACGAGAGGATGCATCGCTCGACCTCTTTTCCCGTAGGGCATAGTCCCATTACGGTCCCCTAAAACCATATGAATCAGGTTCTAATTTAACAATACCTAAAGTCATCCGATGGTAAATCCTTGTGAGAAGCCTCCTAGTTCTATGGGACCACCTAGCCGTAGGACGGACCCGTCCGGGGATTCTGTCCACCCACTTCCCTTGATAGCTTTAGTTGTCTAATTAGGTCCTACCACATTTATGTGTGACATTTAAAATCAGCTTCATTAATTAAGCCTTTTAGGGCACAAAGTTCGTTCCTGTAATTTACAGCACATACACAAAAACAAAATAAGTAGTCCTTTTATCAAACAAGTTCATTTAACTTATCTTTAAGTTAATCTTTATCTCCTGTCCATACAGGAGAATTATGTATCCCTTCTATCCAACAGAAGTACCCTGTCCAAATCTCATGGCACCGAAATTTCCATCCTTTATCTAGAATAGGATCTTCCAACGCCCAAACGTTGGGCTCACGGAGGTCTTCAACTCCATTCTAGACCTAGCAAGGGGTGTCCAGAGCTCCAACTAACCCGCAAGCTATCTAGAAGCAAAACATCATTCCCGTGGTTGGCCTTTTCACCACTCGACCTTCGGCCCATGAATCGAGTAGTGCCCTCTTGGGTTAATCCGCGGTGCGATCATGGAGGTGATCCACCCGTGCAATATATCCTTCCTTAATTAAATCCTTTAAGAATCAAGCACAAACAAGGCATTCAGCCCTAATATCATTTTCCAAGAAAACATTCAGCCCTAATTAAATCCTTTAAGAATCAAGCACAAACAAGGCATTCAGCCCTAATATCATTTTCCAAGAAAGCATTCCTTTATTCCCATGGTGACTTGTCATCACAGACCCTTGCCATGCATTTACCATAAATCACAAGCACTTGGAATAATCATCCAAACAAGAACTAACAACCAGTTGAATGTAAAATCATTTAGGATGTTGTTCGATCAACCAACAAAACTAATTGCATTCTTTCCACCAATGCAAGAATAGACGATATAACATTTCCATTGTATATTTGCTCTCTCCCTTGGGATCTAAGAGCAATATTATGCAAAAATGTTTCTTAACACTTCCTTCCTTTGGTTAGGGCATATGTTAAAGGTTCAAACACTATTCATGATGTAAGTTCTATAGGTCACTTACCTTGATTGATAACCCAAACCTGAATTTGGATTGGCAAAAGTCATCATTCTCTGATGGATCTCAAGATATCTTAGTTTTAACCCTTATGATTAATTTCTTGTACTAGCTCTTAGTCAAGTCATGAGGCAAACATGAAATCATTCTCATATATCAAAACATGTTATAGACATAACGTGTAAATACTTAATAAGATAAGTACGAGATTATCTTAAGTAATTAGACTCTAACAGGCCTTGTCTTGAGCTAGAATATAGTTCTTCTTAATATTTGGGCTCTTAAGCTAAGTACTTTTGAAGTATCTAAACTTTAAACTAGTACTCTCTATTCATGATTCTGAATGTCATATTCTTTTAGCAATTATGCTATTTATAACCCTTGACTATACTTTAATCTAGCACTTGTATGCCCAATCTTTTATGTCATTCTTTTGACAACTATACCATTCACAACCCTTGGTTAATTCTTCCTTGTAATTGCTCTACCAACAAATAAGCCATATGTAACTAGGTGCAATTAACTTCCCTTGATATATGCACTTCACAAACTCCATCTTTCGAGTAGGTGAGATGAAATTTATCATTTCCGATGACCTATACTCGTGCATCATAGTATGGGGCCTAATGTATCTCATACGAGAATCAAAGCAAGCATCTATCAATTTGAAAATACATTACTTACGACCGGAACCGCAGTTGGATTGACAGTGATGCCTTCGCTCAAAGCTTTGTTGCTAGTTGTAGGATTGTCATCTGCACGCTACATTCCTCGCTTGGGGGCCATCATCCACAAGTAGACTCAAGAGATTAAGAAGGTGGAATAGATTTGAGATGGGAGAGCGAAAGAGAAGATGGTTAAATCAAGGATCGAGATAGAGAGAAATTGTGCAGCCTCTCAGGGTAACTCTTCTCTCTCTCTCTCTCTCTCTCTCTCTTCTCTCTCTCTCTCTCTCTCTCTCTCTCTCTCTCTCTCTCTCTCTCTCTCTCTCTCTCAAGCTCTCTCTCACAATCCCTTGGAGGGGTATACTCTCTCTCTCCCTCTCTCTTGCAGCCTTTCAGGGTCTCCTTATGCTCCCTTGTGCCTCCCCATGCCTCATATTTATAATGAATTAGAGAGGAGGGGATAAGTCTAAGAACAAGAGTGGAGGGGCTCTTAGAAGACTCAATGATCTGATGCTCAGATCATAAATCTGATGGTTGCATTGGCTCCAAAAGGGGGGTAAAACCCCAAGACACTTGCTTAGAAAGCTCTTAGTTCACTCCTTCTTTTCTCTGTTCGAAGTGATGTCTACTGCGTGTAGACTGTGATCGCGGCGCGCGCGATTTTGCCAATCACTTTTCTTTATTTTTTCCTTTTATAAGATCTCCAAAACTAACTAAAACATCACTTGTCTTTTCTTCTAAATGACTTTTAGTTCTATCTTTTTAGGATAATATCTAAAATATAATAGTTTCCCCTCCCCCCCTCCCCCCACCCCTAAGAATCTAATATTTTTGGACCATTCAAACTATACACATTAATACTAGTGATTAGTATAGCTCATAAGTCTCGTTCACGTTGTAACTTACGTAAAGGGTGGCTATGGTCCTTGTCAATCCGAGAAAAATATCGGATTTACGACTCTTGATTTTTCTAAATAAAAGTCTTTAATTATTAATGTTAATTATTTTTTATCTTAATTAGTCTTTAGTTAGTAACCTTACTAACTTATTAATTGACTAACTAACTTTCAAACTAAACAACTAACTTTTATTGTGCGGAGATATTACAAAAACCCACCAAAACAAGTGCCATGCCATTGCAACCTATTCTTCCCCTAAAGCCATTCGAGAAGTGGGAGATTGATTTCGTGGGTCCCATTGATCCACCCACCAGAAGGAAGCAAAACATATACATCTTGGTATGTACAAATTATGTCACAAAATGGTGTGAAGCTAAAGCTCTGAAGAGGGATGATGGTAACAGTGTAGCCCTATTCATGTACAAAAATATTATCACCCATTTTGGTAGTCCCCTTGAGTTAGTAAGTGACAAAAGAACTCATTTTCGTAACAAGATCATGGAAGAGTTGACGGAACTGTATAAGATCTGCCATCATAAGTCCACTCCTTACTATCCTAACAAAGTCAACGGCCAAGTTGAAGTCACCAATCGCATCCTCTGCTCGACCCTGACCAAAACGATTGCCACACATCATCACGATTGGGGTGATCGACTTACAAAGGCCCTTTGGGCATATGGAACCTCCCATAAGGCTGCTATAGGACAAACCCCTTTCCAGCTAGTGTATGGTACAAAAGTCGTCTTCCCTATTGAGTTGGCCCTCTTTGCGAGTGGCAATTAAAGAACGCTTGGGAGATGATGAGTCACTGCAATGCCGCCTCCTGCACTTGGAATGTTTGGATGAGATTCGGTGGATGGCCCTACAGTGCATGGAAACCACTCAAGAGCGACGCAAGGCCTATCATGACAGTTTCTTCAAGCACAAGGAGTTCAAAGAAGGTGATCTTGTCTTGGCCTATGATTCAAGATTTGGCAAGTTTCCTGGCAAGCTTCAACAATGGTGGATGGACCTGTACAAGGTACTTGTTTTCAATCCTAATGGCTCTGTCCAAGTACAAGCTGTCGACGCTTTTGAGGATCCCTTTCTGGTATCGCCCAAAGAAGTACTTCCGTCCCTGGGGATCTTGACAATCACAATCGACTCACCCTTTTCCTTTTGGGCATCGCACTGTCCTTCTCTTCGTACTCCTGATAGCCCTTATAATCTTCCTCATGAGGCGGTCTCGTTCTACTAGCCCCTCACAGATACCTCTCAACCCTACCTTGTTCTCTTCTCGTCTGATCCAGCAATGGTGGTGAGGTTGGTCTTGACACATGGTATTTCTACTATTCTCTTTATTAATTTTAGAAAAAAAAGAAAAGAAAACAAACAAACAAACTATTATGGGAGAAAAGGAAGAAATTTCCTATCATAGCAGGCCTCATTCCAAGAAAAGGTTGAAACACCCTTGGGCAGGAAGCTGTCTATGGAAAAGGTGGTAACATTCCGTAGTTCAGGATAGCTGATTCATCAATAGAACCTTTCCCCAAGAAATTTGAAGCCACCTCCCTTGGTGCACTGTCTTTGTAATATCAGTCCGTTTGCCCTCCTTAACAGACGATCTTTCATACAAATCATTGAAGTACCAGACATGCCAGCTACCTCCCTGGGTACACATCATCTTCAACACTCTGGTGACAACAACAACCAACATGATCTTCATCACCAACCCCTTGAGTGATGCGAGCTTTCATCCTAATAGGATGGGGATGTGAGTATGGGCTGCCCTCTATATCTATTAACAGAGTGTGAGATAGAGGGTGGGTGAGTGACGAGTCTTTCCCTTCAAATCAAATGAGAGGCGAGATGTGTGAACGGAGTGTTGCATGCATGGGCTGGGCCTCTCAATGCACAAATCACGATCTGTTCATGTGCACTGCACCATAAGGCTCCCTTGCCTTCCTTCTTGCACTGTATGCTGGCACAGGGCAGGATGCACAATTGCACCATCAAATGCGCACACGGCATACAACCTCTGCACAAGCGAATGTGAGGAGTACATCAATGGATTTCAGGAACGGATTGCCCTCCTCTATCTATTGACAGAGCATGACATAGAGGGGGGGTTGAGTGCAAATGGTGTTTCTTCAATCAATTATTGAGCCGTGAGGATTGAGGGACGTTATGACAATTGGAGTCAGGTACATTTCCGTTTCCCTATACACCCACGAGATAGGTCTCTGCCATCAGCACATGACATGTCACTCTGTTATGTACACTGCACTGCAAGGCTCCCTGGCCTTCCTACTTGCATCTATGCCAGATGGGGTGGAATGCACTGATGCACCATCAACTGTGCACCCTGGCATACTCCCTCTACACCATCCCCTTGTCGATTCCTAAATGGGGGATGAGATCTGGGTTTCCATCAATATTCACCCACGTGATGTAAGTTATGGGGTGAGTGATTGTTCTCTCATTCCATCTAAGTGTCCGTGAGTTGAGTGACTATCCTTCATCAAACGACACCTACCCCGATGGGCTTTATCAACCAGCTACCTCCCTGGGTGCTGCTGCATGGTCTTTGCAATGCTAGCTGAATGCTGGAGCGAGCCATGGTACCTCTTGCAGTCAACTCCAACCCTTTTGTAGCAGTGATAGTTCCTTTGGTCATACGCGAAACAGGCCAAGTTTTTCTAACCCTATCCTTATGATTGCAATTGTAGGTTATGTGTTAAGTGTGGGGACGTCAAAGTCCAATCGATTGATGAGTCCTAGGCTATGTTGCTGTATCTAACCCTATCCGTTAAGGTTTTAAGTATGGAGATGCGTCCCTGCGCGTCTATGATGCATACCCCCTGTATATGCCTCACTTTAATCCTGTATTTATTCCATGATCCAATTTTACCATGATGGGGTCCCTTCCCCACCCACCCATCCATGTTCAACCCACCCTTGGGGCCGTTCCTTCTCTTTTTCCCTTTATCCCTTGTTGTGATGTTTTTCCATGTGAATGCATCCTACGTTCACCAAAACCCACATCCAACCTTACAACCTTGCTTGTCCCTTTGAACTGACCATTTTTCCTCTTTACCAACCCCTATTTTGGCCAACTATTCTTAAGTTATTAATTTTTGAAGCATTTTCTATAAATTTGATGGTTTTCCATGTGAATGCACATTTATGGCTTCGGAATAACAATATGACGTGACCGCACTGACCTCCAACTTCCACCTAACATTTTTACTTTTTTCTCCCTTTCCTTCTGATGCACGGTTCATCCGATCTTAATTTTTGCATGTTTTCGCGCCATTTTCGTGCCTATTTTTCACATTTCTCCATGTGAACATGCCTTATTTTCATCGGAATTCCCATTTAATTTGATAGCATTGTCCAACCAACCTTTCTCCACATGTTTCTTTTTTTCTCCCCCTATTCTGGTAGCCGAATTTTTTGTTATTAATTTTCAAATATGTTTTCGGTTCCGTTTTTTGTGTTTTTCGCATGTGAACCCCTCTTACTTTCCTCAAAACTGTGTGTTGATATGACAGCCCTGTGAATCCCCTTCTCGCTGATATTTTTTTGTTTTAGTTCCCTTTGTTTCACAACTCGGTTCTTTTCGTATTAATTTTTTTGCCCATTTTTGGGTCCGTTTTTGGGTTTTTTCCATGTGAATGCATCCTCTCTCGATCGGAACTGTGTTTTGACGTGATAGATTTTTCGGGAACATTATTTTGCACATTTTTCTTTCTTTTCCCCCTGCGTTCCGGTGAGCAGATTTTTTCATATTAATCCTCGTATGTATTTTTGGACTCGTTTTTTGTGTTTTTCCCATGGGAACGCCCTGATTTGATCCCAGACACCCTGTTGTACTTTTTTCAATCTCCCCCTCACCTTCCAGTCCAATTTTTCTTTTTACTGCATTACGTTCTGACGAACGGTTTGTGAGTTATTAATTTTTCTTTGTTTTACCGAGTTCCTGCGTGCTTTGCCTCGTGTGTGAATGTGTGTGTTTTTGCTTTTGCGCGCCTTACGATGCCCCGTGGCGTCTGCGCCTTCCTCATCACCGTCCCAGCTCCTGTTGCTTCCTGCCACTGCAAATTTTTTTACCTTGTCCCGAGCATAAGCACGGGACGAGAGGGATTTTTCTTATTATTCTTTTATTTTTATCTTTCTTTATTATTTATTTAGTTATTTATTTTACTTGTTTATTTTTTATTTAAAAAAAACAAAAACAACAACTTTACCCCCCACCAGCAGTTTCTCTCCCCTCCCCTTCTTTCTTTCTCTCTCTCCCCGACCTATCCCTCTCCCTATCTCCCTCTACCCCCACCCTCTCTCCCTGCAGCACCCCCCTCCTCCCTCCCTTCCCCCATCTTATTCCTTCTTCTCCCGCCTCCCTTCCCTTCTTCCTCCTCTTCTTCTCCTCCCTCCCCTTCTTCTTCCTCCCCTTCATCTCACTGTTGCCCGCCCACGCCTGGCCGCCCCGCGCTGCCGTCCGCCGTGTTGAGATATCGAGCTCCACTCGTGATATGCCAGGGTGACCGTTGTGCATTTATGTCACCGACTTGTCAGTTGTAGACGCGGTTGGTACACCGCCCATGAATAATAGCTAGATGACAGCTATCCTTATCTACTCTAGTTCGTGGCTTGGTTAGTATGCCACCTTAGTTAGTTGAGTTTGGTTTGAGACCCATATATAGGGTTCTTCTATTTCTTTGTATAAAAGTTCTTTTGGCTTACACAACTAAGAAGAGGAAAACTGTTTTCAGCCTCCACCCTTGTGTGTATTCCCCCATTGTGCAAGCAAGAAAGCTACAAGTGAGACTCCTTCCTTCTCTCCCACAATCTTGACATGGTATCAGAGCCTTGTTCGTGGTAAGGAGCTCAAGAAAGCAAGCCAAGCTCGCGGTGTTCTGATAAGAGGAGCAGTGTTGCTTTCATTTTCTGTTTTGGGAGCAGATCTCTGCAGGTAGCACAGCCGGAAATTGCAAGAGTGCATTGTTTCAGGTTGAGACGCCCTTCGCGGTGAAGCAAGAGGGCAGTATATGCTGCGGGAGAGGGCTGTAGCCCTTGGCGACCCTGTTTTTTTTATTTGAGGCCATTTCGGGGCCTGTTTTGGAGGCGGAAGTTTTCTGCACGCACTCAGGAAAAGACCCTATATTATGCTGTGCGACCACTGTTCTACAGGTCGGTGAAAAGTTACTGTAGAAATTGCATCGTATACTTGTGCGCAAAGACATTGGGAGTTACAGAATCATCCTTGGTTCCTGTATATGCAAAATCGTCACTAGGAAGTGACTGTGTGGTTAAATACCACTTTCGTCAGTTTTGTAGATTTGCCCTTGTGAGGCTGAAGCTGTGTTCTCTGCAGTGACAGAATTCTTTGCAGTATTCTGTAATGGCGTCTGATTCTCTTTCACAGATTGTAACTGAAAAGCTTGACAAGAACAACTTCCAAGCATGGAAGTTTAGAATGACGAATTTCCTTATGGGAAAAGGATATTGGGAATTTGTTGCAGGAAATGAAGAAGAACCAGTTCTTCCTGATGTTCCCAATCAACAGCAAATGCAGGCATTCAAATCATGGCATGAGAGAGCCAGGAAAGTTATGTACTGGCTGTCTATCAGTATTTCAGACTCTATGATTGTGCATATTCAGGATGCAAGTACGCCAAAGGAGGCATGGGATACTTTGTCAAAAATGTACAGCACAAATACTCAAGCCAGGAAAATGCAGCTCAAGCAAGAGTTGCATAATGTGCAAAGAGAAAATATGAGCATCAATGACTACCACATGAAGGTGAAGAAGATTGCAGATGCACTTGCTTCCATTGGGTCGCCAGTGGAAGATGATGATTTAGTTTCTGTGACCTTGAATGGTCTAGGAAAGGATTATGCACAGTTTCGGACATCCATTTCAGTTCGTGAAAGATTTCCTGATTTTGAAGAGTTGATTGCTCTTCTAATTTCTGAGGAGCAGAGAAATGGTGGTGCATCTTCTTCAGGAGGAACTTCAAAAGAAACTGTCTTCTACTCAAATGCTGGAAGAGGTAGAGGCAGAGGTAGAGGAGGCCGATTTGGAGGCCGTGGCAGAAATCAGAATATGCAGCAAACTCAAGAAAACCAGTCCTATGGAGGAGGACGTGGTAACTCTAGAGGCAGGGGGAGCCAAAGAGGTCGTGGTGGATGGCAAAGAGGCCAAAATGCAAACAGTAATGTTGAATGCTACTACTGTGGCAAAATGGGTCATATGGCTAAAGACTGCTATAAAAAGCAGAATGACATCATGAATGGAAAACTGCAACAAGGGAATTATGCATCTTCTAGTAGACAGGGTGATGATAGAAATGAGCATTTGTTCATGGTGCAGCACATGAACAATTCTGTGATAAGTGCAGAAGAAAGCAACAATGTATGGTATGTTGACTCAGGTGCATCAAACCACATGACAGGTCATGCATAATGGATAGAGGATGCAAGGAAAATGGAAAAACCAGGATTTGTGGAGACTGGTGATGATACTACACATCCTATTGTGCAGATTGGAAAAATTCCTTTGTCTATGCAGGATGGGAAAAAGAAATACCTGTCCGATGTATTTCATGTCCCGAATATCACCAAGAATCTGGTTTCTGTTGGTCAAATGGTTGAGCAGGGCTTGCAGGTCAGATTTAATCCTCATGGATGCTTTGTTGAGGATATGAAAAATAAAGGTCGCTTGATAGCAAAAGGAAAGAAGAAGGGCAGAATGTTTACGTTGGATGCAGACATGTCTGAATTGAGTGCAGCAATGTTTGCACATGGGACCGGTGTAGTTGTAAATATTGATATCTGGCATAAACGCATTGGTCATGTTAATGTACAGTGACTTAAATCAATGCAGGCCCAAAATATTGTTGCAGGATTGCCCAAATTCAAGGTTGCAGAAATGCATAAGGTATGTGAAGCCTGTCAGTTTGAAAAACAGGCAAGGAAACCATTTCCTAGACATGTTCAAGAAAGTAAGAAGCCATTGGAATTAATCCACTCTGATGTGTGGACTACTAAGGCTGCATCTCTTGGAGGCTGTCATTATTTTGTCACTTTTATTGATGACTATAGCAGAAAAGTTTGGGTGTATTTTATGAAAAAGAAAAGTGAAGTTTTTGGGCATTTCAAAACTCTTAAAGCTATGGTTGAAAAAGAAACAGGCCTGCAAATAAAATGCCTAAGGTCAGATGGAGGGGGAGAGTACCTCTCAAATGAGTTTGCAAGGTTCTTGCAGGAGCATGGCATAAAGCAACAATATTCATGCTGTCATACCCCACAGCAAAATGGAATTACAGAAAGAAAAAACAGGCATATTGGAGAGGTATCTCGTGCCATGCTCAATGAAAAAGACCTGCCAGATTTTTATTGGGCTGAAGCAGTTGCTACAGCAGTCTACATAATGAACAGGACTCCCACTGCAGCAATACATGGAATGACTCCAGAGGAGAGGTATACTGGTAGGAAACCAGATATTTCTCATTTGAAAATTTTTGGTTGCATTGCCTATGTACATGTGCCAGATGAGTTGAGATCCAAGTTGGATCCAAAAGCTGAGAAGTGCATCTTTATTGGTTACTCTTTGCAGCAAAAAGAGTATAGATGCTATAAACCTTCTACTCGTAAGTTTACAGTGAGCAGAGATGTTGTTTTTGATGAGATGAGTAGCTGGTATAAACCAGTAAATGTGATTGATGATGTAGATGCACAAAATGGTAATGTTGCACAGAATTCATAGCAGCAGTCACAAAATATTAGTGGACCTGGAGCGTCCTCTAGTAGTGATTCACATTCTTCGCCATGGACAGGCAGATTGAGATCAGGAGAATCTTCTCAAAGCAATGTAGATAGTGGTATTCAGGTTTCACGAAAAGGAAAAGAGAAGGTAGATCAGCCCATGTTTGATGTGAATGCAGGTCACTCTTATGTGGATGGTGAATCCAGTGGCTCAGAACAGAGCATTGATGATGAGTTGGGTATTCCTTCTATTATTACACCTGGAGTAAGGAAGACCACGGATGTTTTGAGAGCACCTGGGAGTGAACTTATTTTGCGCAGGTCTACGAGAGCTAGGTATCCTGTGGATAGGCTGAAATATGATGGATTTACAGCCATTCACTATGCATATATGGTCAAAGTGATACAGGAACTAGAACCCACTTCTTTTGAGCAAGCCATGGGAAAAGAAAAATGGGAGAAAGCCATGGATGAAGAAATGGATGCCTTGGAAGCAAATGCTACATGGGAGTTAGTACCTTTGCCTAAAGGTAAGAATGCAATTGGTTGTAAGTGGGTTTATAAGGTGAAGCACAATGCAGATGGTTCTGTGAACAGATACAAGGCAAGATTAGTAGTCAAGGGGTATGCACAAACATATGGCATTGACTATGAAGAAACATTCAGTTCGGTTGCAAGGATGGCAACCCTAAGAGCAGTCATTGCTATGGCTGCATCAAAGGGATGGTCTTTACATCAGATGGATGTAAAGAATGCCTTCTTGCATGGTGATTTGCAAGAAGAGGTCTATATGGAGCAGCCACCAGGTTATGTGCATGATGTTCATCCTGAGTTTGTTTGCAGGTTGAAGAAAGCCTTGTATGGCTTGAAGCAAGCACCTAGAGCATGGTCTGACAAGATAGGACAGTATCTTGTCACTATTGGCTTTCAGATTTCCAAGGCAGATTTCTCACTTTATGTGAGAAAAACAGAGAAAGGTATTATGCTACTTGTCATTTATGTTGATGATTTGATTATGACAGGTGACAGTGATGAAGATATCCTTCATGTGAAAATGCTATTGAAGCAGAAGTTTGAGATGAAGGATTTGGGAGAGCTGCGTTATTTCTTGGGCATTGAGGTGATTAGATCACCAAGTGGGATACAGCTCTTGCAGAGGCAGTATGGATTGGACATGCTGTCCAAATATAGGATGACAGGCTGTAAGCCTATTTCAGTTCCTTTGGAGCAGAATGTGAAGCTGAGCGCAGATGCAGGTGAGCTTCTGGAAGACTCTACTATGTACAGACGCATAGTAGGAAGTTTGATTTATATGACTATTACCAGGCCAGATTTGAGCTATGCTGTTGGATTGGTAAGTCAGTTTATGCAGGCTCCAAGGAAACCGCATTTGGATGCGGCTAGACGCATACTCAGGTATGTGAAGTCCACATTGCAGTATGGACTATTTTATGAGACTAGGGTTCAGATACAGTTGCATGGATACACTGATGCTGATTGGGCTGGTAGCATTTCTGATAGACAATCTACCAGTGGATATGTGTTCTCTTTTGGGAGTGCTGCAGTCACTTGGAGCAGTAAGAAACAGCCTACAGTTGCCTTGTCGAGCACAGAGGCCGAGTACAGGGGTGCAGCAATGGCTGCATGTGAGGTAGCTTGGTTACATAAGCTACTTTATGATATGCATCAGTCTACAGATGGACCAGTTGTCATTTATTGTGACAACATGAGCAGTATACACTTAGCAAATAACCCAGTCTATCATGCTAGAACAAAGCACATTGAGGTGCATTATCACTATGTGCGGGAGAGGGTTTTACTAGGTCTTATTGATCTAGTTTATGTCAGCACAGAGGATCAGGTAGCTGATATATTTACGAAGGCATTGGGCGCAGAGAAGCTGCGCAAGTTCAGAGACCTGCTTGGTGTGCAGGAATTGGGATTGAGCTCGAGGGGGAGTGTTGAGATATCGAGCTCCACTCGTGATATGCCAGGGTGACCGTTGTGCATTTATGTCACCGACTTGTCAGTTGTAGACGCGGTTGGTACACCGCCCATGAATGATAGCTAGATGACAGCTATCCTTATCTACTCTAGTTCGTGGCTTGGTTAGTATGCCACCTTAGTTAGTTGAGTTTGGTTTGAGACCCATATATAGGGTTCTTCTATTTCTTTGTATAAAAGTTCTTTTGGCTTACACAACTAAGAAGAGGAAAACTGTTTTCAGCCTCCACCCTTGTGTGTATTCCCCCATTGTGCAAGCAAGAAAGCTACAAGTGAGACTCCTTCCTTCTCTCCCACAATCTTGACACACCGCGCCCCTATCGCCGCCGCCGCCTGCTGCCCTCTCCCTCCCCTCCTTCAAGCTTCTCCTCCTCTTCCTCTTAATCCTTCTCCTCCTCCCCCCACCACCCCCCGCCCGTTGGTCCACCCCCCCTCCCTAAATTTCTTCCACCCCCCATTACCTCGTGTTCATGTGCTCGCATGTTTGTGTGTGCACATGTTCGAGTGGTGTCGCGCGGGAGACCGTCTCGTGTTTGTGTGCCTAGTTCGTGCGCGCACCTGTGGCAATTTTCTAGCAAGCGTTCACACGCAAGGACGTGCGTCCGGACTTGTTGGTGTGGTGGTCTGTGCTCAGTCATTTCCATGCAGTTGTTCACACGCAGCCCCGAGTACTTATTTTGAAATTTCAAAACCCGCTTAAAAACCCGAGAAAACACCTAAAACCCTAAAAATTCCTTTAAAATTTATTTAAAAATCAATTAAAATAGAAAAATAGCTAAAAAATCCTTTACCAAATTTGAATTTTTTTTTGTTTATTTTCTTGGTTAAAATGCAGAAAATGATTTGCTGATAAATTACAAATATTAAAAATACTTCAAAATCCATTGAAAATTGAATAAATTCATTGAAAAATCAATGAAAATCAGAAATAATTTCAAAAAAGTTTCAAAAGAAATCCACCAACTCATCTAAATATTTTTGGAATGTTCCACATGCTGAAAATTCTTTGTCAAATGGTCCAACTATTATTTTAAGGTAAAAATGCTAAATTCAATATCTCAATTCATGGAAAAATCATTTTCAATTCCGAAAATAAGCTAAAAAATACTAGATAAATCTAGAAACATTGTTGAAACTTGATGGTCTACTTTTTATTCACGGTGGACTGCTGAAATCTCACCATCAAAATTTACAATATATTTATGTGTCTTATTTATCCCATTCTAATCATATTTATTAAAAAACAAATAAATAAATAATAACCTAAAAACACAATCAACAAAAATAAAGAAAAATAATCACGCACACCAAACAAATAAGCCTCCAGTAACCTTGCCTTGACGTGTCATATCATTTTCAGTTCGTGGTTTTTTTTCCTTTTTGGACTGTTGACTTGCAACTTGGAATTGAGACGTGCACATTCCATTTCATTGCATACACACATACCTACTTCAAGGTATTTTTCTTTTTTTCTTTCTATTTTTTATTTTCCATTACCCCAAAATTTACGGTTGATTCTTAAAATGAATCCTAAACACCACCATGGCACACGCGCTCGTGCCAAACACACTTTTTCTAATAAATTAAAATCAACCCGCCGTTCACTTTGCATGCGCTACGTGCGCTTCAGAGGTACCTTAATTTTAAATAAAAATGAACTAGTCATCACAAAAATGCACACGCTGAAAAAGAAGAGTACTTCAGACACATCAAATTTTTAATCAATGAATATGCATTTAGGGACCTAAGTGTGGGTATCGAAGTCCGGGATTTGTTAACAGTATCGTTTCACATTAATCAATTTTAACTAATAATTTAAAAATAAACCGTTGTTTTCTTATTAAGGTTTACAACCTAATAAAATTTCAACCATTGTTAATAATTTACTAAAATAAACCCTTCACTAAAATCATTTTCCTCATTACACTTTTTTTCCCTTTTCAATAAATATGCTTTGTGGGATGGGCACGTACAATCTTTCTAGTTGTCATTGCTTACCAAAGTTCTGGTTATGTCCTGAGAAGGTTATTGAGGTATTATGGTTTGATTGTGTGATACGATTACGGGTGCAGTCGGTAGTTTTCTTTTTTGCCTGATACGGGGTCTCGGGTGCATGTTTGTTGCATAGTATGAAGCTTTCAGTCGCATATGTGTAGGGGTCATGCCGAATTTTTTCTAGGATGCGGATTGTTTGGGGTGGTCAATTGGTTAGTCACGTCTGTGTATGCTTATTCTGTTTGATTTATTTTTGATAGATATTATGTTGTTTTGCAAGCATTCACTGTGATTGTCTGTGTGTGTGGGGTGTGTGTGTATTTCATCTGAAGGGCACCTCAAGCTCTTCCTCATGTTCAGTATGTCCCATTGATTAGTAGGAATTATTCTTCCCTATTGACTTTTAAGCCTATTGCGAAAGATGGTCTTGCATCTTTTGTGGCTGTTTCACTCCCTCTGATTCCATACGATCCAGCCCTTTGTGATGAGTTTCTCACGTCATACAGTAAGAAATCGGACTTGTTTCGTGGTACTTCCATGGTCCTAACACCTAGAGGGTTAGGGAAGGCTTTGTCTCTTCCCCTACAAAGGCAAGCCCTTTGTCACAGTCAGACAGCTATTCTCAAATGAAGAGATCCTCAAGTTGTTACAGAAGCAGACTAAAGAGTTCCTTGATGTCAAGAAGGTAATTAACACTTCACGAGTGTCTTTCTCAATGATCATTGATCCTCTCTGGAAGCTAGTCTACCAATTTCTTCAGGATAGGTTCATGCCTGCCAAGACACCATCTCACTATTTGTCAAAGGAGCTCTTCACAGCTTCTAGGATGGTTTTAAAAGGGGTTGCTATTGACTGGAGTACTTACCTTCTTACGAAGATGGACCAGCATTTTGTCAAGGTGACTAGAGGGAATGTTACTAATGTAGCCTATGGTTCATATTTATATGCTTTCCTGACATATTCAAGCTTTAAGAAGGGTGTTTTACCTCCTCCTCCATCTGATCCAGTCCCTCCCCCTCCACCTTCAGAAGATTCACAACCCATTGACATAGAGGATATTGACTCCCCTCCTCCTTTGGTCATTCAGCAGAAGCACTTGAAGCGTGTAGCAGAGAAAATTCCACACGTCATTCCTTCAGTGTCAGTTCCTGCTACCTCTGGAAGTGACATCCCTTCCTACCTCACATGCAACAACTTATTCAGGGCACATTAAGAGGGTTCTTTGGAAATATCAGTTCCTTCACTGAACAACTTAGTGTCAGGGGATGCCATTCCTTTCCTTTGTAACGACATCCAAAGTTCTATTGAACTCTCAATGATAGCTTGTGTTCAACAGTTATATGCTTCTTTCTATGAAGAATTGATGCAATCCAAAGACTAGATGCATAAGGCAACCATAGAGTTAGCCTATGCTAAAGACACTCTTTCCAATTTGTTTAAGCAGATGGAGTAGTAAACACAAATGATCGAGACCTAGAGAGAAGAAATATCTTCTTTGAAAACTCAACTAGCAGAAGCTCAATCAGAGGTCACTAGAGTTCATGAGGGATTTACTAGTAGTAATAAGGAGATGTCACCTACGTGCAAGAAATATATGAAAATACCCCTTATCTACCCCCTATTTATGGGACCTTACCTTATAAAATGTACCTTCCTTCCCTTAAATAACCCCCCTCCCTTACACTCACGTGGTACCATATGTTAAACCCTAGTGGACCCCCCGGGCTAGAGTTTCAGAAGAAAAAGAGAAAATATCTAAAGAAGCTCAAGAGTTTAAGACTCTTTTGGATACGAAACTATCAGCTTTGTAGATTGCTCACAATACAGTGGAATCCCAAGCTTCCAAGATTAAATAGGTGAAGGACCAATTGGTACAGTCACGGTCCATCCCTCCAAGTCCCAGTATCCCCATGATTTCTTCTATATCTCAGCAGGACTTGGTAGTTCTCCAGAGACATGCCACATTATGTCCATTGTTTCAAGCTAAAGTGGAAAGATTGCAGTCCAGGATGGATTTATTATGGTATACATTTGAGTAATTTTAGGAGTATGTTCCTCCCAATCATTCCTTTTTTGTCCACTATCATTGGCCTTCTATATTAATCTCTCAACGATGGATCTCCCTCTTCTAGAGGATGGTTGGAGTGGAGCTTGGTCTTCTGATTTACTGATAGAAGTTGTTCGTATGGTCTTTGAAGATTCTATGATGATGGATACCATGTTGCCATCTTATATGTATCTACGAGATGATCTGTTAATTCCAGATGATGTAGATATGGCTTGGTATGTAGGGGATGTGGTCTTGCAAGATGCCTTGTATGTCAACCATTTGGAGTTGAGGATAGATGATATGTTCCAATGCTATTCTTCTCAAGTGGATAATTGCACTGACACTTTATGGAATTCAATGATTGATTCTTTAGTCCTGAACCAACGACAGAATACAGCCTCCACTCATGTGCAGAATACTAACCAGCTAAGGGTGGATCTTTTAGCTTATCTTTCCAAGAACCATCCATTTGATTCATCCTTCTTTGATGCCTACCATCGACAATCTGTTTTAGGTCCCTCTGTTCCTAGCTTATTGTATTATCAACAAATGGCCCATCGCTATTATGCTTATTTTTCCCTTTATCAATCCAACTCAGCAGCCATCTTACCTCTCCTTTTCCAACCTCAGGGTGCTCCTAAAATTTCAATCTTTACCTATTGTTCTTTCACTGAAGATCGAGTCTTTTCCCCTTCTCTGCCTTGTCCTTCCCCATCTATCCATATACCTTCTACTTTTCTTGCTTATCAATTAACACCTTTCCTAACTGATTCACTTAATTTTTCAGTTAATCCTTCTTTAGCTTATATGATTTTTCCTACCCATCTCTTCATCCTCTTTTACTTATTCCTCTTCCATCTCCTACCACTTCTATTTCTCAAACCCCTCAGTTGGTTAGTGGGTATGAAGGATTTGATCAGCAGATTCCAAGAAGAAGAGGATGGAGCTCAACTGATTCTCTCACAGGACCACATATTAATTTTCCATTAATTCTAGGGGACTGGACAACTGCTAGTCAAGCGTACCAAAGTTATCACCATTTTTCCCAACAATATTCACAATCTCTAGATCCTTCAGTGAGATTGACAGCCCATTTTGCTTGGTACCTAGTATATATGCATAGGCATTCTCATAATGATCAAAAGGCCATTCTTAAGCTTTGTATGAATGCCAATGTGAACATTGATTCCCAACAATTGGATGTCCTATATTTTCATACCCTTTGTTTACCTAGCAGATACCTTGTTTTGCTAGAACGAATGTGCTGCCTTCAATTCTTTTAGAATCCTCCAAAATCTTTTGTAGATGAGTCTTTATTCATGGATCACTTTCGTAATCATCAAGCTTTCAAGGGGGATCATCTTCACTGATACCCCTGAATGTATCTTCTATGCTTCTTAATGGTATATTTTTTGGAGGTGCCATTCAGATGGTTGTTTTATGTTTATGATGTATTAATTTGTATGTGATGAGTTCGTGCTGGTTGAATAATTTTTTTTGAGAGCTCTCTTTTTGACTATTGACACTGATGGTGATGGTGGATGGAAAGCCTATGATGCAAAGCTGAAGAACTTCTTATATCCTTTACGAACTTGTCATGACTTTCTATTGTTTATAAGATGTGTTAATACATAACGATGTTTTCCTTTAGTAGTATTCTTTCCTAGATGTAGGTGATAAGTTGGGGTCGTGGTTGGGTGATTATTGAAGATACTAAAGAATATCAAATTGAGTTCTTTACTAAACTTATATTCTTCTTTTCCTTAGGTCGTGAGGATACTTCCTTTCTAAGTGTGGGGATATGTTGAGAGTGGAAAAATACTAAATTTTGGACTGATTTTTGTTATTTTTGAGGTCTGAATGATTGAGTTTTGATGGATTTTGAGTGATGTATGGTTGTTTTTGGAAGTGTTTGAGAGTGTTTTAGATGATATTGATTATGTTTTGGAAACTCATGATGATTCTTAGTAGAAATATGAGGCTTTGTGGTATTCTAATAGGTTCTGTTGAGGTTCTGATTGGTTCTGATACCTTTTGTTTAGCTTCTGTTTTGTTTTGATTTTCTTCTATATGAGGCATGGATCAATGATTGATTAAGGTTGAAATCTTTTGAAAGATTATTAAATATTTTTTTATAGTTTGGAATGGTTTTAGTATGAGTTATGAGGATTTGTTGTTCTCTAATGACCTTTTGTAACCCTTTGTAGACCTTCTGTAGAGGCTCTGTCTCTCCTCTATTCTGTTCTGTAGATATTCTATAAGTGTTCTGTAGAATGTATGTGCGACTTTGAAAAAATTTTCTAACTTTTAGAAAGGATGAATCTAAGTTCAAAATAGCTAAAAAAAATGGAAGAAGCAGCTGCCTGTGGTGCTCATTATCCTCTGGGGAAGTCAAAAGCTCCTTGGGCACTAGTGGTCTTTGTGCACACTCGACGGTTATACCTGACATCCACTTATTAGACATGCTAGGCTGAGGATCTACCTTTCGAATAGTCCTGTTTGGTTTCTTGATTTCAATCGTGAGGGGATCAGTCACTCCAATATTATTGACTTGAGGCTTGAATTTTTGTTTAGATTTCCTCCTTCGCTTCTTTACTTTTGATACAATCTAGCCTTCAGCTAATAGAGGTGGTTTAGCAGGGGGGCTTGGTACCCAAATCCATTGGTTACCTGCATAATACCCTTGAGCACATAGCAACACTTTGGATATCCATCGTGGCGTTGTGCTGGTTCTCCATCAATACCTTCGTCTGTAAGGCTTGGGATTCTTTTGTGGTCTTCTACGATATTTGTAAGTCCAAAGCCTATCCTTGGCATTGTCTCCTAACTTTCTTGTTTCAAGCATGACCTCGCTCATTGGTTCTCTTTGTTCAACATGCGCTTGTATAAACTCTTTCAACAAGTCCTTACTCTTGTTATTAGGCTTGCTTGATATGTCAAAATATCCCTTGTCTTTCCCTTGAGGTTTGATGAGGTCATCCTTGCTAAAAGACGTTGTGTCAAAAAACTTGTTGGTGCAACTCTCTCATGTGAGCCATCACCCTCCTCCCCTCATCATTCATGATGATGGCTCCTGACCTATCATCGACCAGATAGGCATATCCCCCTGGGGTATGCCTAAGATGGGTCCTCTCCCACTTGCGTCCACGCTCCTGGGCATATCAAGGAGACTCCTGTGCATCTGGTGTACCGACCGGGGTAATATTTGTCGACCATAGGGGCGCCACTTGTAGATGACTGAGCAAAAGCCGGAGTAACTGGAGTAGATGTCCCATTAGGTGTGAAAAATCCTGGAGGTGACGCAACTCTAGCAAAATGACGAGACGGAGACACCGCTTCCGTGCCTCCATAGCATCCACCTGAGCTTGCGCTCCCTCCCTCTGGGCCAAGTCTGGAGCGTCGACCTCTTCTGCTCAAAGCTGAAGCATCCTATCGCGCCGAAGTAAATCTAGCAGAGCGACCTGACGAAATTTGAGACAACTTCTGGTCTGCCATGTCTCTAAATCTTACGATCTGATCTGGAGACATGCGCGTGGAGATATCCTGCAACTCCTCATTGCTCATTCCTCGACTCATCTTGAAAATGTCACCTACACAGACAAAAAATAATGTTAGCATAATCAATTTAAATCATACAAAGCACGATAATATAAATCCTAAAAAAATGATCTCACTTAAAATACATATCTTATGTATCCTTATAAGCGATTAGTCAGCGAATTGAGTAAGTGGATGCTCCAAGTATGAAGTATCCTATAGTCCCATATCAATCTCCTAACACAACTCCGCATACACTGGAAGGTCGATAGACATGTCACCACAAAAGGATGAGTCCACCTCGTTCTCAAAGAATTCTTGGACTCCTGTATTTCCATCATTGTTAGCCGATGTTGGCTCCAAGATTTCTGTGGCCTCCACCTCTTGCAATATCGACCCCTCTATTTGCATATTGTCCTTATCTATGCTCGGAACATCGCTTTGATCTGCACTTTGGGGAGCGGAAGGTATAACATACCACCATCGAGGTTGTCAGGGGTTTGGATAGAAAATTACATGTTCACAAACACACACAAGAGAGTTTAAACTATTGTGACATGTACCATATCGTAATACAATTAACAAACAAATGAGTTCATGCACCTGTTCACAATGGGCCGGCAACACAAAGGTGACATGCAATCCATTTTTTTTCGGAATCTATTTCAAGAAATCTAGATGGACCTCATCGAACTGTTGCTCTACCTCCTTCAAGTACCACTTTGAACCACTGCACATCGAATAGTATCATGGAGAAGCTACAGTAATCCACCGTAACAATACTTTGCAAGTTCCCAAAATACTCCATCTCATCTATAACCATGTTTGGATCTGTTGCTCGTCGTCGGCTCTCCTGCTCGAACCTTGCCATGATACCATAGTCCATTATGGAGTGCATTTTGTCAATACGCTCCACGCAAAAATGTCATCCACGTGACCATGATGCACTATATATTTTGTACTATATATTGAAACACTCAAATTAGTTGTCGCATATAAAATATAGATACGACAAATCCTAAACACCTAATCACCTTTGGACTATATCCCCTCGAGGATTTCCACTCCTCCATTGAGACCTCTGCCTCTTCGCAAGACACTGTGGTCAAAGCTTCATGCAACTATCATGTTGACATGAACCGCGTCATCTCCTCCATGCCCTTGGGATATCGAATCGATCGATGATGCATACTACGTCAAAATTCAAATCGCGCTTCCTCTCAATCTTGCCTAGCAATTTGGTACTTGGCGAGCCACGTCTCCATAGAGGCATGGTGCATTATACAAAAGCGATTCACCTTCTCCTCCATTGCAGCATCCATTCTTTTTTCTACCCCATTTCCAACCACCACATCTCCTGTTAGTCTATCATCATCCTTCAGCGACCATAGCATTTTGTTGTCTGGATCTCATACCCATCAAAGTGCGGATAGACTTGACTACTTGCTTCACAATGCACTCTTCTTTTGTGAACAAAACCCAAAGAGCGCGAGATAATTGTACACGACCATCAGCACTCAACTGTGGCCAAAGCGCCTCCGTCTTGCCTACCTCCTTCAAATCCATTCATGTCCCTATAGTGTCTCTCTTTCCTGTGATGTGGTTCCATAGCAAGCTGCCCACATTCTTGAAAATATGCATGGGATCCAACAAGTGGTTGACCTGTAAGTGGGTCCAATATGGCAACTCGTAGAAAACTGAGAACCGCCGCATTCCGTTTGGATGTGACTCCGCGTGGACAATTTTCAGCTCGTACCAGCTTGTGGCATTCATACATGTTGGAGGTCATCCAAGAAAACCTTCCTTGAGTTCATGACCCTATGGCAAGAAAGTGGCGTGTCCTTAATATACCATCTTCTTCATGGTTTGTGACCTTCGAGAGTCTAACTGTGGCCCGCACAATGGACATGCATAATAACCTGAGGTAACCAGACCTGTTCCAACACCACGACCCAATGAATACAAGCTTGAACGAGATAAAATATAGATATTACCAATGAGAACAGAAGCCTATTTACCTGAGCACTCTCCGAATCCCAGAAAGTCATGCATCGTCCACATGAGAATGGCTTGAATATTGGCGGACCGTCGACCATCGCGCTTACTCATATCTTACACAGTGACCCCCTCCTCCCACAAAATCTTAAGCTCATCGACTAATGGACGAAGATACACATCCATATTTTTGACTTTGTAGTGGCCAAGAACGATTAAGCTAAGGATGAGATGTCCTTTCTTCGTAGAAAAAAATGGAGGGATATTGTACTTGACAAGGACTATAGGCCACACACTGTAAGAAGTTGAGCGCAGACCGAATGGGTTCATGCCATCCATTGCAAGACAAAGCCGAAGATTCCTTGGCTCTCAGGCAAAGCCTGGGAAGGTAGAATCAATGTGGCTCCATGTGCGTGAATCCATTGATATTCGTTGAACTCCATCCATGGACCTATTCTGCTCATGCCACGTTGTCAAGCTCGCCATGTCGGATGTACAAAACATGTGGTTTATGCAGGGGATAAGTGGAAAGTGTCTGAGAACTTTTTGAGGGATGGTTTGCCCTTGCAATTCCTATCGAGACCTATGAGCACCACACTTTGGACATGTCTCCATAGTCTCGTATTCTCCTCGAAACAGTATGCAATCATTGATACATGCATGGATATTGTTGTAGTCCATGCCAAGCTTTCGTAAAATGAGAGCGGAATTTTGATGCCGAGAAGTTCTTAAAAATAGCTAAAAATTACGAATATCAAGGGAAAAATATTCAACGTCGAAGGCGGCGGCTCGATCTAGGACGATTTTAAGCGGCAAAGTGCTTTAAAGGTGTCCGAGCGACACTTGTCGATTTTTCATAAATTTTCAGACTATCGTGCAGGTTGACAAGATTTACTGGGCAATGCGGAATGCCGAACCGGATGCCCAGGATTTTTCAGAGCTCGATTCGGAGTTCGGACGGGGAAATGGCCAAGAAACCGGGCAAGATGCGAAGAGGTGGACATTAGAGTGGTCAAATGGGTGATGCCTCTTGGGAGCCCAACATTTTATGCCACTTAGCAAGAAAGATGAAAAAAAACGTGATCAAGAAGGAGAAGAAGACGCCAACAGATCACGCCGAAAAATGCGCTTCTTGGGGATGGAGGCATTATGCAGCCTGTGAACAACCATGGCAATTGATCATTGCCCTTCAATCCCCCCTGGATGCCGATCATTTCGCCGTGCTTCGCTCCTCCAATGGCGGTCTCTATGAAGATCTCTTATTTCAGTCTTTCTCTCTCCTCCCTCTCTTTCTTCTAAAGGCAGATTCATGTGGTGAAGAAGAAGAAGAAGAATGGATGACAGATGCTTGTCCAATGAAGACCGGATTGCTCCGTGGTTCAAGAGGAAGGAAGATTGCTGATTGTGGACTGTCATGAGCATTAATGGTTGCTGGAAATCAGTCCCAAGACATGGCAAATAAAAACCCGCAACCCGCAAAGAACGGTAATTCCATTTTTACAAAGGAAATTGATGTTTTATGCAATTTGCTTCATGAATATTTGTTCCCATGGGATGATTATGCATTATGATATTGCTTGCTATGATTTTGATCAGTTTATGCTCAAAAAATCAAAAAATCATAAGTGTTGTGAATGAAATTAATAGTGTAAAACCCGTAAAACACGCGAAATATGGGAAAATTGGGTGTTTTTGAGATATAAATGGAAAATATAATAAGATACACCAACTAAATTTGTGTTTTTGCTGCAAATGAACCTAAGGGCCATAGCCCACAACTCATTTTGTAATTTCAGTTATTTAATATTGCAAAAAATACAAGAAAAATAGGAAAAATGGAAAAAAATAAGGAAAAAATAAATTTTGAGTGCAGAAAATTAAGGAAAAATAAGAACCATGTTTGTGGATGTATGGGGGGTCTAAAGTATGAGGTTTAGCCTCAGTTCAGCCCTACCTTTATGTTTTAGTGAGTTTTTATTGCTTTTCATACAATAAAAATGTGAAAAATGAACCCTAAACCTATGCACCATGCACCACCTAGACGGGTGAGGGGGTAGAGTATATAAAAGGTGTTTAAATGCTGAATGAAATGATGAAAAGCTTGGTGGTTTTTATGCATACCATTTAGGTTGGTCGATAATTAAAAATTAAGAACCTAGTAGCAGGAGGGTTTCTCGGTGCTAGGTTCATGCCACGCCGCATACGAGCGATAGCCGAAATCATTGAAAGAAATGTTTTCCACATGTGCACAAATGCTGATTTTATTAATTGGTTGAGCACGTGGACATTCACAATTTGCATGAAGCATGAAATTTAAAAGGTATCAGACAATAACTCCTGGATGCATGGCAATTGCTTTCTAGAGGAATATGACCAACGTTGAGTGAGTAAAGTTGTCCCAAGTTGTAGGCTAGGCGTTGGGTCTAAGGGGAAATGAAGTGAAAAAAATGGTACATTCGTGGATACGATCAATTGGTACCTTAAGTGGAAATGTATGCGATATTGTGTTATATATATTTAGCGACGCATTGAGGGGCCAATCCCCAAGGTGTAGGAGAGTCGCAGTGGGGTAGCGGCAGTTAGCCGTGGGAGGACCTCCTATGTTTGTACTTCGTGCTATTTGGCAATGTGCTGGGACTCTCCCTAAGGAGTGTTAATTGGGTTAGAGTTGGACTACGAGACGTGATACAAATGCAAGATGTTTAGGAAGATGATGTATGTGTCATCCACGCTCCTGGTCGCGAGACCGTGGGGTTGTTGAGCACATGATAGAGGTTCGACTAGTGCATGAGCCAGTGCCGGCCCGTTTTAGGTCCCATTAGTGGTGCGTCTGCCAGGAGCCGCTTAGAAGTGGCGGTCCTCGAATCCTGGTTGTCTAGGGACTAGTTAGCAGTTTATGCCAAAGGATACTGAGTTTGACCCGTTATTCATCGATAAGCATCATCTAGCCGAAATCCAAAAGCAAGAGAGAGACGAAAGAGCTAGGCGACGTGCTGAAATTCTTAGGAGGTATTCCCCTAAGCGTAGTGCTGCTAAACCCTTACAAGGGAGTGGATCTAGTGGTCTTGGTGCCACAAGCAGTAAGTTAGGAGAAGGTGGAAGCTCTAGTGCTCCCCTTCCTTTCATAAGGCAGTCTACATCAAGTGTAGGAGGTGTAACCCCACAGTCCCCTATTTCTAGTGCAAATCCAATTTCCGTCATGGCGCAGCCCATTGCAATTCCTACAGGAACGACGGATTTGCCGACTCTAGGTTACCCGCTACCTATTTTTAATGGGCTAGTTGAGGAAGATGCGGAACTCCACATCACGGAGTTTCAAAAGCTGATGTTTAACTGTCACATCCAAGAAGAAGGACATTTAATGATGTTCTTCAACATGACTCTCAAAGGAAGAGCTGCCATATGGTATCATGGCTTAGAAGCCAGAACCATATTGAATATTGATTTATTTTACGGAGCTTTTTGAAGGGAGTTTGCCCCTGAAAGGGGTGGGCAATATTGGTTGCATGTACTCAACGTGACCCGCCAAGAACCACACGAGGATATTCGTGCTTATGCAAAGAAACTAAAAGAGGTTTTCTGTAAGTTGGACACCTCTATTCCTATCCCCAGAGCTGCCCAATTGCAATATTTTCTGCATGGCTTGGACTTTAATATCCAGTTGCAGTTGAGTAGTGTCCCTTTGGGGGATATAGATACTGCCATTACACGAGTACAAGAAGTGGAATCCCGGCTACAAGCAGCCTATGCCTCTCGAGGCAATCCGAATATGGGTCTAGCATTGGGAAATAATATGGCGACGGCTAATGGCATTAGTAGCCAAGGGATAGTGATGGCTAATCCTAATGGGAGAGGGAACATGATGCAGAATGTGCCTTTATTACCAGCTCCCCCTAGCATGTCGATGCCTATGGGCAGTCAAATGGCTCCAAATGGTGGAGGCCAAGCAGTCAATCCTAATACCATGCCTATGGTTCAACAACCAGTGCCTAATCGAATTGTTAGGCCGATGGAATGACAGGGTAATGATCAAGGCTACGAGTCGAGCGCTTCCAATGTTCTTGGCGAGGTTAAGGACATGATGAAGCATTATACCGACATGATTACGGAGCAGTATCGACAAATAGCCGTTGATGTCAACTTTTTTAAAAAATAACAAAATCTGATAGGAAGTAGGTACCCAGATGAGGGTGCACCTTCGAGGTTTAGCTGCAAATGGTGTGGTGGGCAACATTATCCACGAAATTGCCCAAATGTCAAGTGCGACATTTGTGGAAAATCCGGCCATTTAGCAGCCACTTGCTGGAGTAAGATTAGTTCCCTCCAGCGAGGTAGTCGGCAACCAGGGCTTGTTAATCATCGTGCGCAAGGAAATGATTCCCAGCGAGGATGGACCTAAACAAATACTCCAACGATCAAATACTACAGTGGAGGAGCTGCCTAGTGGTAATGGGGTTAGTTTGATTGAGGATGTGCGCGTTAATGACGCTGAAACCTCTAATCTACAAGCTGTCCTTACAAGAGGTCAAAAGGGTAGAGAGGCCGACAAGGATAAGCCTGTCGACGAAAACCCTAAACAGGGCGACAAAGGAATGCAAGTTCTGGATCTTGCCATGGAAGGGGGACCTCTGAAGCCCGTGGAGAGTAAAGCCGATGTTAAGAAGGATAAGGAACCACCGAGGAAGAAGGTGAAAGTTAAAAAATAGGCAATAAAGCCGGCTCAGCGACCTAAAGAGCGGATGGTTTGGCGTGAAAAGCGAACTCTACCGAACTATCATGAATTCGATTTGGCAAGCTCTCTTTGCGAAGTCAAGTCAGATGTGAACCTTTTACAGCTTATTAAGCTTTCCCCAGGAGTACACAAGGAATTTAGAAAGATCTTGCATACCGGGTATATCGTAGAACCTTTGGGTATTGCACGAGTTGGTGATGAGACTGGTTCGAGCATGCTGAGAAGCATTGCCCAAGGGTTGCAGCCTATGTTGATGGGATAGTAGTAGATTAGGCCATTGTCGACAGGGATCATCTGTTAACATTATAAGTTCTGAACTGATGGAAAGGTTGGGTCTTGCAATCTAGAAAGATACCTCCACAATTCTCAGAATGGCGGATGATAGTTTGAGATAGCCGAAAGGATGCATTACTAAGGTCCATGTCACTGTTGCAAATGTAGAATGCCTGTTGGATTTTAGGGTGATTCGTTTTGTAGGGCGTCCAAGTTACCAAGTATTACTTGGACAACCTTGGATCTTGCAAGCGGACTGTCAAGTGGATATACCCACTGGTCGATTGATATTTGGTAGAGGTGCTCAGCACGTGGTGATTGATGCCTATCCTGAGTCCCCGCAGAGTGAGAGAGCTCCTCTATCTTCCACAGAATTGGAGACATTAGAGGATTTATTCGCCAGTGAGACATCATCGAGTGATGAGTCCAAAGAGGGATCTACCACGGAAGACATCTATCAGATCACTTTGAACGAGCCGATAGAGGCCCAAGATCGTATAAGAGATGCAGATATTATCGAGCTAGACCTTGGTACGCCTGATGAGTCGCGACCAATCAAATTAGGTTCTATGCTCACTTTAGTAGAAAGGGAGGACTATGTGTCCCTAATTCAAGAATTCCGCGATATCTTTGCCTGGAGTTATGATGAACTTAGAGGCATTCCTCCTAGTTTTTCCGTTCATACAATTCTGTTGAAGGAAGGAAGCCGCCCTGTATGACAGAAAGTAAGGCGTATGCCTTTCGAACTGAGGGACGGGCTATTTGAAGAGTTACAGAAGCTAAAGAAAGCAGGTTTGATTTTTCCTGTACAACACACGGAATGGTGTTCACCAGTTGTGATCAGAAAGAAGAAAAATAATCAAATCTGATTATGTGTAGATTTTAGAGAGCTGAATAAGCAGACAGTTAAGGATTACTACCCGTTGCCATTTATTGACCAGATTTTGGATCAATTAGCGGGTAGGGAGATATATTCGTTTATGGATTGCTTTGCAGGATACAACCAGATGGCAATTACAGAAGAGGACAAGTTGAAAACAACTTTTATTACTGTCTTTGGTACCTTTGCATATCATGTGATGGCCTTTGGTTTATGCAATGCGCCTGGTTCATGGCAACGAACAGCAGATAAGACATTCGGTGACATATCCCCTGAAGAGTTGAAGGTGTTTATTGATGACTTAGGGGCCGCCACCATGAGAGAAAGGTAGTTGATTATTTTGCGAAAATGTTTTGAGCGGTGTATGCAATTTTGCATCGCTCTAAACCCACGGAAGTGTGTTTTTGGCGTACCTTATGGGCTCTTGCTAGGCCATGTGATCAGTTCGGTAGGAATTGCGACAGATCCCGAGAAGGTCAAAGTCATAGTTGCCATGGGTCCACCACGCACTCCGAAAAAAGTTCATAGCTTTCTGTCTTCGGTTGGTTATTACCGTAGATTCATAAACGCCTTGGCAGAAAGAACGTTGCCGCTTACAAATCTATGTTGAGATATCGAGCTCCACTCGTGATATGCCAGGGTGACCGTTGTGTATTTATGTCACCGACTTGTTAGTTGCAGATGCGGTTGGTACACCGCCCATGAATAATAGCTAGATGATAGCTATCCTTATCTACTCTAGTTTGTGGCTCAGTTAGCATGCCACCTTAGTTAGTTGAGTTTGGTTTGAGACCCATATATAGAGCTCTTTTTGTCTTACACAACTAAGAAGAGGAAAATTGTTTTCAGCCTCCACCTGTGTGTGTATTCTCCCATTGTGCAAGCAAAAAAGCTACAAGTGAGACTCCTTCCTTCTCTCCCACAATCTTGACATGGTATCAGAGCCTTGTTCGTGGTAAGGAGCTCAAGAAAGCAAACCAAGTTCGCGGTGTTCTGGTAAGAGGACCAGTGTTGCTTTCATTTTTATGTTTTGGGAGCAAGTCTCTACAGGTAGCATAGCCAGAAAGTGCAAGAGTGCATTGTCTCAGATTGAGACGCCCTTCGCGGTGTAGCAAGAGGGCAGTATATGCTGCGGGAGAAGACTTTAGCCCTCGGTTGCTCTGTTTTTTTTATTTGAGGCCATTTTGGGGCCTGTTTTGGAGGCGGAAGTTTTCTGCACGCACTCAAGAAAAGGCCATGTTTTATGCTGTGCGACCACTGTTCTACAGGTCGGTGAAAAGTTATTGTAGAAATTGCATCGTATGCCTATGCGCAAAGACATTGAGAGTTACAGAATCATCCTTGTTGCCTGTTGATGCAAAATCGTCACTAGGGAGTGACTGTGTGGTCAAATACCACTTTCCTCAGTTCTGCAGATTTGCCCTTGTGAGGCTGAAGCTGGTTTTTTGCAGTGACAGAATTTTTTGCAGTGTTCTGTAATGGCGTCTGATTCTCTTTCACAGATTGTCACTGAAAAGCTTGACAAGAACAACTTCCAAGCATGGAAGTTCAGAATGACGAATTTCCTTATGGGAAAAGGATATTGGGAATTCGTTGCAGGAAATGAAGAAGAACCAGTTCTTCCTGATGTTCCCAATCAACAGCAAATGCAGGCATTTAAAGCATGACATGAGAGAGCTAGAAAAGTTATGTACTGGCTGTCTATTAACATTTTAGACTCTATGATTGTGCATATTCAGGATGCAAGTACGCCAAAGGAGGCATGGGATACTTTGTCAAAAATGTATAGCACAAACACGCAAGCCAGGAAAATGCAGCTCAAGCAAGAATTGCACAATGTGCAAAGAGAAAGTATGAGCATCAATGACTACCACATGAAGGTGAAGAAGATTGTAGATGCACTTGCTTCCATTGGGTCACCAGTGGAAGATGATGATTTAGTTTCCGTGACCTTGAATGGTCTAGGAAAGGATTATGCACAGTTCCAAACATCCATTTCTGTCCGTGAAAGATTTCCAGATTTTGAGGAGTTGATTGCTCTTCTAATTTCTGAGGAGCAGAGAAATGGTGGTGCATCTTCTTCAGGAGGAACTTCAAAAGAAACTGTCTTCTACTCAAATACTAGAAGAGGTAGAGGCAGAGGTAGAGGAGGCCAATCTGGAGGCCATGGTAGAAATCAGAATATGCAGCAAACTCAAGAAAACCAGTCCTATGGAGGAGGACGTGGTAACTCTAGAGGCAGGGGGAGCTAAAGAGGTCATGGTGGATGGCAAAGAGGCCAAAATGCAAACATCAATGTTGAATGCTACTACTGTGGTAAAATGGGTCATATGGCTAAAGACAGCTATAAAAAGCAGAATGACATCATGAATGGAAAATTGCAACAAGGGAATTATGCATCTTCTAGTAGACATGGTGATGACAGAAATGAGCATTTGTTTATGGTGTAGCACATGAACAATTCTGTGACAAGTGCAGAAGAAAGCAACGATCTATGGTATGTTGACTCAGGTACATCAAACCACATGACAGATCATGCAGAATGGATGGAGGATGCAAGGAAAATGGAAAAACCAGGATTTGTGGAGACTGGTGATGATACTGCACATCCTATTGTGCAGATTGGAAAAATTCCTTTATCTATGCAGGATGGGAAAAAGAAATACCTGTCAGATGTATTTCATGTCCCGAATATCACCAAGAATCTGATTTCTGTTGGTCAAATGGTTGAGCAGGGCTTGCAGGTCAGATTTAATCCTCATGGATGCTTTGTTGAGGATATGAAAAATAAAGGTCGCTTGATAGCAAAAGGAAAAAAGAAGGGCAGAATGTTTACGTTGGATGCAGACATGCTTGAATTGAGTGCAGCAATGTTTGCACATGGGACCGGTGTAGTTGCAGATATTGATATCTGGCATAAACGCATTGGTCATGTTAATGTACAGCGACTTAAATCAATGCAAGCCTAAAATATTGTTGCAGGATTGCCTAAATTCAAGGTTGCAGAAATGCATAAGGTATGTGAAGCCTGCCAGTTTGGAAAACAGGCAAGGAAACCATTTCCTGTACATGTTCAAGAGAGTAAGAAGCCATCGAAATTAATCCACTCTGATGTGTGGACTACTAAAGCTGCATCTCTTGGAGGCTGTCATTATTTTGTCACTTTTATTGATGACTGTAGCAGAAAACTTTGGGTGTATTTTATGAAAAAGAAAAGCGAAGTTTTTGGGTATTTCAAAACTCTTAAAGCTATGGTTGAAAAAGAAACATGCCTGCAAATAAAATGCCTAAGGTCAGATGGAGGGGGAGAGTACCTCTCAAATGAGTTTGCAAGGTTCCTGCAGGAGCATGGCATAAAGCAGCAATATTCATGCAGTCATACCCCACAACAAAATGGAATTGCAGAAAGGAAAAACAGGCATATTGGGGAGGTATCTCGTGCCATGCTCAATGAAAAAGACTTGCCAGATTTTTACTGGGCTGAAGCAGTTGCTACAACAGTCTACATAATGAACAGGACTCCCACTGCAGCAATACATGGGATGACTCCAGAGGAGAGGTATACTCGTAGGAAACCAGATATTTCTCATTTGAAGATTTTTGGTTGCATTGCCTATGTTCATGTGCCAGATGAGTTGAGATCCAAGTTGGATCTAAAAGCTGAGAAGTGCATCTTTATTGGTTACTCTCTGCAGCAAAAAGAATATAGATGCTATAACCCTTCTACTCGTAAGTTTACAGTAAGCAGAGATGGTGTTTTAGATGAGATGAGTAGCTGGTATAAACCAGTAAATGTGATTGATAATGTAGATGCACAAAATGGTAATGCTGCACACAGCAGCAGTCACAAGATATTAGTGGACCTGGAGCATCCTCTAGCAGTGGTTCACATTCTTCGCCATGGACAGGCAGATTGAGATCAAGAGAATCTTCTCAAAGCAATGCAGATAGTGGTATGCAAGTATCACGAAAAGGAAAAGAGAAGGTAGATCAGCCCATGTTTGATGTGAATGCAGGTCACTCTTATGTGGATGGTGAATCCTGTGGCTCAGAACAGAGCATTGATGATGAGTTGGGTATTCCTTCTATTGTTACACCTGGAGTAAGGAAGACCAGGAATGTTTTGAGAGTACCTGGAGGTGAACCTACTTTGCGCAGGTCTACCAGAGCTAGGTATCCTGTGGATAGGCTGAAATATGATGGATTTACAGACATTCACTATGCCTATATGGTCAAAGTGATACAGGAACCAGAACCCACTTCTTTTGAGCAAGCCATGGGAAAAGAAAAATGGGAGAAAGCCATGGATGAAGAAATGGATGCCTTGGAAGCAAATGCTACATGGGAATTGGTACCTTTGCTTAAAGATAAGAATGCAATTGGTTGTAAGTGGGTTTATAAGGTGAAGCACAATGCAGATGGTTCTGTGAACAGATACAAGGCAAGATTAGTAGTCAAGGGGTATGCACAAACATATGGCATTGATTATGAAGAAACATTCAGTCCGGTTGCAAGGATGGCAACCGTAAGAGCAGTCATTGCTATGGCTGCATTAAAGGAATGGTCTTTACATCAGATGGATGTAAAGAATGTCTTCTTGCATGGTGATTTGCAAGAAGAGGTCTATATGGAGCAGCCACCAGGTTATGTGCATGCTATTCATCCTGAGTTTGTTTGCAGGTTGAAGAAAGCCTTGTATGGCTTGAAGCAAGTACCTAGAGCATGGTCTGACAAGATAGGACAGTATCTTGTCACTATTGGCTTTCAAATTTCCAAGGCAGATTTCTCACTTTATGTGAGAAAAACAGAGAAATGTATTATGTTGCTTGTCATTTATGTTGATGATTTGATTATCACAGGTGATAGTGATGAAGATATCCTTCATGTGAAAATGCTATTGAAGCAGAAGTTTGAGATGAAGGATTTGGGAGAGCTGCGTTATTTCTTGGGCATTGAGGTGATTAGATCACCAAGTGGGATATGGCTCTTGTAGAGGTAGTATGGATTGGACATGCTGTCCAAATATGGGATGACAGGTTGTAAGCCTATTTCAGTTCCTTTGGAGCAAAATGTGAAGCTGAGCGCAGATGCAGGTGAGCTTTTGGAAGACCCTACTATGTACAGACACATAGTAGAAAGTTTGATTTATATGACTATTACCAAGCCAGATTTGAGCTATGCTGTTGGATTGGTAAGTCAGTTTATGCAAGCTCCAAGGAAACCGCATCTGGATGCGGCTAGACGCATACTCAGGTATGTGAAGTCCACATTGCAATATGGACTATTTTATGAGACTGGGATTCAGATATAGTTGCATGGATACACTGATGCTGATTGGGCTGGTAGTATTTCTGATAGACGATCTACCAGTGGATATGTGTTCTCTTTTGGGAGTGCTGCAGTCACTTGGAGCAGCAAGAAACAGCTTATAGTTGCCTTGTCGAGCACAGAGGCTGAGTACAGGGGCGCAGCAATGGCTGCATGTGAGGTAGCTTGGTTGCATAAGCTACTTTATGATATGCATCAGCCTACAGATGGGCCAGTTGTCATTTATTGTGACAACATGAGTAGTATACACTTGACAAATAACCCAGTCTATCATGCTAGAACAAAGCACATTGAGGTGCATTATCACTATGTGTGGGAGAGGGTTTTACTAGGTCTTATTGATCTAGTTTATGTCAGCACAGAGGATCATGTAGCTGACATATTTATGAAGGCATTGGGCATAGAGAAGCTGCGCAAGTTCAGAGACCTGCTTGGTGTGCAAGAATTGGGATTGAGCTCGAGGGGGAGTGTTGAGATATCGAGCTCCACTCGTGATATGCTAGGGTGACCGTTGTGTATTTATGTCATCGACTTGTCAGTTGCAGATGCGGTTGGTACATTGCCCATGAATAATAGCTAGATGATAGCTATCCTTATCTACTCTAGTTCGTGGCTCAGTTAGTATGCCACCTTAGTTAGTTGAGTTTGGTTTGAGACCCATATATAGAGTTCTTTTTGGCTTACACAACTAAGAAGAGGAAAACTGTTTTCAGCCTCCACCTGTGTGTGTATTCCCCCATTGTGCAAGCAAGAAAGCTACAAGTGAGACTCCTTCCTTCTCTCCCACAATCTTGACAATCTATTGTCCTTTAGCTGTTTGTTTATATGGAGCGACCCTTGTAAGGTAGCTTTCGAGGATGTTAAACAGGAGCTAGTAAAAGCTCCCGATTTAAAAGCACCTAAAAGAGGCGAGGTGTTCTATATATTTTCAGCAGCCACCATGCATAGTATCAGCTGCTGTTTAGCCCAAATTTGGGAGGAAAAGTGGTATCATCCGATAGCCTTTGCTAGTCAAAAATTGGGCATTTCAGAGATCAATTATACTTACATGGAGAAGTTGTGTCTTGCGATGGTCTTTGGGACCAAGAAATTCAGGCACTATATCCTCTATGAGAAAGTTGTGCTTTATACGAAGGCCGAGGGGCTTCGATTATTGATGAATAAGCTGCAGCCGCCTGATCATCTAGCGAAGTGGTTAATCACTTTGCAGGAGTTTGATTATGAAATTAGGAGTAAGCCACCAAGGTTACAGGGTATTGTGGAATGTCTTGTGGACTTTGGGGAGCCGAAAGAATCTGTGGCTGAAGGTAGTGACATGGATTCGTTGTTTAAGATAGATACGGCATCTATTCCCTCCTGGTATGCTGCAATAACGCATTATTTATCGACAGGAGAGGCTGGATCCGAACTATCTAAAGCTGAGAGAAGAAAAATTAAGCAGCAGGCATTAAAGTTTGCTTTGATCGCAGGTACACTATATCGGCAAGGGGTTGATGACATCTATCGCCGATGTGTGATGCCTGACGAGGTGCCATTTATTTTGGAAGAGTGCCATGATCCCGCTTGCGGAGGCCATTTTGCTGGACGGCTTACATCACAAAAGGCTTTAAGAGCAGGTTACTGGTGGCCTGCCATCTTCCAGGATGCGTTTGAGTATGTTAAGAGATGTGATATTTGTCAACGACATGATAGTCGAGATAATAGGAAAAGACCACTCTCCCCTATTATGGCGATACTTCCATTTGAGAAGTGGGGAATAGACTTTATGGGTCATATTACTCCATTGTCGACTGCGCAAAAGAGATATATTATTGTAGCAACTGACTACTTCACAAAGTGGTCAGAAGCACATGCAACAAGGAAAGATGATGCTAAAGAAACTGCTAGTTTCCTTTTAGAGCAGATAATATGCCGTTTTGGTCCCCCGAAAGAATTAGTGTCGGACCATGGAACCCATTTCCTGAATAAGGTGATCAAAAGCTTGACTGAGGCTTGGCAAATCAAGCACAATAAAATGACTCCTTATAATCCGCAAGCAAATGGGCAAGTTGAAAGTACTAATAAACAGCTTGTGGGTATCTTGTCCAAGATAGTCTCTGAGAAGAAACGAGACTGGGACAAGAAGCTGTATGTGGCAGTATGGGCATATAATACCACGTTCAAGCGAGCCAGTGGCCACACGCCGTTCAAACTAGTTTATGGTGAAGAGTGCGTTTTACCCTTAGAAATTGAGTTGCTGACCATTAGATTTGCAATAAACCATTCTTTGGGTAATGAGGACGCCCTATTAGAGCGGTTTACGACCTTAGCACACCTAGATGAAATTAAGCTGCAAAGCCTATTACATCAAGAGGTGGCTAAACGTCGCATGAAATTGTAGCATGACCTAAAGGCGAAGAAATATAGCTTTAAAAAAGGCCAATTAGTCCTCTATTACGATGTGCGTAGGGAGTTGTTTCCAGGGAAGCTGGAACCTAAATGGGATGGCCCCTACAAGATTGTCAGGTTAGGGAAGAATAGGTCTACAGCCCTATTAGCTAATCTACAGGGAGTAGAGTTTAAGAATAAGGTTAATCTTAATAAGATTAAACCTTATTATTTCCAAGTATGCTAATACAAAAGAAATGCATTGCAGGTCCATGTGCTGGGGATGACTTGAGACCTGCGGAAAAGAGCTTAAAAGACGGTGGATGGGTCGGTTAATCCCTTATTTGGAGCACCCATATCTGGAGCAAAGATATCATCAGGGGAAACTTATCTAGTGGAGCAAAGGATATAAAGTGATTGAGCAAGAAGACGGAACCTTTGTGTGGGAGATTAAAGTCTTCTGCCATCACTGTTTATGAGACTGTTGACAAGTATCCCTGTTGACTTCAATGAAGAAGGTGGGATGGAGCTGTCAGTTCATCCTCTCAATATGCTAAACTTTGATTACCATAATTATGAATAGAGGAGTTCGTGATGGCCAGCTGTGTAAACCCATTATGGATGTACACATTATATTTTGACAGAGCGTCTAGGGGCCCTAATAAAAAAGGGAGTGTTGGAGTAGTAATCCGAGATCCCCGACGTAGAGTTGCGATGAAGTTAGCTACTTATCTCGGGGTAGGATTCACTAACAATATGGCAGAGTATAAAGCCTTGATTATGGGACTGTATATTGCCAAACAAGGTGGTATTTGTCGGTTGTTAGTAAAAGGGGATTCCCAGTTGATCCTGAATCAGCTAGATGGGACATACGTAGTGCAGAATCCCATTCTTTGTATGTATCATTGGACTGCGATGACCCTACTTGAAGAGTTTGAGAGAGTGTCTCTTCAGCTGATTCCACGTTACTGGAATCATTTTGCAGATTCTTTGGCAAATCTTGCTTATGAGGAAGACCTCTTCTTTAATTATGGTCCTAGTTTGGATATTGTGATCAATGATGAAACAGGACCCGGTCGCTTGTGGGGGATGTTATCAGAACATGCAATATATGGCATATGATGGTTGATATGGGTGATGCAAAGAGTAGCCGAGACCAATTTACCGTTATTATTGGGACCCATAGGTTGATTAGACAACATATTATGCGTACGCCTGTTGCTATCTATGTAGGAGGGATGGGTCATAACCTTATGCATTCAGTTTAGGGCTACGAGCCTGTTTTTCCTCCTTGGAAAGGAGCTTATTATTGTATATCTAGATTCTTCTAGGGAGGGATGTGTAGGTGTTATTCTGTTTGATCTCGTTAGGCCAAGAGGGCCGATTAAGTTTTGTGGTGAAGTGCTTTATTTCATTAGGCCACGAGGGCCAATTGTCTGTTTAGTACAGGTGCAATTAATGGTTTCTTGTTTTAGTCTTGTGCTAGATAGGTTCGGAAGAAGAGCTTGGAAGGAGCCTTTTGTTGCGTGGGAGCTTCTCGTGGCCCTATCCAGGTGATATCTCTCCTTTATGAGTACTGTGGTTGTTATGTTATATGTGTTTGTGTACTTGTTAAGGGGTTTTTCCGTTTCTTGTTAGGGACCGGTGTCCAAGGCATGAAGTCCCAGGTTTAGGTTCATTGTGTTTGAGGGAGGTCTGAGTAGTCGTTGCCTCCTATAAAGACATTGCCCAACATCGAAAGACCTGTTTTAGAAGGGAGTCCTAGTGACCCTGTTTTGCTAGCCTGCTAGGCGGTCGTTCCAGGAGTTTTTGCTCAGTTGTGAGGCAGTTAGAGAAGCCTGCCAGAAGAAAAAAATAATAATGATGATAAAGGAAAAGAAACTTTGAATATCTTACAGACAATAAATATATACAAAGGTGTGTAAAAAGGGGTTCTGACCCCTATCAAAGAAAAGAAAAGAAAGGAAAATTTATAAGCAATTGATAATCGCCTAGCGAAGGCCTGGTAGGTTCCTGGGGACGAGTCTGACCCAGGGCCGATACCTTGTCTTCCTAGGGGTGGCTTCTTGCTAGAAAAGAAGAAAGTAAGGAAGGTTGGAGCGAAAATAAAAGTGAGCGTCAAAAAAGGATTAAGTGTCGCCTTGCGAGGGCTTGGTAGGTTCTTGGGTACCGAGACAGGACCTGAGGCCGATGCCCTGTTCTCCTTGGGTCACTACGCTCAGCTCCCTCCTTTTTACATGCCCAAGTATAGAAAATAAAAACCTTAACAAAAGAAATGTGTTAAAAGAAAACACTTCTTGATCAGGCTATAGGAGTCCTCGCCTAGTAGGAGCTCCTAGTTGTGTTGTCCTTAGTTAGGTAGGTAGTTCAGACCACCACTTAGGGCAACCTCTTTGATAGTTCTTTGTAGTTTGGCCTTGTTGGAGCAGTTGGTCAGTGACTAGCTTCAGACCTTTTATCAGATTATGCTAGGCTTACTCCTTGTGGATGTCATGCCTTGGTTTTGTCAGGGGGTAGGGTGAGCGTTGTGCTGTGTTTAATATGTATCTATTTTGTATCAGCTTGATGCTTCCTTAGGTTGTTTATGCAGATATGTTCATGGGTTCGACGGACTGAGTCGCCCTATCCTGTGGTTGCCAATGAAAGCGGAATTTTGATGCCGAGAAGTGCTTAAAAATAGCTAAAAATTACGAATATCAAGGGAAAAATATTCAATGTCGAAGGCGGCGACTCGATCTAGGACGATTTTAAGCGACAAAGTGCTTTAAAGGTGCTCGAGCGAAACTTGTCAATTTTTTATAATTTTTCAGACTGTCGTGCAGGTTGACAAGAGTTACTGGCCAATGCGGGATGCCGAGCCAGATGCCCAGGATTTTTCAGAGCTCGATTCGGAGTCCGGACGGGGAAATGGCCAAGAAACCGGGCAAGATGCGAAGAGGTGGACATTAGAGTGGTCAAATGGGTGATGCCTCTTGGGAGCCCAACATTTTATGCCACTTAGCAAGAAAGATGAAAAAAAACATGATCAAGAAGGAGAAGAAGGCGCCAATAGATCACGCCGAAAAATGCGCTTCTTGGGGATGGAGGCATTATGCAGCCTGTGAACAACCATGGCAATTGATCATTGCCCTTCAATCCCCCCTGGATGCCAATCATTTCGCCGTGCTTCGCTCCTCCAATGGTGGTCTCTATGAAGATCTCTTATTTCAGTCTTTCTCTCTCCTCCCTCTCTCTCTTCTAAAGGCAGATTCATGTGGTGAAGAAGAAGAAGAAGAATGGATGACAGATGCTTGTCCAATGAAGACCGGATTGCTCTGTGGTTCAAGAGGAAGGAAGATTGCTGATTGTGGACTATCATGAGCATTAATGGTTGCTGGAAATCAGTCCCGAGACATGGCAAATAAAAACCCGCAACCCGCAAAGAACGGTAATTCCATTTTTACAAAGGAAATTGATGTTTTATGCAATTTGCTTCATGAATATTTGTTCCCATGAGATGATTATGCATTATGATGTTGCTTGCTATGAATTTGATCAGTTTATGCTCAGAAAATCAAAAAATCATAAGTGTTGTGAATGAAATTAATAGTGTAAAACCCGTAAAACACGCGAAATATGGGAAAATTGGGTGTTTTTGAGATATAAATGGAAAATATAATAAGATACACCAACTAAATTTGTGTTTTTGCTGCAAATGAATCTAAGGGCCATAGCCCACAACTCATTTTGTATTTTCAGTTATTTAATATTGTAAAAAATACAAGAAAAATAGGGAAAATAGAAAAAATAAGGGAAAAATGAATTTTGAGTGTAGAAAATTAAGGAAAAATAAGAACCATGTTTGTGGATGTATGGGGGGTCTGAAGTATGAGGTTTAGCCTCAGTTCAGCCCTACCTTTATGTTTTAGTGAGTTTTTATTGCTTTTCATACAATAAAAATGTGAAAAATGAACCCTAAACCTATGCACCATGCACCACCTAGACGGGTGAGGGGGTAGAGTGTATAAAAGGTGTTTAAATGCTGAATGAAATGATGAAAAGCTTGCTGGTTTTTATGCATACCATTTAGATTGGTCGATAATTAAAAATTAAGAACCTAGTAGCACGAGGGTTTCTCGGTACTAGGTTCATGCCATGCCGCATACGAGCGATAGTCGAAATCATTGAAAGAAATGTTTTCCACATGTGCACAAATGCTGATTTTCTTAATTGGTTGAGCACGTGGACATTCACAATTTGCATGAAGCATGAAATTTAAAAGGTATTAGACAATATCTACTGGATGCATGGCAATTGCTTTCTAGAGGAATATGACCAACGTTGAGTGAGTAAAGTTGTCCCAAGCTGTAGGCTAGGCGTTGGGTCTAAGGAGAAAGGAAGTGAGGAAAATGGTACATTCCTGGATACGATCAATTGGTACCTTGAGTGGAAATGTATGCGATATTGTGTTATATATGTTTAGCGATGCATCGAGGGGCCAATCCCCAAGGTGTAGGAGAGTCGCAGTGAGGTAGCAGCAGTCAGCCGTGGGAGGATCTCCTATGTTTGTACTTCGTGCTATTTGGCAATGTGCTGGGACTCCCCCTGAGGAGTGTTAATTGGGTTAGAGTTGGACTACGAGACGTGATACAAATGCAAGATGTTTAGGAAGATGATGTATGTGTCATCCACGCTCAGGCCGCGAGGCCGTGGGGTTGTTGAGTGCATGATAGAGGTCGGGCTAGTGCATGAGCCAGTGCCGGCCCGTTTTAGGTCCCATCATAAAACATGTCGTGCATCATCATGAGACTCAGGCATGGTATTTGCAAATAGTAATATATGGTATTTCAATAACCTTTAAAAAATCATAAAACACCTTGAAAAAGCACAAATGTTTTTAAGTGCTGAAAAGAAATCAACGAAGCGTATGTACAAGGTACCTGAACAACTCGGTCACACTCGCATCGCTCCACCCGTATTTTGCTTGCACACTTAAGAGTCAAGTAGTGTCTTCAGGCGAGATACTCAGCACCCATCATATAATGGTATAGATGCTTCCTCTCTATGCGGATCAGAAGTCTCAACATCCATGGGAATCAATGCATCGATCATTGCCTCCATCTCAAGCTCCAAGATTGTAGGTAGGTTTGGAAGGCTGCCTGTCTCCTTTGGCATTGATGGTATAGATTGGGCAGTGCCTTGCAAGTGGTGGATTGGCTCATGCACTCCATCCATCGCACGCCCATGAACTCTTCTAATTGGCCGCAAAGGGTGCACTCCTCCTTGGGATGAGACGTCACCTCCTTGAATAGAAAATTTGCCAGCCAGACCCAATCTTATTGTATATGGTATTCAACTAGCTTGAGAGTACAATGCATGATTGATATTAACCTTACCATTTGCTAAAAATCCACAATCGCTTGATCAATGATCTCAGATTGAAACTCGTCGAATCGTGGTATGTGTTCTATAGACAATCGACGTTTTCATCTAATTGCCAGCTTGCATTGAGAGCAAGGACATGGGACACGCTGATTAAGATATGCCTCGCGATCTTGAACAACAGGACCTTCATCGTTTTCCATTTTGTCTACGTTATGACAAACAATTTGTTTTTGTTATCATTCTTTTTTTCTTTCTTAAATTGTTCTCATCTCCTTCCATCTCTCTCTTTTTTTTTCTTTCTTAAATTGTTCTACTCTCCTTCCATCTCTCTCTCTTTTTCTATGTTATGACTACGACCACAACCATGACTATGACTACGACCACGACCACAACCACGACCATGACCATGACCATGACCACGACTACGACTACGACTACGATGACCATGACCACGGCCACGACCACGACCATGACCATGACCATAACTATGACTACGACAACCAGGACCACGACTACGACCACGACCATGACCACGACCACGATGACCACGACTACGACCACGACCATAGCTACGACTATGACTACGACTACGACCACGACTACGACCACGACCACGACCACGACCACGACCACGACCATGACCACGACCACGACCATGACCACGACCACAACTACGACAACCACGACCATGACTACGACCACGACCACGACCACGACCACGACCATGACCATGACCATGACCATGACCACGACCATGATGACCACGATTACAACTAGGACTACAACTACGACTACGACCATGTGACTATGACCACGACCACGACCATGACTACGACTATGACCATGACCACAACCATGACTACGACTATGACGATCACGACCACAACCATGACCATGACCACAACTATAAGGACCACGACCACGACCATGACCATGACCATGACCATGACCATGACCACAACCACGACGACCACGACCACAATGACCATGACCACGACCACGACTATGACTACAACTACGACTATGACCACGACCATAACCACGACCACAACCACGACTACGACTATTGGCAGATCCTCTTCATGACGATGGCTCCTCTTCGCCCTCCGTACACCTCCTCCTCTTCTTCGCAAACGGCCGTGACGGCGACGGCGGTGGCGGCGAGAAGCCTTCTTTCTCTCTTTCTCTCCCTCTGAGCAAGACGATCGCTCTCTCTCTTGCTCTCCCTCTCGCTCTCTTTTGTGAATGTGCGAAATGTAATGCGCTCGTGTTTCGGCCCGTGTTTTTTTGCTCTGGATATCGTCGCTATTTGCGTAAGAGGGAATGTTACCAACGTAACCTATGGTTCATATTTATATGATTTCTTGACATATCCAGGCCTTAAGAAGGGTGTGCTACCTCCTCCTCCATTTGATCTAGTTCCTCCCCCTCCACCTTGAGAAGATTTAGAACCCATTGACATAGAGGATATTGATTCCCCTTTTCCATTGGTCATTCAGCGGAAGCACTTGAAGCGTGTAGCCGAGAAAATTCCACCAGTCATTCCTTCAGTATCAGTTCCTACCACCTCTGGAAGTGACCTCCTTGCCTACCTCACATGCAACAACTTATTTAGGACACATTGAGAGGGTTCTTTGGAAATATCAGTTCCTTCGCTGAACAATTTAGTGTCAGGGGATGCCATTTCTTTCCTTTGTAACGACATCCAGAGTTCTATTGAACTCTCAGTGTGACAGCTTGTGTTGAAGAGTTATATGCTTCTTTCTATGATGAATTGATGCAATCCAAAGAGCAGATACATAAGGCAACCGCAAAGTTAGCCTCTACTAAAGACACTCTTGCCGATCTGTTTAAGCAGATGGAGTAGTAGACAAAAATGATTGAGACCCAGAGAGAAGAAATATCTTCTTTGAAAATTCAGTTTTAGCATAAGCTCAGTTAGAGATCACTAGAGTTCCGGAAGAGAAAGAGAAAATGTCCAAAGAAGCTCAAGAGTTTAAGAATCTTTTGGATACAAAACTGTCAGCTTTGCAGACTGCTCACAACACAGTGGAATCCCAAGCTTCCTAGATTAAACAGTTGAAGAACCAACTAGCCCAGTCATGGTCCATTCCTCCAACCCCCAGTATCCCCATGATTCCTTCAATATCTCAATAGGACTTGGCAGTTCTCCAGAGACAGGCCACATTATGTTCGTTGTTTCAAGATAAAGTGGAAAGATTGTAGTCCAGGATGGATTTACTATGGTCTACATTTGAGCAATTTCAAGAGTATGTTCCTCCTGACCATTCTTTTTTTGTCCACTATCAGCTGCAAAAGTTGGCCTTTTATATTAAGCTCTCAATGACAGATCTCCCTCTTCCAGAGAATGAGTGGAGTGGGGCTTGGTCTTCTGATTTGCTAACAAAAGTTGTCTGTATGGTCTTTGAAGATTTTGTGACAATGGATACCATGTTGCTGTATTATATGTATCTATGAGGTGATCTATTAATTTCAAATGATGTCGATCTAGCTTGGTATGTGGGGGATGTGGTCTTACAAGCTGCCTTATATGTCAACCATTTGGAGTTGAGGATAAATGACATGTTCCAGTGCTATTCTTCTAAAGTGGCTACTTTCCCTGACACTTTATGGCATTCAATGATTGATTCTGTAGTCTTGAACCAACGCTAGAATACAGCTTCTACTTATGTGCAGAGCACTAACCAATTGAGGGTAGATCTCCTAGCTTATCTTTCCAAGAACCATCCCTTTGATTCATCCTTCTTTGATGCCTACCATCGATGATCTATTTTAGGTCCCTCTATTCCTAGCTTATTGTATTATCAACAAATGGCCCATCGCTATGATGCTTATTTTTCCCTTTATCAATCCAACTCAGCAGCTATCTTACTGTAATATTTCCGCTCGAAATATTAAAGATCTCTGATCACCGCACACCCACGCAAAGGTTGTGCAAAGTCATCTCCCGCGTCCATTAATGACGGTGGCTAAGTGTTTACCCCGCGCTCGCGATAATAATCCCCCATCTAGGTTATGCAAAATAAGGTCGGGGCACAAAGACCGCAAGCCGCGCAAGAACACCCTTCTTGGAAAAAGGGGAAAATAGAAAATGGGTAAAATTAAGGCAAAATTTTTTAATTGCCCCTCCCCTCAGCCGATGCATGGTAGGGGGAGAGGGAGTGGAAGAAGAATGCGTAGAGGTGGAGTGCATGGGGAGAAGAGAGAAGGCATGAGGGCTCCATGTGTGTGGAGTCTCTCCCCCCCCCCCGTTAGCACTATAAAACCACCCGTAAGCGTGGGCAGAGGGGAGGAACAAGGCATGAGAAGAGGAGGCATCTGTGCTGCTTGTGGAACGCCACCTACCGTGAAGGATGCCGCCACCATACGCCACCTGTTGCTGCCGTTGCAGCGGCACTATTGCCGTCCTCAGCTCCAAGATCTCCATCATCATCTCCATCCCCATCAGTCGTCGCCTTCACCCCTCCTTTCCAATCATTTCCTTCCCACGTCATCCTGTACACAGAAGCCTCTTAGAAGCTTCTTTGGAAGCTTCTTAGGATAAGGCCTCCATAAGCCTTGTGCACGCGGTTCTTTTCTCGGGGGCTTAAAACCCACACCCTGTAAAGGGGTATTCCTGCATAAGGGAGAAGTAAACATCTTTTGAGGCTGCTTCCCAAAGCTTGGAGGGATTTTAGAGGTCATGTAAAGGGCGAGGACAAACCCCAGAGTCCAAATCCTCTACGTCTACGATGGCTCCAAAGCCAAAGTTGCAAGGCACACGCATGGAGTTCTCTTCCCCGAGCATACACGTGGACATTCCCATGAGCCCTCACACCTAGGTTCCACGAGTTTAATTCCACATAAAGAAATGCTTTAAGCACGCTTAACTCCATAGGAAGAATGCATTTATGCTTGTCATTAATTCATGCAGTAAAGATAAAAGTAAATTTGAAAAATTATCTCCTTGAACGATGGACAAGGGTTGGTGCATGTCATGCAATTGGGTTATTTGCATTTCCAAAGATGTGAATATAAATTACTTGTCCGTATTACGAGCGTAGTTGCATGTTGCCTTTTTTGTGCATTTCCAAAGTGACAAGCCTAAACGTGTATTGCTTAGGGTTAAAAGATGAAATTGTTAAGTACATCTTCGATTGGCTGTGGAAAGAATAAGCGTATATTGCATTTGGGCAATAACTTCATTGTTGTGATTCGCATGCAAAAATCATTTACATCCGTTAGGTGTTGTCCGAAAAATTGCATAGCATGGAAATGGAACCATGGACTTGCAAGTTGCATGCGAAGATGCTTGTGGAATGGATTAAGTCAACATTAGTCTTATGATATTTGTCTTGCATGAACTTTATTAACGATGTTGTATCTAGGAAAGGGTTGCATGTTACATATTTATCATGCATAAATTTCATTCATCAAAGTTGCATTTAGAAAAGGTTGCATAGCTTATCAAAGCATGATATTCAATTGCATTAAACGAAAGGTTGTAGGCATAATTCCTTTATGTAAATTCTTGTAGGTTTTATGCAAGTTATTCTCCAATTTATCATTCGTCATGACTTTAGCAAGAAAAGAAAAGGGTTATTGCAAACCTTATAGTACATAGGGGTAATGAATCGCATGTTTACATGTATTGTGATGTCTTGCAACTATTTACACCTTAGAACAAGTTTAGAATCTCTAGGAAAGGATCGTTCCTTGTCGCAAGACAAGTAGACCAATTTAGCTAAATCACTTGTAATTTTATAACCCTTTAGGGATTCGTATAAGCATATCTACTTAGTACAACGAACACCTCAAAGTGCTAGCTAGGGTCTAGCACGTTAGAAATTTTGCCTAGTATCGCACTTGGACGCCAAGTCGAGACCCTCAAACCCAAAGGTCCCACCCACATTCACAGAATGTTTGGGATTAATTGAACACCCATGCACTAACGATCTAGGGTTTTACCCTAAGGATTGAATGACATCCGGTTGAGTTAGAAACCTGATGGGACCTAAAATGGGCCAGCACTGGCTATGGCACTAGCCAAACCTCATGCTCATGACACACAAACACCCTCACGGCCTCGCGGACCAGGAGCGTCAATATATGGCTGAAGGACAAACCGCCCTAAAGCTTAATTCCTGTGTTTATAGTTTATAGTCCAACATTTCCCTTAAACTCCTCAGAGGGAGAACCCTTATACATTGGCAATGCCACGATCACACACACATAGGAGGCACTCCACCGAGACTAATAGTCAGGAGGCCCACTGCAGCTCTCCTACATCTCAGGGATTGGCCCTTTGATGCGCCGCTAAACATATAACACAAACGAGCACAAACTCCTCTCTTTTATATTTCTTGTATTTCCAGGAGATTTACCATGCTTCCTCACTTCACAGTCCCTTAGGAAACCGACCCTCTATCCTACGGCAAGGGATAACCTCACACTCTCAATTGTGGGCCAAATTCCTAAGAAAACAATTGCTATGCAATCCAAGAGATTTTCCTTCGATACCATAAACCATGCATAGTGCATAATGTGAATGGTTTAGTGCACAAACAATAGAAAATCAGCATTGTGCATCGTGCGAAACCAATCTTTTCATGAATTCCATGCTAACGTTTATGTATTGAAACGAGGAGAGACACCGAGCCTTACGCCCATGCTGCCTTTACCTTTATTTTAAAACAACATCCTATAGCCATGATGCAATACATAAATCGGATTTAAGATTGTACTTTGACGCTCAAACTCCCTCTCACCCTACCATTTAATGTTTTGCAATCGTCGTTGATAGGTGTAAGAGTCGTTTTATGTATATTTCTTTGTAGAGAAAGCAATAAATATGGATAAAAACATAGAAATGAGGGTAAACCGAGGCTAACCTGGTGCTCTACCTTCATTATACATTGCACAAACACTTATATAATTTTCTGGAATTTTCCTTTTATCGTTTCCTAATTTTCTCCCATTTAAAATCCATTTTCTACCATTTTTGGTATTTTTCCTCTATTTTCTTAAATAAATAATAATTAGAAATTAAGATTAATTGTGGGCTGTGGCCCTTAGGTTCTTTGACAGCAAAATTTCAGGTTTTGTTGATGTTATATCTCATGTTTCCCCTTTATTTTGCAAAAAACCCCCATTTTGCCCCATTTTCTGATTTTCTGAGCATAAAGTGATCAAACTCATAGCAAACAATAACATAATGCATAATCAACCCATGGGAACAATATTTCATCACCCAAATAGCATAAAAACTCATTTTTTCTTCATAAAAATTGAATTACCGCTTAGGCTTTGTGTCTTGGGATCTCGGTTTTGCTATGGGACTGTGTGTCAGCCCTCATTCAATGTCCAGCATCTTCAAGAACAACACTCTTCATGTCTTCATCCACCCGGAAGCAATCCGGTCTCATCCGGACAAGCTTTCCTCCATCATTCTTCATTGTCTTCTTCCACACAAGAACAACCCCTTAAGGGAGAGAGAGGGAGGAGAGAGAAAGACTAAAATTAGAGATCTCCATTGAGGCCACCATTTGACAGGCGAAGCACGGCGATAGAGTCAGCATCCAGAGGGGAATGAATGCCCATGATCATTGGGGGGGGGGGGGTTGTTTGCAGGCAGGAGGATGGATTCCCCAAGAATGGGGCGCAAATTTCGCCAGCATGCTGCCGCCATGCTTCTCCTTCTTTCCCACGTTTTTCTCTCCTATATTTCATGTAACATCTTCAATTTGGGCTCCCAAGGGTCACTTACCCATTTGGCCAAACTTTTGTCCACCTCTTCGCATCTTGACCGTTTCCTTGGCCATTTCCCCGTTCGGACTCCGAATCGAGCTCTGAAAAATCCTGGGCGTCCGGCTTGACATCCCGCATTGGCCGGTAACTCCTGACAACCCGAACGGCAGTCTGAAAAATTATAAAAAATCAACAAGTGTCGCTCGGGCGCCTTTAAAGCACTTTGATGCTTAAAATCACCGCCGCCTTCGACGTTGAATATTTTTCCCTTGATATTCGTAATTTTTAGCTATTTTTAAGCACTTATCGGCATCAAAACTCCACTCTCATTGGCGACCATGGGATAGGGCGACTCAGCCCGTCGAATCCCAATATAGATCTGCACAAAACAACCAAAGGAAGCATCAAGCTGATATAAAGTAGATACATATTAAACACAGCACAGTGCTCACCCTACCCCCTGACGGAACCAAGGCATGACATCCACAAGGAGTAGGCCTAGCATAATCTGATAAAAGGTCTGAAGCTAGTCACTAACCAACTGCTCCAACACAGCCAAACTAAAGAGAACTATCAAAGAGGTTGCCCTAGTGGTGGTCTGAACTGCCTACCTAACTAAGGACAACACGACTAGGAGCTCCTACTAGGCGAGGACTCCTATAGCATGATCAAGAGGTATTTTCTTGTAGCACATTTCTTCTTTTAGTGTTTTAGGTTTCACACTCAGGCATGTAAAAAGGAGGGAGCTGAGCGTAGTGACCCAAGGAGAACAGGGCATCGGCCTTAGGTCCTATCTCGGTACCCAAGAACCTACTAAGCCCTCGCAAGGCGACACTTGATCCTTTTTTGTCGTCACTTTTATTTTCGCTCCAACCTTCCTTAATTTCTTCTTTTCCAGCAAGATACCACCCCTAGGAAGACAAGGCATCGGCCCCAGGTCTGACTCGTCCACAGGAACCTACGAGGCCTTCGCTAGGCGATGATCAACTGCTTATAAATTTTCCTTTCTTTTCTTTTCTTTGCTAGGGGTTAGAACCCCTTTTTACACACCTTTGTATATTTTTATTGTTTTCAAGATATTCAGGGTTTCTTTTCCTTTATCATCATTATTTTTCTTCTGCAGGCTTCTCTAACGGCCTCACAACTAACAAGAACTCCTAGAACGGCTGCCTAGCAGGCTAGTAGAACAAGGTCACTAGGACTAGTTCTAAAACAGGTCTTTCAATGCCTGGCAATGTCTTTACAGGAGGCAATGACTACTTAGACCTCCCTCAAACATACCCAACCTAAACCTGGGACTTCATGCCTTGGACACCGGTCCCCAACAAGAAACGGAAAAACCCCTTAACAAGTACACAACCACATAGAGCATAAAAACCAAAGTACTCATAAAGGAGAGATATCACCTAGATAGGGCCACGAGAAGCTTCCACACAACAAAAGGCTCCTTCCAAGCTCTTCTTCAAACCTATCTAGCACAAAACTAAAACAAGAAACCATTAACCGTACCTGCACTAAACAGACAACTGGCCCTCTTGGCCTAATGAAATAAAGCACTTCACCACAAAAAAGGATCGGCCCTCTTGGCCTAATGAAATAAAGTAATAACACCTCGCAAAATTGGCCCTCCTAATGAAATAAAACCAAATAGCACCTACACTTCCCTCCCTGAAATAATACAGATATACAATAATAAGATCCTTTCCAAGGAGGAAAACCACAGGGCTCGTAGCCCTAAACTAAATGCATAAGGTTATGCCCCATTCCTCCTGCATATATAGCAAAAGGCATATGCATAACATGTTGTCTAATCAACCTATGGGTCCAAGATAATAATGGTAGATTGTTCTCGGCTACTCTTTGCATCACCCATATCAACCATCGTCTACCATATATTGCATGCTCTGATAACATTCCCCACAAGCGACCGGGTCCTGTTTCATCAGTGATAACAATATCCAAACTAGGACCACAATTAAAGAAGAGGTCGTCCTCATAAGCAAGATTTGCCAGTGAATCCACAAACTGATTCCAGTAACGTGGAATCAGCTGAAAAGACACTCTCTCAAACTCTTTAAGTAGGGTCATTGCAGTTCGATGATACATACAAAGAATGGGATTCCGCACTACGTATGTCCCATCTAGCTGATTCAGGATCAACTGGGAGTCCCCTTTTACTAACAACAGACGAATACCACCTTGTTTGGAAATATGCAGTCCCATAATCAAGGCTTTATACTCCACCATATTGTTAGTGAATCCTACCCTGAGATAAGCAGCTAACTTCATCATAACTCTACGTCGGGGGGCTCGGATTACTACTCCAGCACTCCCTTTTTTATTAGGGCCCCTGGACGCTCCATCAAAATATAATGTATATATCCATAATGGGTTTACACAGCCTGCCATCACGAACTCATCTATTCGTAATTATGGTAATCAAAGTTTAGCATGTTGAGAGGATGAACTGACGGCTCCATCCCACCTTCTTCATTGAACTCAATAGGGATACTTGTCAACATTCGTAAGCAGTGATGGCAGAAGACTTTAATCTCCCACACAAAGGTTCTGTCTTCTTGCTCAATCACTTTGTATCCTTTGCTCCACCAGATAAGCTTCCCTTGATGGTATCTCTGCTCCAGATATGGGTGCTCCAAATAAGGGATTAACCGCCCCATCAACCAAGTTGTAAGCTCTTTTGCAGGTCTCAAATCATCCCCAGCATGGACCTGCAATGCATTTCTCTGTATTAGCATACTTAAAGATAATAAGGTTTAATCTTATTAAGATTAACCTTATTTTTAAACTCTACTCCCTATAGATCAGCTAATAGGGCCGTAGACCTATTTTTTCCTAACCTAACAATCTTGTAGGGACCATCCCATTTAGGTTCTAGCTTCCTTGGAAACAGCTCCCTATGTGCATCATAATAAAGGACTAATTGCCGTTTTTTAAAGGTATACTTCTTTGCTCTAAGGTCATGCAACTGCTTCATCCGACGCTTGGCTACCTCCTGGTGTAGTAAGCTCTGCAACTTCAGCTCATCCAGGTAGGCTATGGTCGTGAAACGTTCAAAAAGGGAATCCTCATCTCCCAAAGAGTGGTTAATTGCAAACAGTATGGTTGGCAACTCAATTTCAAGGGGTAACACACACTCTTCCCCATAAACCAATTTAAATGGAGTATGGCCGATAGCTCACTTGAATGTTATATTGTACGCCCATACTGCCACATACAACTTACTATCCCAGTCTCATTTCTTTTCAGAGACTATTTAAGACAAGATACCCACAAGCTGCTTATTAGTACTTTCCACCCTCCCATTTGCTTGCAGATTATAAGGAGTCGTTTTATTATGCTTGATTTGCCAAGCTTCTGTCAGGCTTTTGATCACCTTATTCAGAAAATGGGTTCCATGGTCCGACACTAATTCTTTCGAGGGACCGAAACAGCAGATAATCTGCTCTAAAAGGAAACTTGCACTCTCTTTTGCATTGTCTTGCCTCATCGCCCGCGCTTCTGACCATTTTGTAAAATAATCAGTGGCCACTATAATATACCTCTTTTGGGTAGTAGACGACGGGGTGATAGGACCCACAAAATCAATGCCCCACTTCTCAAATGGAAGGATAGCCATAATAGGCGTAAGTGTACGTTTCCTATTCTCTCTACTATCATGCCTTTGACAGGTATCACATCTCTTCACATACTCAAAGGAATCTTGGAAGATGGACGGCCACCAATATCCAGCTCTTAAAGCTTTCTGTGCCGTCAACCGTCCTGCAAAGTGGCCCCCACATGCAGAGTCATGACACTCCTCCAAGATGAAAGGAACCTCGTCAGGCATCACACATCGGCGATAGATATCATCAACACCTTGCCGATATAGTGTCCCTGCGAATCAAGGAAAACCTCAATGCCTGTTGTTTGATTTTTCTCTTTTCTGATTTTGACAAACTAGCTCCAGTCTCTCCTGTTGATAGATAGTGTGTAATAGCAGCATACCAAGATGGAATAGAAGCTATATCAATTTTAAACATTTCCTCAATATCACTTCCTTCAGCCAAAGTCTCTTTCGGCTCCTTCAAATCCCCAAGGCATTCCACAATACCCTGTAGCCTCGGTGGCTTACTCTTAATCTCATAATTGAACTCCTGCAAAGTGATTAACCACTTTGCCAAACGATCAGGTGGCTGCAGCTTGTTCATAAGCAATCTAAGCCCTTCCGCCTTTGTATAAAACACTACCTTCTCATAGAGGATGTAGTGCCTGAATTTCTTAGTCCCAAAGACCATCGCAAGACATAACTTCTCCATGTACATATAATTGATCTCTGAAATGCCCAATTTTCGATTAGCAAAAGCTATCAGATGATACCACTTTTCCTCCCATATTTGGGCTAAGTAGCAGTGATACTATGCATGGTGGCTGCTGAAAATATGTAGAACATCTCACCTCTTTTAGGTGCTTTTAAAACGGGTGCTTTTACTAGCTCCTGCTTCACATCCTCAAAAGCTACCTTACAAGGGTCGCTCCACTCAAATGAACAGCTAAAGGATAATAAATTCGTTAATGGCAACGTTCTTTCTGCCAAGGCATTTATAAATCTTCGATAGTACCCTATCGACGACAGAAAGCTATGAACCTCTTTCGGAGTGCGTGGTGGACTCATAGCAACTATGACCTTGATCTTTTCAGGGTTAGTTGCTATCCCTATTGAACTGACCACATGGCCTAGCAATAGCCCATAAGGTACTCCAAAAACATACTTCCGTGGGTTAAGAGTGATACAAAATTGTCTGCAGCACTCAAAGCATTTTCTTAAAATAATTAACATCCTTTCCCTTACAGTGGTTGGCCCCAGGTCATCAATAAATACTTTCAACTCATCTGGGGAAATGTCAGCAAAGGTCTTGTTTGCTATTCATTGCCATGATCCAAGTGCATTGCATAAACCAAAGGCCATCACATGGTACACAAAAGTACCAAAAACCGTAATAAAAGTTGTTTTCAACTTGTCTTCCTCTGCAAGTGCCATCTGGTTATATCCTGCAAAGCAATCCATGAATGAATATATTTCCCTACCTGCTAATTGATCCAAAATCTGGTCAATAAATGGCAATGGGTAGTAATCCTTAACCGTTTGCTTATTCAGCTCTCTAAAATCTACACATAATCGGATCTGGTTATTTTTCTTCTTCCTGATAACAACTAGTGAACACCATTTTGTGTGCTGAACAGAGAAGATCAAACCAGCTTTCCTTAGCTTTTGTAACTCTTCAAACAACCCGTCCCTCAATTCAAAAGGCATACGCCTTACTTTTTGACACATAAGACAACTGCCTTCTTTTACAGGAATAGTATGAACAGCTAGGCTGGGAGGAATGCCCCTCAACTCATCATAACTCCAAGCAAAGATATCGTGGAATTCTTGAATCAAGGACACATAGTCCTCCCTTTCTGCTGAACTGAGCATGGAACCTAATTTAATTGGCCGTGAATCATTCGGCGTGCCAAGATCCAACTCAATCACATCCGCATCTCTTATCCTATCTTGCGGTTCTATCGGCTCATTTAGAGTTATCTGATAGATATCCTCTGTAGTGGACCCCTCTTTAGATTCATCACTAGATGATGGCTCACTACCAGATGGATTGTCTGTTGTCTCTAATTCAGTAGAAGATAAAGGAGCTCTCTCACTTTGAGGAGACTCAGGATAAGCATCGACTATTACTCGATTAGCACCTCTACCTAGAACCACTTGACCGGCGGGCATATCGACTTGACAGTCTGTTCGTAAGATCCAAGGCCTACCTAGAAAAACCCGATAGCTAGGACGTCTTGCAAATCTGATCACCCTAAAGTCCAAGAAACATTCTACACTCGCAATTGTAACATGGACCTTAGTAATGCAACCTTCTGGTTGTCTTAGACTATCATCAGCCATTCTCAGAAGGGTGGAGCTGTCTTTCTGGATGCCTAGACCCAACCTCTCCATCAACTCTGAACTCATGATATTGACAGAGGATCCAGTGTCTACAATGGCATGTTCCACTAATATTCCATCCACATAAGCTGGAACCCTAGGGCAGTTCTTTTCAGCATGGTCAAACCAAACTTCCCCTACTCGTGCTATGCCCAGAGGTTCCACAATATACCCGATACGCAGGATCTTCTTACACTACAACAAAAAGGCCTCATATACGCACATTTAGACGCGATTTTTGAATACAGAGGAAAACTTACGGGCACGTCTATTCGCCCGTCTATTTGCACATCTATCATTCCGCGTCTATAATCGCATGTATCGATGAATTTACATGCACAAATAAACGTGCGATAGATGCACATATACACGCGCATATAGACACGCTGGTAGACGCACTTTTACAAGCACTGATAGACGTGAACGAAAAATAAAAAATGTCATTTTTTTAAAAAAGATATTTAATTTTTTTTTTAAATTTGAATTATGCAGCGCGTGTAGTCTGCATTATAGACGCGCGAATAAACGCGAATTACCTGCAATTTAGACGCGCTGATAGACGCGCAAAACAGAACTGGAAAAAAAAAACCAGAGAGCATGTGGCAACCACATGCTCTCTGGTTTTGTTTTCCCCCCTCCCATACATCAGATTGTGTATTTGGGAAAAAGACAATGTATCTTACGGGCACGAGAATTGAAAGTAAAAGTCCATGTATTCATTATATATCAAAGCATTTACAAGGGAAGTTTTGAGTGCTTGCGACCTAAAGCATGGCCGCAAGCAGTAGGCTCAAAGAGATATCATACATATACAAGAAAAGAAGGCCTCATGAGGAGGTATGGTGCTCCTCTATGAATCTGAAGAGGAAACATCCTCGCTAGTACCACCATGGCTACTAGCGTCGCTATCCCCCTCCTCGCTGTGCTCCACATCCGGGTTCACCTACACACACAAAAGATCAGGGTTGCTTAAGGTGGAGAAAAAGTTATAATTAGTTATACTTTTAATAGGAAAGTAAGAAAAACATACCTCCTCTGGCTGTTGAATCCTCATGGCCCGGTTGTATTGGTCCTCAGTTTGAGACCCTCCTCATAAAAGTGAAGCCATGTCGCTACACAGTTATGGCCTCGATGGTAACCTACCTCTCTAGGGATAGGTGTCCTACCAACGATGGTAGTCTGCAAAACATTTAGAGATATACAAAGAATTAGACGTCACAATATATTAGACTAAAATATATAAAGAATTTAAAGAAATATAAATTTAAAAAAACTAGAAATCAAAATATACTTACAAACTCTGCCTCCCACGACTCTCTGCCGCCCGATCCGTAATGCAGCGATCCCATGGTTTCCATTTGGATCCGTCGCGCCTCTGCGTGCTGGTGACTCTTCACTTTCTCAGCTGCTTTCTTCTTGGCTTTCTTCCACTCTACGCGGTGGCACATAGGTGGTTGGTTGTAGGCTCCACGCCCCTCCTCCAGCCTCCGCAGTGAGTCCCTGGCCCGTGTCATGAGGTGGGATCTTTTGTTGTGAAGCATATCCCTCACTTTTGTACGTCCCCAATCATCCGAGAATCGCTGACCCTCAAGATTTGGGTACCTCCTATGGACTGCCCTCAACACCTCCTGCCACAAGCCGCTTTTCTGATTTTTGAAGGCAATGAAACAATCTTTATACGTCGCATGCACGACGCTCCTCATGTACGCCATTACATCCCTTCCCTCATCATCATGAAAGATGCCACCGGCATCTGTAACTCTATAGTAATGGCGTACAACCTCCTCTACATGATCTACTGGTGAGGGTGATCTCTCGCCACCTCCTAGGCAACACCCACACAACCCTCGTCCTCCCCCTCAACTCTCCCTCCTCCCTCTCTGCCGACTGCCCTCTGCCTCGCTGGACGCACGAGCTTCTGCAGATGCACGTGCTTCTGCAGATGCTTGTGCTTCAGCCGATGCACGTGGAGCACGTGGAGTACCTACAAATCGAGTACCTGCATATGGAGTACCTGCATATGGAGTACCTACATGTGGTGTCTAGGAAGTAGTGCCAGGCAAAGACGCCAGAGACGTCCCAGACATGACACTGAACACCTCGTCCGCTGTGGGAGAGCGGCCAAGGTGTCTGGTCATCTCTCCCATGAAGTCTTCCCTACTAGGAAAGCCTCCAAAAAATGCATTGATCCCCCAGCCAAAGGAGGCCAATGTATCATTCATGCGATCCACATCTGGGTCATTGCTAGATGAACCAGGATACGACATCTGCAAAAAAAACACAGGAAAAAGACAAATTTATTTGCATACAAAAAATCATATATTACCTACATTTTCAAAGAGCTTTCTTTAGACATTGAGCAGAACACTTAAGTGCTAATGCTTCTCTTAAACAAGAAAACTGATAAACACTTAAGTGACTATCCATAGACTAGAGGGCACATTGAGGCCTATATGCCTAGGTGAGGGCTCTAATTCACGAGATCCACATGTAGAACACACAAGTTTCAATCTCACTTTATGTAAAGAATGTAATGTTTGTATAAATGTGTATAAAAGTATGCCATTTCCTAATTTGTCATTTTTAGATCTAACTAGACTTCTATTTAGGAGTTAATCAATACCACGCAACAAGATTCTGCTCTAGGTGATGTCACACAATAGGACCTTGCTCAAAAGTATTTATTATTGATTGTAGCCTTATAAACTTCAATATAGGAAAATTTATAAAAGACTATGACTAGGGTGTCCTAAATTGTAGCATAGCTTTCCTATTGCATATAAAAACACTACATTGCAATTTTTAAGCCTTTGATATAACATTGCAGTTCATCTTCTGTCCAGTGCGTCTATTTGCGCATCTAACGTGCAGCACAGACGCTGCCAGACGCGCATCCCAGGTCAATGCGCGTCTACAATCGCGTGTAGACTGCAGGTCAACCTTCTGTGCAGCGCGTGTATCATCGCGTGTACATTGCAGAGCACACGCGCTCTAAGACGCGCTCTCAGATGCTCTGAGAGGAGACATTTTTGCGCGTCTATGTCCGCGTCTACATTGAGATGTAGACACGCTAGCAGACACGCTGGGTCAGCCGATTTTAGGCCGACGACAGCCATTGACGATTTACCTATTGCAATACATAATGGAATCACAAATAAATCCTAAATACACAAACAGAGCAGAGAGAGGAAGAGAGAAACAAAGAGAGAGAGAGAGAGAGAGAGAGAGAGAGAGAGAGAGAGAGAGAGAGAGAGACTCACCTTGGGTGTTTGGTGTGGCAGGTGGTGGCGCTTCTCCTTCTCCTTCTTCCTCTCCTTGGTAAGTTACCCTCCCTTGATGCTTGTTTGCTTACTTGCTGCTTCTTCTTGTTCTCCTCTTTCTTGTTCTCTCTTTCTTCCTCTCCTTGGCTTTCCTTTTTCCCTTCTTGTGTGTTTGAAATGAAAGAAGAGGTGAGTCATGAGGAGGTGAGGCATGAAGAGACTGCATGTCAGCTTAACTCAAGCTTCACAACCACAAAAAATGCAAGAAAGGAAAGGCGCAGTTTGAAAAGAAATGATTAAAGTATGGTTTGAATTTGGACGTGTGCGTCTATTTTCGTGTGTATATGTGCGTCTATTTTTCAGATAGATGCGATTATAGACACAAAAATAGACGCATAGGTAGACATGGATTTAGATGCGCATTTGGGATTTATCATAATTTTTTGTTTTTAAGATAAGTTTTGATAGTGAATTCTTCTTAAGTTTTGATAAGTTAAGATAAGTTTTAATATGATGATTTTTGTGTATTTAAAATTAAGATCTTATGTAAACATATGAATGACAAATATTTTGATGTTGTCATGAATTAGGTTTAACCATGTCGACGTCGTCATCACCTAGTGCGGTGCAAGCTGGTGAGTCAATGAGCACATCCTCAAGTGAGGATGAAACATTGCGTCTTCATAATCGAGATGCATAGCTACGACGAAAAATTAAATGCATGTGTGATTGTTGTCGAGGGTGTATTTTTCGAGCACGTCAAATTGCAATGTCACACCTCAGCTTGTATGGAGAATGGGACCAAGAAAAATCACCGGTATTCATTGTTTTTTTTTACCACTAAGATTGCTAGTCTATGTTACGGGAATTATATATCAACGTACATGAAACTCCCTTTTGTGGTTGAGCAGGATGCGGTGCCACATCCTCAGATGCTCCCTCCCGGGCGTCGAGAGGCTGCAAAATGTCGACGCGAGGAGGCAGAGTCTTCAAGAAGAGTAGAGACTGACGACCATGATAGTAGCCCTCATGAAATGCCCCATCAAGTCGTAGAGGATGAGATTTTGGATAACATGGTACACCATCTATTTTCACAACTGGTTCAGGGAGAAGGTTACTCTACGAAGCCAGATAATCCACTATATGTAGCATCATCTACTCCATTGTATGAAGGTTGTACGTACTTCGTTCTTCGTGCGTCCCTCGAGATACTTAACTTGCAAACAATTTATGGATGGAGTAATGTCAGTTTGGATGCGTTATTGAAGTAGGTATCAATTCAGTTTGGCTTATATATGAATCATAATATTAATTGTTAATTCTATTTTGAAATCAGACAGAAATATATGTTGATGGTTTTTTAACTCACTTTTAAAATATATGTAGATTATTATCACAAATGCTTCCAAAAGGAAACAAATTGCCAACTAAGAGAGAGCAAGCAAGACATTACTTGACATCTCTCGGAGGCCTCGATTATGTCAAGATCCATGCATGTGTCAATGATTGTGTCTTATTTCGTGGGATTCATGAGTTCGCACGAGAGTGTCCTGTTTGTGGCGAATCAAGATACGAAGTGGAGATGAAGTCAATGGATGTGCCTCGTAAGGTTTTGCGACATTTTCCGATTGTTCCACGTATAAAACTTATGTTCAAGTGTAAGTCTATTGGAAAGCTCATGTCATGGCATGCTAGTCATCGTTCAAGTGATGGAAAATGGAGGATCCCTGTACACACACTGGCATGGCAGCATATATATAATTTGTGGCCCGTTTTCAAAGAAGAGCCAAGAAATTTGAGATTTGGTTTAGGTATGGATGGAATCAATCCATTTGGCATCAAAAGCACATCATACAGTGTATGGCCAGTGGTATTGGTGAACTATAATATTCCTCCATCCATGGCAATTAAAAAGGGACATGTGATGTTGTCCCTTCTAATTCCTGGAAAGCACAAGGTAAAAAACATGGACATTTACTTAGAGCCTTTGATTGAAGAGTTAGAAATGTTATGGGAAGGTACTGAGGTGCAAGATACAAGTGCATCTGCATCCTCTAGAGATTTCACATTGAAGGCCATATTGTTGTGGACCATGCACGACTTTCTAGGATACGTAGAGTGTTCAGGTATAGGTATATAACTCTATATTTGAAATTCAAGACTTGAATCAATTGCATTTTATTAATTCACTTGTTTTTTCAGGTTTAACCACGTCAGGATATCATGCATGTCCTATTTGCGGTCCCTCTCTAGTTTCCTCTAGGCCGGCACGTTTAAAGAAGGTTATCTAAGACAACCATCATCGATTTCTTCCTATTGACCATCCCAAATATGTTCTCCCTACTAATGGAATGACTCCACAATCTCTAACCATTTGAGATTGGAAGGAGAGATGGATTAATGCCGACAGCCACCCTCCACATGGCATGAGTTGGTAAGAAGTGCATTTCTCTCGATTGACTTTAAAGTATTTAGCATGATGAAATGTTTACATAATATATTGTTTGTTTGTTAGGTTCTCTATATTCTTTCGTCTTCCGTACTGGACTGAACTCAAGATCAATCACCTGTTGGACCCCATGCACATATTCAAAAATGTTAGCGATAGTACGGACCATCAGCATTGCAGGGATTGTGAATCTTTTCAGGATGCAAGGAGGAAGAATTTGTTATTTTGGGGACAAGATGGTAAGATCTGGTTGACTGAAATAGGAGCTCTGCTTGCTAACAATTTTGGGAAAGACGGAATGAAGAAATTAGTGGATGACATGGCTGCGCGTACTTCTTATGTGGCAGCTAGAGGAGATGCTTTTGCATATGGAGTCCAGATTGAGAAAGGATCTGAGAATCAGTCAGCATTATGGACTTATGCTATGGAGACGGCAAACAAGTGAAAAATTCAGCAGACTGAGACGAGCCTAGCCATGAATTGGACCCAGACGAAAGATTGAGCTACCCCATGCACCTTGGATATTGTCAAAGAACGAGGAAAAAAGAGTGAAGGAACAAATATATAGCTTTCGAACACCCACAGGATGTATGAGATGTCTCAAGGGAGCCTTCATAAAGAAAAAGAAAAGAGGTGTGGAGCAACTATCTGGTTTGAAGTCCCACGATTGGCACAAAATGATTCAAGTAAGAGTATCTCTAACCATGAATATAGTAATTAGTGGCGTAACTATGTGTAAACTTTGGGGTATGATGACTTTTTCCTCAACTAATCATTTGCATCTATGAATATTGTTTACATTTAGTTTGTACTTCCTACTAGCATATCCCATTGTGCCTCCAAAGATGTATGTGATATCATTTACAAGATGGGAGAGCTTGTGAGGTGTGTATACATTGTATTTTTTCATTATATATCTTTCAATTTCTACACAAAAATAAACAATTCTCAAATACATCTTGACAGATACATGAGCTCGAAGGAAATTGATCCAAACACATTGCAAGATGCTCGAGTATTATCTATTGAGGTGGTTTGTTTGGTGGAGGAAAATTTTCCTCGATCCATTTTGACTACTCAATTACATTTACTCGTACATTTGATTGATGAGATCGCACTTTGTGGGGTAGTTCATGTAAGGTGGATGTTTTTTCTTGAGCGCTTCATGAAAACCTTGAAAGATTTTGTGAGGCAAAAAGCACGGCCTGAGGGAAGCATGGCTGAGGGTTGGTTAGTGCAATCATCCCTTGTTTATATCTCTGAATATCTTGCTGAAGTGGATCCCTCTCAACCACGACTATGGAAAGATGATGAAGACTTGAGGATGACCTCTATAGTACCTCAAGGAAAAGGAATGAGTAAAGTGCTAACAAAAGAGGAACTTCGTAAGTTAAATAGTTTTTGTGTGCTCAATAGTGATGTTATGAGCAAATGGGTGACACTATATAATGAAGCAAGGGCAAGAAGAAAAAGCGAAAGACAAGAATTTCGCACTAGATATGGACGTAATGTCTCATTTCCAGATCATCTAAATGCGCTCCCACGTCATATTGACATAGATTGGTTACATGAGGAAATGGAGAGGATGGAAAAAGAGGAGGAAATTAATATATCTCAAGAAGAGTGGGAATACGCACGAGGTTGCTTATCAAAGGTGAGACATACTATCAATTAATTTGTTTCTATAAGTTTTATTTTATATAAATAATTGACATGTTTGATCTTTTATCTTTTACTACTAGTGCACATTATTCAATGCACTTTGGTGTGAGGGTAAACATCTTTGAACTCAATGTATAGATGAAAAGAGAAATACCCAAGATTGTGGTGTCCTTGCTCACTTCGAGATTGCCAATGGTACCATGGAAGGTTATTGTGGCTTGATCCAAGATATTCTGAAGCTTGACTTCAGACGATTCTTTATATATGTACTGGATGTGAAGTGGTTTAAAGAAGTGGTAACAAATGGTGAGCATTGCACAATCAGATGTCATCCAAGTGATTTTGTAATCATTGACTCTACAAAATTTCACCAAAACAAGAATGACACATTAGTACTACCTCAACAATGCGAGCAGGTATATATGCAAAGGCTAATTTTTTTATATGTATACATGCGATACATATACACAATATAATAAGTACTTAAGTCAATGCGCTTTTGTTTTTCAAATACAGGTTGTGTATCATCCAATGGTAAACAATAACCGATGGTGGTATGTCATCCCTATATCTAATCATTCAAAACCAATATATGGTAATATTACCGACATGGAGATAGCAGATGACAATCCAACAAATAATGATGATGTGCATGATGACACCATAATGGATTATATGCGTGATATAGTACAAGATGAACCTTGCGATGATGTTCAAGGAAACGCAGAAGAAGACAATAATGTGATTGTCGATGATATTGATGAAGTTATTGAGCAATATAGCAACACATCTGATAGTGGGATAGACTTATTTGTTTCGTTACCTCTTGGTAACATAGACCTAGAAGTAGATAGTTTAGCAAGGGCTGATCTCATTGAAGATAAGATGGATCATTCACTGTAACATACTTAATTTGCTTATTGATTCAATATATGTGTATTCCTAATTCTATGCTTTTTATCATGCGCACACGTGCATACTCAAGAATCAATAGTCAATTTTAAAGCAAGCATTGAATTTTCCATAATAAAAAGGAAGTATCTTTTATCATCTTCAAGTACATAGAGAAATTACGAGATACGTATTGCAATGCTTGCTACTAATTGTAAGGTTTCTGTCGCTTGCCGCTAATTACTTATATCAGGCTTGTCAACTGGAGGAACTGCCATTCATTAGAGAGCAATGAAAAAGTAATTATTAACTCTATTTTTTTAATTCAATGATTCAATGTGTATTCTTAATTCTATGGTTTTTATCATGCACACATGTGCATGCTCAAGAATCAATTTCAGGTGGTTAAATAATTATTAACTTTGGTTTTTCAATTATGTGAATTGCTAATTTTAGGTGGTTAAATAATTGTGCATCTACTGGCGCGTCTATATTAGTGTCTATTTGCGGGGATATATAGACGCAAAATTCGCGTCCATTTACACGCACGTTTACACGCATTTATAGACGCTCTGATAGACGCACCCGACTTTGCGCGTCTAACGTGCACGTCTATGCCTCGTTTCTGTTGTAGTGTTAAATTCCTTGCGTACTCCTGGAGATAATTTGATCAATTGCAAGAGGTTCACATCTGGTTTAACTTCGCAAAGAGAACTTGCTAAATCAAAGTCATGATAAGTAGCCAAAGCTCTCTTTTCTCACCAAACCATCATCTCTTTTGGTCTTTGGACCAGTTTGGGTGCTTCTTTCTTAGCTCTTGCCTTCTTTCTTGGCACTTTCTCATCCTTCTTTGGTTTGCCTTTTCTGTCAACCGGCCTTAGCGGTCCCCCTTCTATACTAGGATTCTGGGCTTGCGTCCCCTTATCTCCTTGTTTGGGGTTTACCTCGACCGGTTTTGTATTATCGTTGTCAACCTCTTTAGCCTTTTGGCCTCTTGTCACGGCTCTTAAGTTAGAGGTTTCAGCATCATTGACTCGTACAGCCTCAATAAGGCTGACTCCGTTGCCTTGTGGCAACTCTTCTATAGTTGTTTTTCCCCTTTGCAATATTTGCCTAGGTGCATCATTCTCCTTGCGCTCTATGATTCACTGGGCCCGGTTGTTTACTCCCTTGTTGAAGAGAACTAATCTTACTCCAACAGGTGGCAGCTAGATGGCCCGACTTCCCACAAATGTCACATTTCACATTTGGACAGTTTCTAGGGAAGTGCTGTCCACCACACCATTTACAACTGAATCTAGAGGGTCCACCCTCTTCAGGGCGTCGACTCCCTATCAGATTTTGTTGCTTCTTCAAGAAATTAATGTCGACAGCTATTTGTCGATATTGCTCGGAAATCATATCGGTATAATGCTTCATCATGTCCTTAACTTCACCAAGGACATTAGATGCACTCGACTCGTAGCCTCGATTGTCGACCCGTCGTTCCATTGGCCTAACAATCTGATTTAGCATTGGCTGTTGACCCACAGGAACAACATTTGAATTTGAAACTTGGCCTCCAACATTTGATGGAGCCAACTGACTTGCCATAGGCATAGTCACACTGGGAGGAGCCGGTAGTAAAGATACATTCGAAACCACACTCCCTCTCCCATTAGGGTTAGTCATAGGAATCCCTTGACTTCCATTCGTCAATGATGGATTGCCACTAGGTACTAAACCCCCATTAACATTCATTTGAGAGGAGTAGGCTGTTTGTAATCATGCTTCTACTCCCTCTGCCTGCGCAATAGCGGTGTCTATGTCTGCCAAGGCCACACTGCTCAATTTTACTTGGATATTAAAATCTAACCCATGCAAAAAGTATTGCAATTGGGCAGCTGGCGGAATGGGAATGTAAGTTTGCAACTTACGAAATACTTCCTTCAACTTGTTGGCATATGCTTTTACATTCTCATGAGGATCTTGACGTGTTACATTCAAGACCCGCAACCAATATTGGCCACCTCTTTCATGGGCATATTCCCCTCGGAAAGCTACATAGAATTGATCAATGGTGGTCATGGTTCCAGACTCTATGCTATGATACCATATCGCAGCCCTTCCTTTTAACGTGATATTGAAGAACATCATGAGATGTCCCTCGTCTTGGATGCGATAATTGAACATCAATCTTTGAAATTCACAAATGTGAAATTCTGCATCCTCTTCCGCTAACCCATTAAAAATGGCCAAGGGAACTCCTAAGGCTGGTAGATCCGACGTCCCTGCAGGAATCACAATAGGATGTGCCATGATGACAATCGGATTACGAATAGGAGCTTGAACAGGTGAATTCACCCCCTCCACTTGAAGTGGGTAGACTTGGTGGAGAAGAGGAAGAACTTATGCTTCCTCCTGCACCTAACAGACTATGTAGAGCAGTTGGGTTACTAAGACCACTGCTTCTTATACGTATTGGGCTACTCCTTTGAGGAGAATAATGGCTTACAATCTCTAACCGCCGTCTAGCCCTCTCAGCACGTTCTGCTTTCTGGATTTCGGCTTGACGGTCCTTGTCAGAGGATATAAACCAACTTCCTTTTGGTCCCTAGAAACCCTAGATCCGAAAACCACCAGTTATAAGTCGCTCCTGGCAAACGCACCACTGATGGGACCTAAAATGGGCCGGCATTGGCTATGGCACTAGCCGGACCTCATGCTCATGACACACAAACACCCTCACGGCCTCGGGGACCAGGAGCGTAAATATAAGGCTGAAGGACAAACCGCCCTAAAGCTTAATTCTTGCATTTATAGTTTATAGTCCAACATTTCCCTTAAACTCCTCAGAGGGAGAACCCTTATACATTTGCAATGCCACGATCACACACACATAGGAGGCACTCCACCGACTAATAGTCGGAGCCCCACTGCAGCTCCCCTACATCTCACGAATTGGCCCTTTGATGCGCTACTAAACATATAACACAAACGAGCACAAACTCCTCTCTTTTATATTTCTCGTATTTCTAGGAGATATACCATGCTTCCTCACTTCACAATCCCTTAGGAAACCGACCCTCTATCTTACGGCAAGGAATAACCTCACACTCTCAATCGTGGGCCAAATTCCTAAGAAAACAATTGCTATGCAGTCTAGGAGATTTTCCTTCGATACCATGAACCATGCATAGTGCATAATGTGATTGGTTTAGTGCACAAACAATAGAAAATTAGCATTGTGCATCGTGCGAAACCAATCTTTTCATGAATTCCATGCTAATGTTTATGTATTGAAACGAGGAGAGACACCGAGCCTTACGCCCATGCTGCCTTTTCCTTTATTTTAAAACAACATCCTATAGCCATGATGCAACACATAAATCAAATTTAAGATTGTACTTTGACGCTCAAACTCCCTCTCACCCTACCGTTTAATGTTTTGCAATCGTTGATAGGTGTAAGAGTCGTTTTATGTGTATTTCTTTGTAGAGAAAGCAATAAATACGGACAAAAACATAGAAACGAGGGTAAATCGAGGCTAACCTCATGCTCTACCTTCATTATACATTGCACAAACACTTATGTAATTTTCTAGAATTTTCCTTTTATCGTTTCCTAATTTTCTCCCATTTAAAACCCATTTTCCACCATTTTTTGGTTTTTTTTCTCTATTTTCTTCAATAAATAATGATTATAAATTAAGATTAATTGTGGGCCGTGGCCCTTAGATTCTTTGATAGCAAAATTTCAGGTTTTGTTGATGTCGTATCTCATGTTTCCCCTTTATTTTGCAGAAAACCCCCATTTTGCCTCTTAAACGCGTGTTTTACGGGTTTTATACCATTAATTTCAGCCATAACACATGATTTTCTGATTTTCTGAGCATAAACTGATCAAGCTCATAGCAAACAATAACATAATGCATAATCAGCCCATGGGAACAATATTTCATCACCCAAATAGCATAAAAACTTATTTTTTCTTCATAAAAATTGAATTACTGCTTAGGCTTTGTGTCTCGGGATCTCGGTTTTGCTATGGGACTGCGTGTCAGCCCTCATTCAATGTCTAGCATCTTCAAGAATAGCACTCTTCATGTCTTCATCCACCCGGAAGCAATCCGGTCTCATCCGGACAAGCTTTCCTCCATCATTCTTCATTGTCTTCTTCCACACAAGAACATCCCCTTAAGGGAGAGAGAGGGAGGAGAGAGAAAGACTGAAATCAGAGATCTCCATTGAGGCCACCATTTGACGGGCAAAGCACGGCGATAGAGTCAGCATCCAGAGGGGAATGAATGCCCATGATCATTAGGGGGGGTTGTTTGCAGGCAAGAGGATGGATTCCCCAAGAATGGGGCGCAAATTTCGCCAGCGTACTGCCGCCATGCTTCTCCTTCTTTCCCACATTTTTCTCTCCTACATTTCATGTAACATCTTCAATTTGGGCTCCCAAGGGTCACTTACCCATTTGGCCAAACTTTTGTCCACCTCTTCGCATCTTGACTGTTTCCTTGGCCATTTCCCCGTCCGGACTCCGAATCGAGCTCTGAAAAATCCTGGGCGTCCGGCTTGACATCCCGCATTGGCCGGTAACTTCTGACAACCCACACAGTAGTCTGAAAAATTATCAAAAATCAACAAGTGTCGCTCGGGCGCCTTTAAAGCACTTTGACGCTTAAAATCGTCCTAGGTCGAGCCGCCGCCTTCGACGTTGAATATTTTTCCCTTGATATTCGTAATTTTTAGCTATTTTTAAGCACTTATCGGCATCAAAACTCTACTCTCAAAACCCTAGGCCCAAACGTTATTGGCCTAGCAAGGTTAGAGTTGGGTTGGGTAAGAAGACACCCCAAACCCTACATCTTGACTAAACAAATTCCTTGACCAAGAAACGCCGTCGATGGGTGGAATGATCCCATGAGTTAGGTGCGACACTTGTGCAACAAGTTGCAACGTCGCATAGCTTTGTGGTTTAACCACAAGATAAATTTGCCACTCCTTGGAATAAGGTTGGCAGGCTCTAGCGCAAGACTAACTTGCAAGAGGATGAGTAGACATCCTGTTATATCACCTTTCTTGGGCTGATTTGCCAAGTTAAGGGAAGTTATGTTTTGCCTAGTAAGCAAAGGATCAATCAAGTTAGAGCGACATGGTTGCCAAGATTTATTGTCTTAACTTAAGGAACCTAAGGTGTTGGCTAATTTGGGTTGACATTGTATGACCCTAACCCAAGGACAAAAGGGTAAACAAACAAACCCTTGGGGATCTTGCCAAGTCGCAATTGATCCCGAATCGAATGCTAGATGCATTCGGAGAGAAGGATTCACTCCTTAGTAGTTGGCCAAATAAACGACCACTGGACTATTTGTGTTTGTATAAGTTAGGAGCATTGTTTGTATTGCTTTGCTCAATGAACTAAGGATGGAAAGATAATTAATGCTTTAGGTTGAAGGCCTGAAGGGAGAGGCAGCATCAGTTACCCCCGACTGTCTGCCTGACCCTAACCAAGGGGGTTGTTAGCCACGCCGGGAACATGGACCGAACCCGCCGTGAGAGGTCTCTCTGTTGGACGCTACTTGGAGCAGGAGGATGCTTGGGTGCCAGGGGGGGCTTTGGTCGTAAATCCCTTGCCTTCCAGGCCCTGCACAAGAGACCAACGCGACTCGGGATTGGATCTCGAGGCCCACATACTAGTCTACGGGCAAAATCTTGGATTAGTAATCCCTGTGGATTGCTGGATTGCCTTCAGGCGGATTATGGATTGCCTTTTGGTGGATTATGGATTAGCCTTTGGGCTAGATTATTATGATGTATTCCAAAGATAAATAAGATAACTTGTTGAAAAGGAAATTGTTTGACATTGTTTTTCTATGTCAGTGCTAAGATTACGTGAAGGAACCAGTGACTAAAAGGCTAATTAAGGAAGCTTTTTTTTTTGTGTCAAACTAAATGTGATAGTAGGTAATTAGATAACTAAAGCAACCTTGAGGAAAGTGCGGTGGATGTGGCTATGGGTCCGTCCTACGGATGGGTGGTCCCGGTTGGTCGGGAACTTTTCTCAAACAAAATCGACAACAAGGAACTTTTCTCGAAGGAAATGAACAGCAAAGAACGTTGACTTAATGTTTTTTTAGGGGAACGGAATGGGACTATGCCTTATGGGTAGAGAGGGCAAGCTTTGCATCCCTCTCGTTTCCCATTCTCCTTGAACCAAGTGCAGCATGAATCCGCTTCGACCCTAACGTTTCTGCGTAAAGTAGTTTGCCTGGGGTTCGACGCTAGCTACAGTTCTAGGAATTTGAGACTAGGGAAGACCCTGATTCAGGTCGGTCCTAAGTGGGAACCGCCGGAATGCTTCCACTTCGTGGCAGACTCGGGAAGACCTAGATCGCAAACCCCGTGAGGGAGGAGGCACATAGGAGGGGCGTTGCAAAGGGAGGGCGGAGGTGGAGAGGAGGGAGGCTCTGCGGAGGTAGTAGAGGGAGACAACGAGGCGCTGCGGGGAGAGTGGATGAAGGTGGAAGAGGAGACGAAGGCCGAGGAGGCAGCAGAGATGGAGAGGAGGAGCGCTGCGGGGAGGGCACACAGGAGGGAAAAGGGGTGGAGAGAAGAGAGGGAGGCACGCGGGAGGGAGGAGCGAGGCGAGAAGGGAGGGTGGCGCGCTGCGGGAAGAGATGGAGAGGGAGATGGCGTGCAGGAGGAGACGACGAGGAGGGAGGGAAGGAGGGCCGCGCAGTGCGATAGGTATGTTTTCTTTTTGTTTGCGTTTTTTCTTCTTTTTTTTTCCCTTTGTTGGTTTTGTCTTTGTTGGTTTTTTTTTCTTTGTTTGTTTTTTTCTTCTTTTTTTCTTTTTGTTGTTTTTCTTTTTCTTCTTGTGTTTTCTTTCTTGTGTGGGTTTTTTTCCTCTTTTTTTTTGGTTTTTTTTGTGTTTTTTCGTTTATGGATTTGTTCTTTGTTGTTTTGTGCGTCTTTTGGGGGTTTTTCTTTTTTGATTGCTTTTGTCTTTTTTTTTTGGGTTTTCTCACTGGTTTAGTATTATTATTGTGGTTTTGTATGTGTATGTTGTTTTTTTTTGGTTTTTTTAATAATTTGTTTTTGGTGTGTTGTTGTGGGTTGGTTTTTGTTTTTGTTTTTTTTGTTGGGTTGTTTGTTTGTTTTTGTTTTGTTTTATATTATTGATTTTTTTTAAAGTAAAAAATTTTGCATCGACGGGATTAGACGGGGCGGGGGCGGTGACACGCGAGGCACATAGGCCACGGGGCATCCCAAGGCGCTTAAAACCAAAAACATATGCATCCACGGGTGACACGAGAGACGCGGCCACACGTCAAGAGAAATAAAATTTAATAAAACCCAAATCGTACACCGAATCGAAACACCGTAAAAAGGAAAAATGTGCCAGGAGACGAGGGGAAAATGACAGAAAACTGTGACACGAGTGCCAGGGCAAAATCAGAGTGTTCACATGGAAAAAACACGAAAAACGGCTCCAAATATACATATGAGGATTAATTTGGAAAAATCCGCTTGTCGAAACGCAAGGTGGAAAGAAGGAAAAATGTGCCAAATGACGTGCCCAACAATCCTATCACGTCAACACATGGTTTTGACCAAGAGAGGACACATTCACATGGGAAAAACCCAAAAATCGAACCCGAAAATGGGCTCAAAGATGAATATGAAAGAATCGAGTAACGAAATGAAGGGCAATAAAAAGGGAAAATGTCCACAGAAAGGGGATGCACAGGGTTGTCACGTCAAAACTCACTTCTGGTGGAGTTAGAAGGGGTTCACATGAGAAAATCACAAAAAATAGAATCAAAAATATATTAAAAATTTAATAACGAAAAATACAGCAGTCGAAATAGGGTGCAGAAAAAAGAAAAAAGGAGGGAAAGGCTGGCAGGACAGCTATCAAATGAAACTAGAATTCCGGTGAAAATAGGGCATGTTCACATGGAAAAAGTTAAAAATATGCACGAAAAATTGCCCAAAAATGTGCAAAAATTAATATAAGATGAACAATGTATTGGAAGGACAAGGAGAAAAAAAGAAAAATGTCACGAGGAAGATGGAGGACATGGCTGTCACGTCTAATTGTTGTTCGGAAGCAATAAAGATGCGCTCACATGGAAAACTGTCCAATTTACGAAAAAAGCTTCAAAAAGTAATAACTCAAGAACCATCGACCGAAACAGGGGTTGATAAAAATGAAAAATGGTCAAGTCGAAGGGACAAACATGGCGGTAAGGTGGGATGTGGGTTTCAGTGAACGTAGGATGCATTCTCATGGAAAATCGTCACAATAAGGGATAAAGGAAAAAAGAGAAGGAACGGCCCCAAGGGTGGGTTGAACATGGACAAGTGGGTGGGGAAGGGACCTCATCAGGGTAAAATCAAGTCAGGGCATATATACACGATTAAAGTGAGACATATGCAGGGGGTATGCATCATAGATACATAGGGACTCGTCCCCACACTTAAAACCTTACCGGAGGGGTTAAATGTAGCAACATAACCTAGGACTCGTCAACAGACTAGACTCTGGCATCCCCACACTTAAAACATAATGTACACTTGCAATTATAAGGATAAGGTTAGAAATACTTGGCTCGTTTTACGTATGGTCGAAGGAACCGTCGCTGCTCTACAGAAGGATTGGAGTCGAGCGCAGGAGGTACCATAGCTCGCTCCAGCATTCAGCCAGCATGGCAAGGACCATGCAGTAGCACCCGGGGAGGTAGCTAGTTGGTGAAGCTCGTTTAGGTAGGTGTCATACGAAGGATAGTCACTCAAGTCACATGCACTTGAATGGAATGAGAGAACAGTCGCTCACCCCATGACGCACATTACTCAATGAATAAGCATGAAATCCCATAACTCACAGTCGGTGTAGAATTGAACAAGGAAAAAGTGATTTGAAGGGAGTATGCCAGTGTGCGCAATTAATGGTGCATTCATGCGTTTCACCCATATGGCATATGTGCAAGGAGGAAGGCCAGGGAGCCTTGTAATGCAGTGCATAGAACAGAGTGGCGTGTCCTGTGACGATGGCAAAGACCCATCCTGTGGGTGCATAGGGAAACAGAAACGTACCTAATGCCAATTGTCGTAATGTCCCTCAAGCCTCACCTCTCAATAATTGATTGAAGAAACACCAGTCACACTCAGCCCACCCTCTGTCAATTGACTAACTAACTTTTGAACTAATCAACTAACTTTTATTGTGTGGAAATATTACATCTTCCTCCCCTTAGAGAAATCGAGATGTCCTCATCTCGAGAGAAATCGGGGGTATCATTTTGGAACCTGTGGGTTATGGGCCCACCACACTTTCATTGCGCTATTCTGATCACTCATAGGCATGCAATGTGGTCTTTTAAAGCAATAACCTATTGTATTTGATATATCTGAGTCTTGATTACAATAGAAAATTTATTGTAGTTACATCTCATGAATATCTTATAGGTTTTTCCTAAGTATTTGGTATATTCTGGATCATTGGAGCTTCTACAATTTCATTCTTTGTAAGTTCAAGTTCTCTTCGAGTCCTATTGGGACAATTGAGTTATGTCCAATGTTGTGGCACTTACAGCGTTGGTGTCTAAGGTGCTTTGGACATTCCCTTTTGAAATGACCTAACTCCTTGCAATAGAAACAGTGTGAAGCTTTATCACTTGGAATCACGAGAATTTTGGTCGTCCTTGGTAGGATTCTCTTCTTTAGGACAAATTGTCCTAGGATCCTTTCGATAGAATGAAGTGGTCCTTTATTGTGGGAACTTTGTTTCCAAATTGTCCTCTTTTTAGACCTGGACTGAGGTCCATGGTCAATTGTCTTTGCTTGTAGTATTAAAGGGTACTCCCAAACTTCATCATTCTGGAAAGACCCAATCTATATTAGTCGAGAAGAACACTTTGTTGCAAGTTCTAGGCTTAAAATAGATGTATTACTCACGTTAACTATAGTTACAAGAGTAAAGTTTATTCCAATATAAGTTGTATTTCATGTTGATAAAATTTTCTAGGATTTCTAATCATCCTGAAGAAGTGTTGTAGGTTCTAGGTCTTCGTCTTCATCTGATTTCTCTATATATCTATAGATTGCACATGTGTAGCTTCATTTCCTTGGAGGCTCAATGTCTTTTGGACTTAGATCAGGCCAATATGCTTGGATGTGTCCTAGCTCATTATAATGGAAGGATTGATGGTAGGGACATCTCCTATGAATGTGCCCTATCTCTCCGCATGTATGGCATCTCTTACCCTGATCTTGGGAGTCATCTTTTCTACAATTGCCCGATTTAAGTTCTTGGATGATTGGATTCACTCGGAGTAATGTATATTGCAAGTTCGTTGGATGCATTGCTTTAAGATAGTGGTTCAGAGGAGTGTTTAGGTCATGAAAAAACCTGGATACTTGCTGTGCAATATCCATAGGCAGTGTATATTTTAGAAGGCTTACAAAATTTTAGTAGTAAGCTTCCAAGGTTGATTCCATCTGCTTAAACTTGAAAAATTCATTCATCCTCAAAGTCTGGTAGGTTGGCGGAAGGTATCATCCACGTACAGCATCTTTTAGCTAAGCCCAAGTGGCAGTGGCTTTGCAAATACCTTGATATTTGCACCATTGCTTCCACCATATTCGAGCCTGGCCAACTAACTTAAGTTTCACTATCATTGCTTGATTCATGGAGGCAGTTCCCGAAGCAAAGAAATAGTCATCCATCGACTCAATCCACGTCTCTGCCTCTGCTGCGACGTCTAACCCTTCTCCATCAAACTCGAGTGCCTTAATTTTCTTGAGAAGGAATTTCTTCTCTTTCATGTCAGCATTCGTGGGTGCAAAAGGTGCATGGCAATCAAGCCATACCACTCAAGTTCTTTATGTTTAGGATATGTCTATGAACCAAACATTAATCAATCATGCATCATCATGAAGTTTGGTTTTGATACTAGCTGTAGCATGCTTGCCTATTGTATGTCCAAGCACGTTTTAGCGGTCCATCGAGAAACGAATTTAAGTATCACCGCCTAGCACCCCCAAGGAATGTTTTAGGGTTGTCGCCTAGGGTTTCACAATTCCACCTCGCAACGGAATGTTCACGGCCAAACCCACTAGGATCAACCTAAAATCTAAGTTCCTAGGGCCAAGGTCTCCTAACAGCATTCTAGTGTTGGGTTTTAGACATCCTACTTTATGTAGAGATACCCAATCCGAAGCAGATCCATACCGCACTTGGTTTAAAGAGAATGGGAAATGAGATGGATGCACCACTCAACCTCTTTGCCTATAGGGCAGAGTCCCATTTTGGTCCCCTAAAACGACATGAATCGGGTCCTAACTTAACAATACCTATAGTCGAATGGTGATAAATCCTTGTGAGAAGCCTCCCAGTTCTCTAGGACCACCTTGCCGTAGGACGGACCTGTCGGGGATTCCATCCACCTGCTTCCCTTGATAGCTTTAGTTTTCTAATTAGGTCCTACCACATTTATGTGCAACATTTAAAATCAGCTTCATTAATTAAGCCTTTTAGGGAACAAGGTTCGTTCGTGTAATTTACAGAACAACAGACACAAAAACAAAACAAGCAATCCTTTTGACAAACAAGTTCCTTAACTTATCTTCAAGTTAATCTTTTTCTCATTCCCATACAGGAAAATTATGTATACCTTATTTCTAATAGAAGTATCCGGTCCAAATCACATGGCACCAAAATTTCCATCCTTTATCTAGAATAGGATCTTCCAACACCCTAGAAGTTGGGCTCACATCAGTCTACAACTCCATTCCGGACTCGGCAAGGGGTGTCTAGAGCTCCACTGACCCTGAGCGACCTAGGAGTGAGACACACTTTCGGTGGTTGGCCTTTTCACCACTCAACCTTCGACTCGTGAATCGACTAGTGCCCTCTCGGGGTAATCCGTAGTGCGATCTTAGAGATGATCCACTTGTGCAAAATATCCTTCCTTAATTAATCCAATTAAGAATCAAGCATGATCAAGGCAATCAGCCTAATATCATCTTTCAGTGATACATTCCTTTCTTTCCCATGGCTACTTGTCATTATTGACCCTTGCCATGCTTTTACCATCAAACATAATCACTTGGAATATTTATCCAAATCACAAATGCAATAATCAGTTGATTGAAAAAAGACATTTAGGGTGTTGTTTAATCAACCAACAAAACTAATTTTATTTTTTCAAACAATACAAGAATAGACACGATAATAATTCCATCTCATATTCGCTCTCCCCCTTGGGATCAAAGAGTGATTCTATGCAAAATTTACTTAATACTTTTATGCACAATTCCCAATGTTATTCTTTTTATGATTATGCTATTCATAACCCTAGATCAATTGCTCTATCAATGAATAAGCCATACGCAACTAAGTGCAATTAACTTCCCTTAATACATGCACTTTGAAAGCTTCATCTTTCAAATATGTGAGAAGAGGCCTATCCCTTCCCATGACCTATTCTCGTACATCATAGTATGGAGCCTAATGTATCTCATGCAAGAATCAAAGAAAGCATCTATCAATTTAAAAATACATTACTTATGACCCGAATCATAGTTGGATTGACAGTGATGCCTTCGCCTAAAGTTTCGTTACTGGTTGTAGGATTGCCACCCACACATGACATTCTTCACTTGGTGGACATCATCCGCAAGTAGAGTCAAGATATTAAGAAGGTGGAATAGATTCGAGATGGGAAAGCGTAAGAGAAGATGGCTAAGTCAAGGATCGAGATAGAGGGAATTGAGCTAACTCTCTCCCTTGCAGCCTCTCGAGGTAACTCTTCTCTCTCTCTCTCTTTCTCTCTCTTTCTCTCTCTATCTCTCAAGCTCTCTCTCATAATCTCTTGGAGGGGTATCCTTCTCTCTACCTCTCTCTCACAGCCTCTCGGGGTCTCCTTATGCCCCCTTGTGCCTCCTCGTGCCTCATATTTATAATGAATTAGAGAAGAGGGGATGAGGCTGAGAACAAGAGTTCTTGGTGGAGGGACTCTTGGAAAACTCAGTGATTTTATGCTTAACTCATAAATCTGATGGTTCCATTGGCTCCGAAAGGGGGTAAAAATCCTAGACACTTGGTTGGAAAGCTTTCAGATCACTCCTTATTTCTCTCCCTGTTCAAAGTGCTGCCTACTGCCTGTAGACTGCAATCGCGACATGCGTGATTTTGCCAATCTCTCTCTTTATTTTTTCTTTTTATAAAATCTCCAAAACTAACTAAAACATCACTTGTCTTTTCTTTTAAATGACATCAAGTTCTATCTTTTTAGGATAATATTTAAAACCCAAAAATCTAATATTTTTGGACCATCCAAACTATACACATTAATACTAGTAATTAATATGGCTCATAAGTCTTGTTCACGTTGTAACTTCTGTGAAGGGTGGCTATGGTCCTTGTTAATTTGAGAAAAATGTCAGATTATGACTCTCGGTTTTTCTCTTAATATATATTTTTAATTAAATAAAAGTTGTTAGCTATTAACGTTAGTTAGTTTTTACCTTAGTTAGTCTTTAGTTAGTAATCTTACTAACTTATTAATTGACTAACTAACTTTTGAACTAATCAACTAACTTTTATTGTGTGGAAATATTACATTCTTCATGGTCTTCTTTTCCTTTGTAGGCCTTCTGTGATCTCTTCCTAGCATGACAAAATTTTTCAATGTGCCTAGTTCTTTTACAAAAGTCACAAATGATGTCTTTCTTCCCTTTGTACTTGTTGTTAACATGGAGAACATGTACTTATTTTGAAGTGCTTGCTGCCTCTTTACCTTCTTTGAGCTTCTGATCTTCTTCAAAGAGTGATGCTTTGATGTCTAACAACTTTGTATTTAGAATATTAATTAGTGTGGTGGAGATATTACCAAATTTTGGAGGAAGAGTCTTGAGAAAAACTCCAATGTATATGGCTTCTTCCATTTTTAAGTTAATCCTTGCTAATTAAGTTAGCAAACTATCCATATAATTAAGGTTAGTTGGAAAGGATGTATTAGTGCGCTTCATATCCAACCTAAAAGACTCAATCAAGAATCCATATTTTGAATATTTAGATTGGGCACCAAACAGTGTGTCCAACCATTCCCAAGTAGCATGAGATGTATCACATGCGTCTACATGGTGGATATAACTATTATCAAGCTCAATATTGATTATTGCTTGAGCTTTTTCATCACTCTTTTGCCATACTACTACGAGATCAACATCTCTAAGCTTCTTCTTCTGGTCATTGGTTATTAACCACAAACCTTTCTTCGGATCAATTTGATCTTTGTTTGCCACATGTGGAAGCCCACTCCTTTGAAGTGGCAAGAGGTTGAATCTTTGCCTATTCTAGAGGTTTGAGAAACAGAAAATCTCTAAAGATAGACCAGCACAAGGCTTGAACCAATTGTGTCAAGAGATAGAAGTGGAAGTAGTGTCAAAAGATATTATGCTTTGATGATTGAGATTGAATCCTCCACTCCTTTGCTTATTTAATGTGGCAATCTTACTAGAACCTCAGTATAACACCAAATTAGAGTAGCAATAGCAAGGTTTGAGCCAAATGGAGTTAAAAAATGTTTGTTGGCTATGGCTTCCACAATGGGGGTTTTGATAGGGGCCTAGTTTTTTGCTCTATGTGGCTGATAGAGTGAATCATTTGGCAAAATATTTGAGATAGAGATAGCTTAGACTACGATCTTCAAAAGACCTAAGGTTGTGGGAAACATCACATCATATATGAGTGGTGTAAGTTGTACAATCAAAAAAAGCACAAATTTGGACATCAAATAAGCAACAATTTTTGCAATGTCGGGTTGTAGGAGCAACAATGTTGATGTTTGTGGTGCTGGCCTAAAGCTCCCGGATGTAGGAAACAACTCCCTAGAGGAAATCATGATGACATATTGCCTGGAGTGTGAGATCTCATCCCTCCAAGTGAGACGGGCACTACTAGCTATGGGGGTCAAGAAGAGTAGAGTGAAGATGGAGCTAAGAGATGAAGTCTTCTTCTAAAGCTAAGTTGGAGGACGGTTAGAGGAGCAATGTGTAGAGCTAGACCAAGCTCACCATGGCTCCAATACCATGTTAAGAAACACGGATCTTAATTAAGGTTATCTATGGAGGTTGGAAATCATAGACAAGAAGCATGATGACTAAAACTAGACAACACGCTTACTCAAGTGAATTAGGTTCCAAGGTTAATTAACTTGGACTCATAAACATAATCTTGAGTAGGCAAAGACGTAGACTTAAAGTACAAAGTATAATATCATTGCATTCAAATGATCATCAAGTACAATCTTTTATAGTTGCAGGATGGTATCACTTTTCCTTTACTGTGCCTATGGGATACAAGGCAGCTCTTTTAGACCATTACATATTCCTTGCCTTGTTGCTCCATATAGAGAGGGTATCATACAAGTGTGATTGCATATTTATCAACAAAGTCAATATTCTATTTCATCTCCTAGTTGGTCCAACACTTAGCTTCTATTTAATGCATTTTAAAAAATCTATCAACTCACTGAGACCACCCTGCCTTAGGGTAAATCCATCGAGGATCTCACCCTCCCACTCCTCTCTATGGGTTGACCATGCATATGTTTTGACACATAAATACAAATTCTTTGATAAAAAAATTTAGGGCACATAATTTGTTCTTAATAATTTAAAATTACAACATTCAAAAAAATAAAAAATATATATTTTATCAAATAATTTGTTAAAGGTGACAATAGTTAGCAACATTTAAAGTAAGGACCGCCCGCCAGCAGCGCATTAATGAGCCGATGGGTGCAAGAGCAATTAACACCATTGGTATGGCACATGGACAGAGGAAATATCGTAGCAAGAAACATGCTACATAAGGAAGAGATTTGCCCAAGTAGAAGGTTTGAGGAACCAAGGGATCAAGGCTCAACTATTAGATTTTCTATGTGTCACTTTGACCAGCCCCTGCTACAACAATAGTAGAGTTGTCACTTTTGTATGTCCTAATTTGTGACTCCTAAGACTAGTACTATCCTCATCTTTGTGTCATTGGTTGTCTTTCAGTCTATGAGATTCTATTGTCCCTCTTGAATATTTTATCATTGTCATTTTTCATCTCTGTTGAGACTGTTGTATTGCTTACATGTAGCAATATACATTTGGAGATTTCCTTGGTTATCTTGATATCTATTCTCATTGTTTTGTCTATGTTGAACTTTGTACACCGAATGCTGATCGTAGAGTATAATGTCAAAACCCACCTCTGTCAGCTCTAAGTATGACTGCACTCTACTCTATGGCAGTAGTGCTTGGATCCAATTACACATGGCAACCACAATCATTGCTCCTATGTGTGCTAAGCTGGATATGCATTTGAAAGGTTAGATCAATGAAATTGTGTAGCTCTAGGCCAAGCAAGGAAGTCCATGTCAAATAGTATCATCTCCTGAGACTCTTATCCTCAACGATGATGCATTCCAAGTGCAACAACCCTCTCCACAATTGTGAAAGTACCATTTGCATTCCACTCCCTAGACTAGTAGTGTATCTGTAATTTTCTCAATTTCTTCCACTACTCCACTAAACCTAATGAGTCATTTATTAGCTTATGTTCATTTGGTTGCTATCCCACCACTACTCCCTCTTCCATCTTCACTTGTTATTCTAATGGCCCATCCACCCAACATTTCATTTTCCAAGTTCTCTAGATCTTCCAATGTGGATCCAGATGCCTTCAACTGACAGTTTAATGTTGCTTACACATTCAAATTCCCTAATCATGTCAATGAGTGTCACAAAGTTGGCGTATTCGAATCTTTGATGTGGAAAAAGGCTACGACCTGGCTAGTGGTAGAGCATGGATGGCCAACCCAGAATGATGTATTCGATTTCAACTGGCTACGACCTAGCTAGTGGTAGAGCATGGATGACCAACCCAGAATGATGTATTCGATTTCAACTGGCCAAATAGATGCACAAAAGTTGGAAAAGATCCACAATATTAAGTCTAGAGATAGATCTATCCAAGCATATACAACCATGTTCATCATCCCCAACAATAGAATTGATTCAAATGCCCAACCCAAAGATGATGAGGGGCTAAATACCTTGTATGTCCTAGGCTTTAATAAGCCAATTCGGAAAGTGTTTGCTTCCAATGACTTGTCTGGTAATAATATAGACCTAGTTTACAAGAAAGCCCTTAGATTAGAACAATTTTTATGGAAGAAAGAGTCAGAAAAAGGAAAAAAATCCACTAATTCAGCCCAAAAGAACCAAAGTGATGATACTAGTGATTCCAATTCTGATTCCAATCTAGAGGCAGAATCTAGCAATGAGAAAATTGACTCAAAGGAGGAGGAGTCAAAAAATCCCATCAAGAGTAAGAAGAAGGAAAAGGGCAATAAAAACTTAGAGAATACTTGAAAAAATAACGTCAAAAATCTGTAATGCACACAATGCAATAACTTTGTCCACATTCAAGTTGAATGCAATCTAAATTAGAGATATTGTAGTATTTGTAACATGGCCACTCATAACACTCACCATTGTTGATACAATGGCAGGTGCCAAATAGCCCACCTAAGAGGATGGCAAGGTATCAAAGCTTCCCCATCTAGCCAATGGACCACCATTCTGGGCAACCAAGCTCTTACACCTGCAGCAACTTACACAAATCAAGAGTATCAACAACCCAGTGGTTGTTGTGGTATGCATAGTAGAGGAGGAAGAGGCCGAGGAAATTTCCAGCCATTTCCTAAATTGTTTCTTTTATATGTAGGGAGAACATTGGAGATTAGACTATCCAAAAGCTTAGGCATATGATGCCTACAAAAGGTAAGGACAAGGCCTAACATCCATCCTCGAAGCCAACATAGTTGAAATCAAGGAACTAATGGAGCCAAATATTCATGTGTTATCCTTGTCCAAGAAAACATACAAGTTACATTGAAACCCACATGCACTTTGTGGGAAGAGCAAGAGTGTGATGTTTTTGACTTTCTTGACTTCCCATAATTAAGATTTGGAGAGTTTAGACTATTAAAAATCTAGATCTCAAATAAAATAATCCATATCTCATACTCAACACCTTCTAGGACCAATACAGCTGCAAACATCTCCACACGAGAATTATCATGTGCATAGTGGTTATGGATCATAAGTTCAAAATTGACCAAATATTTTTAAAACTTGAGAAAGTCAACACTTGACTTGTGGAGACTAAGAAAAAAAAAGGTTCAAGCTTTAAAAAAAGAAAAGCTTGAGAAGGAGAAGAATACATCAAATCGGTGCCACCCCCTCCCCTCATGTTTCGTCATCAAGAGAACTATCTTCCTCTCTCTTTCCAATTTGGAAAAATAAAATCAGGAAAAAAAAAGCCTAAATTCTCCTCTTCAATCTTAGTGTAAGACTCTAGCAATCTCCCCCTTTTACTCAGCTTGACAAGAGGCCTAGACTGAAGCAAGATCACCTGAAAGTTAGGTGAATCACGGCCTCTTTGGACCTCAAAGATCAGATCACTAGCATTAGATTGCATCTTGAAATCTTAAAAATAGTTGGATTGGTAAGATACCGTCCCTAAATAAGTTCTCTTTTGGCCACAACTCATGAAACCCCCTCCCTTCAATTTGATTATAAATATGGGGCATGAGTAGCCGTAGGGGACATAAGATGAATCAAAGAGGAGACTCTTTTTGAATCAAGAGAGAAGAGTAAGAGAGAAAGGAAAGAGAAGAGCAAGAGGGATAATTCCTATTACAAAGACAAGGGAGATAGTCCGCCAACTTTCATAATCGAATCCCATATCTTTTACCTTTACCCCCTTGTAGAATCGAGACTCTACTCGATTTCTTCTCAATTCCTAATTATCCCAATCCCCATCGATCAAATCGAGATGACCCAAAGCCCCATGATCGAAGTCTTCTCTACAATTTCATGATCAAATACCATAGCCATGAAGAAGAAAATTATGAAGGCTGCAAAAGCAAGAGCTGCTAATAATGTTGCAAGTACGACCACTATAAAATTGAATGGCAAGTATAGGAATTACAAACAAAACTACAAATACCAACATCAACCAAGCCCTCGTCATTTTTCCCCGTGTGCCATATTTTATTATTATTTTAAATATTAAGGATGGCAAATAGATCATCATTCCATGGGATGGTAACAAAAAAAAGTTACATCCGTAAGAGTAGGATTTTCCCATATAATCTCATGCATAGAAAATCCTAGAGAAAAATATTAATTGCAAATTCAAAGGCTCAATTTGGGGTTACACGAGATGTACTAGGAATAGGATGCAAGGAAAATAAAGAATTTATGATTTTACTACATCAAAATATTAGGATTTTTTTTCCAAGATTTAGATTTAGGGACTATGATGTTTGTAATAATGAATATTTTAAGGAGTTAAAATTTTGAATCCAATTTGTATTGAATTGATGGAACTCCTGATTGATAAATATGAATGCTAGTTCTCTGAAAAATATTGAGATAAATTTGTTAGAATACTTTTCATAATAAAATATCCAAGAATTTTGAAACTAGTAAATTATTGCTAAACAAGGAGCTACAGAATTTTGTTAAGAAAAGGAAAAAGATCATCATAGGAGTTTTCTCTCAAATATGAAATTTTTGGGGAAAAAAAAGTTGTTAAAACTTATCTTGGGTTGTATCCCGAGTGGAAGAGTAATCAAAGTGGATTATTGGAAGATATTGCCACTTATGCTAAGTTTAGCTCTGACATTGTTATTCTAGAAAAGGGATTTATCTTGGAATACATTTAAAGTAAGATATTTGTGGTTGTAAATTAGATTCTTATCTTTCTTAAATTATCATGATAAAAGGCAGATAATCAGGTACAGATTTTCGAACTGAGGTAATATTCTGATGGGCATAGAATAGCGACTGAGGCAGCGTTCTCTAATGGTGCTACACCTCCCCAAGGTCAAAGTGAATAAAACCTACTCCAAGGGGTTTTGTTTTTGTGTTAGTGAGTATGGACTGATCATCATGACAGGAAAGGTCTTGTCATAGGGAATTCTAGTTAGTAGGAGGAGATAAGGATACCAGGGGGCTCTCATCATAAACTCCTTGAGCTCTTACGAACTGTCAATTACCCTTCAAATTAAGATAGTATTATGGAAGTCCTGATACTAGTTGAGGGACTGAGCTCAGTAGGAATAATACATTTAGATTGATATTGCATCCAGCCAGAATAGAAAACATTGTAAAAATATATTTTTATTAAAGGAACTATTAAGAGAGAATTGCTTTACACTGTTTTTGTATCGTGAAATAAAGACATGTAATGAATCTATGAGGGAGATAATCAAAGAAGTTGTTTTTATATATCAAACCTAAAGTGGTAGGTAATTTCTTTATCAAGGGAAGCAAGTGGATGGATTCTCGACGGGTCCAACTGGGTGGTCTCGGTAAGCTAAGAGCTTTTCTCAAAGGAAAGTTTATGTTCATAGATAGGTAAACAAATGGCCACTAGATATTAGGAAAACCTGACTTGCATCATTTTAGGGGACGGGAATGGGATTTTGCCTTATGGGAAGAAGCGTCGACGATTGTACTCCCTTTGGAGGACAAGAATTAGTCACAAGACTTAACACAATTAAAACTATGACTAGTTAAGGTTCTGTGTAGTAAGTCGTCTCCCATTCTATTTGAACCAAGTGCAATGTAGGTGTGCTCTAGTTTGAGTAACCAAGTGCAATGCAGGTGTGCTCTAGTTTGAGTAATCATGTAAGAAGTAGGAACTCAAATTACTGACGCTAGCTCACTAATAGGAAATTTGGCCAATAATAGGAATCAAAAACTCAGGTCAGTCCCCTCGTAGGAATGGCTCGAAACTTCCACTGCAAGATAGACTCAAGTGAGCCTACATAGCAAACTCTGAGGTATTCCTTAGAGCCTCAGGCAGTGTTGTCTAGGGTATCTTCTGATGGGCTACTAAGAACATGCCAATGAGGAAGCATTTCAAGCAAGCACGTCACAATTGGTATTTGTAATCATAGTATAAGATATCCTTTTCTTAAGTTTTGAATTCTTCTCTTTGTTAATATATATTCCTGATTTCCAACAAAATGAAAAACCTTGGAGTCATGTTTATGTCAGCCATGCACTCATCTTCTTTCAGCTGGAGAAACCAAATGATGGGAATACTAGACCAAATATACAATCCTTTGCCCTTGTATTGTGAAAAGCAATGGATGTCAAGCAGAGGGTAGTGTTACATTGGCGCAAACCGTCTTGCTTACCTCCAGTACAATTTAAAGAGGTTGAAATGGATGGAAACCCTTAAGGTTGCCAAAATTTATCTATTCTATGAGGCTAGAGTAAATTTGAACATGTTCAGTAGAGGGCAACAAGTCAAATTAAATCGGTACATCTATGAGGAGGTCACAAACATTATACTAGTTGACTGAATAATGGTTGTAGGTCTCTTGAGTCATCACAACTACAAAAAAGATGAATTACCTAATCTTTCCCTAAAATATAGATTTTTGTATATCCATTCCCAGAACCCTAATTACTATTTAATGGATGTATCACACTGCCATGCCTAGATTGTAATAGGGAATCCTCTTTCAAGAATAATATAGCCTCTGAGCTACTCGAATAATGTATTGCCTTCCTATTGACGTAAGGAATTAGATTTTCCCATTTGTTGTAATATAAAAATTGGTTGCCACCATAGTAGTCGAGAGCAATGGAAAAATACTATCTGCTTTGTTGAAAATTTTCAAAATTTTAAGAAGTCTAGATTGGTTAAACACTAGTGGGAATAGGGTCAATATAAACTAATAGCAAATTATTTCAAGGTAATGCAATTGGAAGAAATTCCTTGCATTCCAGGTCATGTATATATCCACCATGCATTTGTTGGATTATGAATGGCGAAATAATTCTAAAGCTATCTTATAGTGAATGTATGGTCTTTATCCCTCCTACCCAGAATGGCCTTAGGGGAAATATGGGGCAAATTGATACAGTGAGGTTAATCGCCCCACTATGTCAAAGATCAACCTTAGGAGAATCTAATAGAAGGAGAGCTCAAAGCTTGTTGAACTATTTCTCTTTGATGACTTTGAACAGAATCGCATTCTTCATATTAATGATCAACTAGATCATCGAAATCATTATGTAAGTAAAAGACCCACTAAGTTTAATCATGATAAAATAGAATTGTAATTCTAGGGACTAATCCTCATCATAAACACTACAAAGAAGGATATTTATATCTCAAATACAAAATATGGATGTACACATTGAAACTCCAGTCAGTAAGATATGTTGAGTTACCCGAGACCCACGGGTAAGTCAGGAGATAGAAATAATTTTTAGCTAAAATTAAAACTCTATTTTTAATGTACAAACCCTGATCATTATCAAGAAGATTGAAAAATACATACTTTCCTTCAAAAAATTAATAAGATAAATTAAGCAAGTTAATATCTTTCTTGAATGTTTTTTAAAATTCATCAAGAAAATTGTTTAAATCCCTAGGATGTTACTTCAACCTTAATATCACAAAAGCTCAAGAGAAGAAATTTCTTCTCAAGTAGTACAAGCCACCAAAATTTGATGGTAAGGGAAAGGATACTCCAACCGAGGCAGAAACATCGATAGAATCTATGGAAGATTATTTCATTGTTGCAAGAAATGCATCTTCAAATCAAGCAATGATCGCAAAACTGAAACTAACAAGAGATACCCATCTTTGGTGGAAACAGTGGTACAAGGACTAAGGAATGTCTGAAACTACTATCACCTGGGACAAACTTAAGGATGTTGTGCATGGGAGATACCTTCCACCCATGTATCAAGCCTAGAAGATGAATGAGTTTTTCAACTTGAAGCAATTAAGCCTAAGCCTAGAAGCTTACTACTCCAAATTTGTAACACTTCTAAAATACACACTATGATGGATATTTCATAGCAAGTATCCAAATTTTGCAATGGTCTAAATCTGCCCCTGAATACACGTCTTGAGTCAATGCGACCATCAAATTTATAGGATGCATTGATTCGAGTAGACCTAATAGTTTAATAGACGAAGCAAAAGGAAAGAAATACAAAAAATTGGAACAAAAACCATCAAAATAAGAGCAACTCCCAAGGATATGCAAAAACATCCCAAGGACAATATCAGCTAAATAGGACAAAGAGAGCCAAGTCAAAAGCAGTGTTAAACTTTATACCCACATGAAAAGATAATGAGACTCTGAGATGCTTTTATTGCAAGGAACTGCGACACTTCAAGAGGCAGTGCCCAAAGCTTGGCTACCCAAACAACCACGAAGGGAAATTTCAAGAGGAGAACCAAGCTACTAGGGCACAAAGTTACTGGAGTCCAGTACCCTGAAAGAGACCAATGAGATGATAAATATCCTACAATGAAAATTGACATGGAGAGAGCAAGAGTACATGCCACTCTCAATAATAAGGGTCCAAATTGCCAATTCTTGGTGTTCCAGACACTAGCAAACTATCAAGGTAAACCCTTCCTAATTTTAATTGACTATGAAAGTACCCACTTTTTCATATCACCAAGATGTGAAAAAAAGCTAGGCATAAACACTACTCTTGCACCTAGATTGCTTGTGGAGTTAGCAAATGGTAAAGAATTTCTTTCAACAAAGCAAACTATCAAGGTAGAATTTAGTCTAGGTGGAAATTCTTCCCAAATGAGTTTCTGAATTATGAACCTTGGAGCCTATAAATGTCTACAAGGTATGGATTGGTTAATTTCAAACAACACCCATATTCATTATAGGAAGGGTCAAATTACATTTCAAAAATTAGAAGGAGAACAAGTAACCACTCAAGGAGAAGAAGGAAAACCTAAGGTTCAACTGACCAAAGCTTCATGAGATCAGTAAAAGGTCTGAAGAAAGGTTACTCGTCTATCTAATTAAGGTTAGCAAGGCCAAGCAGGATAGTGAAGCCAAGGACCAATCATCTTGGCTAATAGATTATGTAGATGTTTTCCACCGACAAGAGAAGTAGATCACGAGATCCAACTCATTCCAGACCTTGCTCATGTAGCCAAGCAACCCTACTAGATGTCAATTCTTGAAGCCATTGAGCTAAAAGAAGAACTCAAACAACTACTAGACCAAGGATACATCCAACCAAGTAATTCACCATGGGGAGCCCCTTACTATTTCAAAAAAGAAAGATGGAACACTTCGCCTTTGTATTGATTGCAATGGATTGAATCAAGTGACGATGAAAAATAAATATCCAATCCCCAGGATAGATGAGTTGCTTGATCGACTCTAGGGAGCAAAGATCTCTTCAAAGATCGAGCTTAAATCAAGCTACTATCAAATAAGAATCAAGGAGGAAGACATCTCTGAGATTTCCTTTGACACAAGGTATGGTAACTATGAATTTATTGTGATGTCATTTGGATTAATGATTGCTCCTACCACCTTCAACAAGTTAATGCAAGACATTTTTAGACCTTATCTTGATGATTTTGTCCTTATCTTCTTCAATGATATCTTAACATATTCCAAGAATGAAGAAGACCATGAACCACAGTTGTGAATGGTTCTTGAAACAATGAGAACTCACAAGCTATATGCTATAAAGAAGAAATGTGCTTTCTTCAAAAAGCAAGTGGAATATCTAACTTATTCATAGTGTTAGTAGATGGCATTTCAGTGGATCCATAGCCAAGGTCAAAAGATTGGCCACTCCCAACAATGGTCAAAGAAATGTGAAGCTTTCTAGGGCTAACGGGTTGGTATAGATTCTTCATTAAATACTATGCCTTGATCGCCACACTTCTCATTGGCCTACTCAAGAAGCTCTCCATCATATGGATGTCTACCGAACAATCCAGCTGTGAAAAGCTTAAGCATAGTTTGGTAAAAGTGCCTCTATTTTAAAGCGGTCCAACTCAAGCAGGGTGTTTGAAGTTAGAACTAACACAAGCTCTCTTGCATTGGACCTGCTTATGTAATAAGGACATCTAGTAGCCTATGCTTTGAAGAAATTAAAGATCCATGAAAGGAACTATGTCACACATGACCTAGAATTGCTTATTGTTATTCATGCCATCAAATTATGGAGACATTATCTACTTGGTAACAATTTTTCCTTATCACTGATCACACAAAAGACTGAAGTGGATTTTCACTCAGCTACTCAACATGAGGCAACACCGATGGTTCAAGATTCTACTGGTAGACAACATGAATTTGATTTTTAAATCAAGTATAGACCATGCAAGGACAATGTGCTTTGTGGATGTCTTAAGCCATAAATCATTTTTTAATACTCTAATCCTAGAGGAACCCTCTAGGATAGAAACTCTTGCTACAATGATTTCAATGCCTACTAGTAATGATGCCAGGAGGCATATTCCACGGTGGATTCCATGAGGTTTTGCGGTGGATTCCGTAAAATTTTATTTATTGCTGGGGCTCATACACAAGGTGGATTCCTTGTGCGAAAAGTCGATGGGGACGCTTGTCCTTTTCGGGCATCTTGTTAATTTAATGTGCAAGTGGGTGATTCCATAGCGGGTGATTCCGCAAAATATATATTTAAATTAATAGAGGTTTATGAGTTTAGAGTGCACACTCATAATAAATTAAGATTAGGATTGAGTTCTAACCAATTTATTTATTTTGTAGCTGAAGACTGCTACGTATTCACTTTTGTCGGTTTAATTTTAGTATTTTCTAACAATTGTGAATGCTTCAGTTGATGTGTAGAGCAGGCAGCGGTGGCATTGGAAAGCACTGGTGATGATAGCATGTATTCAAGTTATTTAAAAGAAATTATTATTTTTTATGGGCACGCATCTTAGGCGTGGCGCCAATATTTATTTTGACGTGCTTATTTATTGAAGTGCTTTATATTTATTTATTATTTTGTATGCGCATGGGCGCACGATTTAAATATTTGTTATTGGACATTGTATTTGGGCACCGCCCGACTCTTTGGGCGCCCAATAGCTTTAATTCTTTAGTGGGAGAAAAGCAAACACAAATGCTAAAGTGTGCTAATTGTAAATTGGGCTATTTTTTGAGCTTGGAGATGAATAATATATCAAGTACATGCTTTGTGGAGCGCTCACACAAGACATGGGGGGAGATTGTACCCAATTAGTCTTTTGCTTCATGTCGTGCAAGTCTTCTCTATTGTTTTTTGTGCAAAAGTAGAGTTCTTTTGTTCTTGGGACCTTCCGGCACTCACTACACACGCATATAGCATCCGATCTGTGCCCGTATCAGAGCAAAGCTAAGATCGAGAGCTTCCAATCACTTACCATCTCACTCAAAGGTGGAGCTCCTGGAATGATCAAGCTCTACAGTCAATCTTGTGGCAATCCGTCAATACCAGCGTGTTCTTGGTAGTGAAGAACCCCCTGCTGTGCTGTCAGTTCGCGAAAGACCACTTCTAGACGATGGAGGACTAGCAGACAAGCTCCTACATCAAGTCACCTATTCAGAGATAAGAAGAAGTTGGTTATCATTATTTAAGTTAGAGATAAGCTTAAAAAGGTTATAAGAGCTTAAAGCTCTTGAAATTTGTTTGTGGCAAGAGGATGTCGTGACAGGCTGCGACATTAGTAAACGGCCCTCCTTGCACGTCGTTTAAAAAAAAATAACTAGTTAAAGCTTAAAGCTTTAATCTTATTAAGTTCCAACTCTACTAAGTCACAAAGGTCAAGATTCAACCTCTCCCATAGCGACTGTTTGTATATAGTTAGTCATGGACACGTTTTTACTTCCATCGAAGCCCTTGTCCACACATGTGGACTAACAGAGCCAAATTCCAGCAAACAGTTTGCAACACGCAGCCTGCACGCACGATTATCTTCTTGGAAGATGACCGTGACATCAAATTTCGCATCCGCAAAGAAGAAATACTACAAAAATCCATTTTTAAAAAAAGAGGAGAAATAAGCCTTGTAAACCCGACTTTGAGCTACGCTCATCCCACTAACAAGATTTCGAGAGAGTGAGGTCTTTTGGAATTTTGCAGGATGTCCGATCAAACCATGGAAGATGTTATGGCTGAAGGTGACCTACCCAAACCAATAATGGAGCAAAAACTAGATTTGATTATGATGCAGCTTCAAGAGGAACGAAGAGCACGTCAAACTTTGCAAGCTCAATTGGCCAATCTGCAACGATCTACAGTTGACCAAGATGGACTGCAATTTGAAGATCTTATATGACGTACAATCGATGCAACACTTGAAGTGCAATCTATTCGGAAAGAAATAAATATAAGTAAAAGAAATTTTAAATTTCGTACTTTCAATGGGTTACGTAATGAAAAGACTGTACTTGCTTTTATCAGTCAATTTGATGATTATTTCCATGAAGAACAGTATGCTGAGAAACACAAAATTAAGTGTGTCACTAATCATCTAGTGGACCAAGCATCCCTATGGTGGACTATTGTCTGCAAGAGCATTGATTGTCCTACTACTTGAGAGAATTTTCAAAAGAAATTTTTGCAGAACTTCCTTCCACCCCAATTCCACGAAAAAGCAATCAAACAATGGGATCTTCTGCAAAACAGAGGGATTGTGAGCCTATTTCACAATATACTGAGCATTTTTGGAATGCTTTATTACAACTATGAATGCTTAAAGATGTACTTGAGGCAACCCATAAACGCAAGTTTATGTATGGCTTACTTGGACATTTTTATGCAGAGGTCAACATGTTCAATCCAACGACTCTCGAAGATGCAATTTCCTTGGCCCATGACATTGAAGACAAAATTCGAGGATGAGAGAAGCGACCACAACAATTTCAAACTAATGATAACTTTGGTTCAAAACAATTCAATTCAAATTTTCGAAGATTCAATCAAAATCGTTTCCTTGCATCTTCATTCCGTAAATCTTGGACACGACCACCTGCTTTACCACCATCAAACACAAATCCAAACCCCAAGCCATCTCTCTAGCCAAATCCCAACATTCCTAAACTTCCTGCTATTACCAATAATGTATCTAAAGCCAAACCCATAGTCTGTTACAAATGTTATCAACTTGGACACCTAGCAGCAAATTGTCAATCCAAAAAGCCAACTGTACACATCAATTATTTGGGAGCGACAGAAGATGAAGAACATGAAGAAATGCCAGATTTCACGGAAGACGATGACGATATTGGTACTACTTCAGATACTTTACCAGGTATGCCAAATCCCCATTCTTTATTAATGATGAAATGTCTTGTGCATGGTAAAGAAAAGATTGTTTTACATGATGATGGGAGCACACATGACTTTATTTCTGCAAAATTAGTCAAAGAATTGAATTTACATACTGTTTCTACACATTATCGCATCAAGGCTACATTCTTAGGCACTAGATACAATGGAACACAAGAAGTGCATGACTTAGAAATCAAAATTGGTGATTATGCTGAACATAGAAATTTCTTAGTTGTGCCTTTGAAATCTAGTGGCATCATCTTAGGAATGCCTTGGCGTCATCAGTACAATCCTGATATAGATTATTCCACGCATTCAATGAAGATTCATTCTAATGGGAAACAAATCACATTGCATGGTATGTGCACTTTCGATAATTTCCCATTGCTTAGTCATACTCAGGCTAAACGTGCATTACAAAAAGGTAGTCAATCCTATTTAATATGGGTGAATGAGATTGAAGCTAAAGAAAATCAAATGCATCCTAAGCACGCACAATTTCTTTCACAATTTCAAGATTGTTTTGCTACTGACTTACCACCTGGCTTACCACCTATACGTCCCAAAGATCACAAAATAGACCTAATTCCTGGATCACAACCACTGTGTAAAGCACCATATAGACATAACCAAATTGAACAAAAAGAAATTCAAGCCCAAATTGAAGAATTGTTAACCTGAGGACTCATTAGACCTAGTAGTTCTCCATTTGGTGCACCTGTACTATTAATAAAGAAGAAAAACAATACCTATCACATGTGCATTGATTATCGTGCCCTAAATAAGATCATTGTTAAGAATAGATATCCGATTCCTGGGGTAGATGATCTTATGGACAAGCTACAAGGATCTGCAATATTTAGCAGGATAGATCTTAAATCTGGATATTATCAAGTAAGATTGGACACATCTGATATATTCAAAACTACATTTAGAACACAATTTGGACACTATGAATTCCTTGTTATGCCTTTTGGTTTAACTAATGCACCAGCCACATTCACTCGAATGATGAATCGCATATTTTTGAAGCATCAGCATTGTGCCATTGTTTTCTTTGATGACATATTGGTTTTCAGTAAGAATGAGAATGAGCATTATGAACATTTATCTTTGGTTTTCAAATTATTGAAAGAGAATCAATTATATGCTAATACAAAAAAGAGTGAATTTTTTCAAATACAAATTGAATACCTAGGACATATTATTTCATCTGAAGGTACTAAAGTTGACCCTAAAAAGATAGAAGCAAATTTGAAGTGGCCGATACCTTAAAATGTGCACGAATTATTTTCTTTCTTAGGTCTTGCTAGCTTTTACAGAAAATTTGTGAGAAATTTTTCATTGCTTGCATTACCTTTGACAAAACTATTAAAGAAAGGTATTGTGTATCATTGGTCCGACAATCAACAAAAGTCATTTGATTTATTGAAACATGCTTTAACTCAAGTTCTTGTATTACAATTACCTAAATTCAATAGACCATTTTTCCTAGTAGTCACTGATGCTAGTGGATCTGGAATAGGAGCAGTCCTTATGCAAGATTCTCATCCCATAACCTACTCTAGCTGCAAGCTTAAACCCTCTAAACTTAAGTATTCTACCTATGATAACGAATTGCTAGCTGTAGAACAAGCTTTATGTCAATGGAAACACTATTTAATGGGATCTGAATTCATGATAAAAAAAGACCAACAAAGCATTAAACATCTCCTTAGTCAATCACAAATATCTGACTGACACATTAAATGGGTTGCTTTTATTCAAAGTTTTCATCCACTCATACAATATCAACCTGGAAAAGAGAATGTTGTTGCCGATGCTTTAAGTAGAAGACCGACTATTCATAATATCTCTGTGATATCTTTTGACTCTCTTCTCCCTGTGAAAGATACTTATGACCAAGACCCTACTTTTCAAGCTGATTGGAATAAATTAGTTGCAAATATTGGATTCCCATTGATTCATTGTCTTACACTAATGGATTTATTTTTTATGAAAAAAGATTATGTGTAACTGTTCCATTTCGATCATTTGTTTTGCATGAAATTCATTGTCTCCCATACCAAGGCCATAGAGGAATTATTTCTACTTTGCATGCACTAATTGAAGATTTTTATTGGCCACACATGGAATCTGATGTATCTAACTTTGTATCTGAATGCTTAATTTGCCAAAGAGTTGAACGACACCATGGTAAACAATATGGTTTATTAATGCCTTTACCAATTCCAGAACGACCATGGGAACAGATCTCAATGGATTTTATCACTGGTTTGCCTAACACTAAAGCTAATCATGACATGATTTGGACTATTGTCAATAGATGCAGCAAACAAGCATATTTCATTCCATGCAAGAAAACTTTAACTGCATCCCAAGCTGCTCAATTATTGTTGAAAACTGTTTTCACTAATCATGGTTTTCCAAAAGTTATTATTTCTGATCATGATTCTAGATTCTACAATAATTTTTGGATTACTTTGTTTGCTAATTTAGGAACAAAGATTGATTTTTCATCTGCATTTCATCCTGAAACAAATGGGCAAACAAAAGCTACTAATAGTACCATTTTAGATCTTTTGCGTGCATACACAATTTCAAAACCACAAACATGGGATACACATTTACATTTACTTCAATTTGCATACAATAACACGCCACATACAGCTACACAGAAAGCACCATTTGAAATTATTTATGGATATATATTGCCTACACCTGTTACATCATTGTCAAACAAAGTTCAAGCTGCTGATGATTTGCTAACATGCATGCTACTATTTTTGATGAAGTTAAAGATACGATTGCCAAAGCCCAGTAATCATATACAAAACAAGCCAACAAGAAAATAAAATCTATGAGTTTCAAAGTTGATGACTATGTTTGGTTATGAATTGAAAAGTGAAGATTACAAAGTGTTGACAAACACCCTGTTGTAAAGTTAGCACCTAGATTTTATGGACCTTTCAAGATCATTCACAAAATCAATGACAATGCATTTAAACTAGAATTACCACAACACTGGAAAATCCACAACACTTTTCATATCAGTTTATTACAACCTTTTAGAGGCCAATTACCTGTACGCCCTGTCTATGGAAACCCTTCTTTGCTAGAAGAAGAAATTGAAATCCTTGAGCGTGAAACTATTCTAGATACTGACTTTATGACCACTAGAACTGGCCGTAGATATTCTAGATATCTGGTTAAGTTTAAAAATCATCATGTTGAAGAGGTCTAATGGATGCACGCTCGAGACCTAAGTGCTTACCCCTCACTATTGGCTCCACATTGAGCTAATAGCAATTGAGGACAATTGCTATCCCACCCCGGGGGTATGATGCCAGGAGGCATATTCCATGATGGATTCCGTGAGGTTTTGCGGTGGATTCTGTAAAATTTTCTTTATTATCGGGGCTCATACACAAGGTGTATTCCTTGTGCAAAAAGTTGATGGGGACGCCTGTCCTTTTCGGGCATCTTGTTAATTTAATGTGCAAGTGGGTGATTCCACAAAATACATATTTAAATTAATAAACATTTATGAGTATAGAGTGCGTACTCGTAATAAATTAAGGTTAGGATTGAGTTCTAACCAATTTATTTATTTTGTAGCTGAAGATTGCTAGGTATTCACTTTTGTCAATTTAATTTTATTATTTTCTAACAATTGTGAATGCTTCATTTGATGTGTAGAGCAAGCATCGGTGGCGTTGGGAAGCATTGAGCGATAGCATGTATTCAAGTTATTTAGAAGAAATTATCATTTTTGATGGGCGCGCATCTTATGCGTGGCGCCAATATTTATTTTGACGTGCTTATTTATTAAAGCACTTGACATTTATTTATTATTTTCTATGTACATGGACGCATGATTTAAATATTTGTTATTGGACAATTGTATTTGGACACCGCCCAACTCTTTGGGTGCCCAATAGCTTTAATTCTTTAGTGGGAAAAAAGCAAACACAAATGCTAAAGCATGCTAGTTGTAAATTGGGCTATTTTTTGAGCTTGGAGATGAATAATATATCAAATACATGCTTTGTGGAGCGCTCACACAAGGCATGGGGGGACATTGTACCCAATTAGTCTTTTGCTTCATGTCATGCAAGTCTTCTCTCTTGTTTTTTGTGCAAAAGTAGAGTTCTTTTGTTCTTGGGGACCTTCCGTCACTCACTACGCACGCATACGACATTGGATCTGTGCACCAAGTAACCCTATCATAGAAATGGCCAAAGAAGAAGCAGTAAAGGATCCAAGCTATCAAAGAATACTAAGAGAAATCCCCATTAATGATACAAGTCCAAAAATCAAGCCTAAGTATCAGGATTTTACCATAAATGAGGAGCTTATCTATTTCAAGACAAGACTATGTATTCTTGCAAGTCACGAACTCAAAAACAAAATACTCTGGGAAGCTCACGATTCTCCATTTTTGGGTCATCTTGGATATGCTAAGACTCTTAATGTAGTTATAAAAAGCTTCTAATTGGAGAGACTCAAGGTGACATACTTAAGTATGTTACTAAATGCCTAAACTACCAATGAATTAAAGCTAAATGTGTCAAGTTGCCAGGCAAGCTCCAGCCACTTGACATCCCTCAAATGAAATGGGAATATATTAGCATGGACTCCATAGTTGAATTACCCCCAATACAAGGAGGATATGACTCAATTATGGTAGTCATTAATATGCTAATAAAAGCTCATCTTATTCCTGTAAAAACCAATTACAAGACTTCCGATATCACCAAAATTTTCATTAAGGAAAATTTTAGATCACATGAAGTACCCCAAAGAATCATCTATGACCATGATTCTCTCTTCACATCAAACTTTTGGAAGAGTTTGTTTGAAGCTCTAGGAACCTAGCTCTATTTCAATACTACTTACCATTCCCAAACAAATGGTCTAATAGAGTGGGTCAATCAAGTTATTGAGGATATACTTAGAGCTTATTGTAATAGGGAGCCTAAGTAGTGGATCCAATACCTACCCTTAATTGAATTTGCTTACAATTCATCGTACCATCAAAGTATTCAAATGACTCCTTTTGAGGCATTGTATGGACAAGGTTGTCTTATGCCACTAATTTTTTTGGATTCTATCCTATGGGTAGAAGCATCTAAGCAAATGCTAGAAGAAATGGATCAACATAAAGGCTACAAGGCATTCAAGCTGCTAAGGATCAACAGAAGGTGCATACTGATCAACGAAGACAAGAATGCATTTTCAAAGAAGGAGACATGGTTTTTATTCAAGTTCACACCCAAAGAATATTTTATTATCTCTAGGAGAATTCAAGAAGCTAAGTTTTGGATATTATGGGCCATATAAGGTTCTCAAATGTCTAGGACTTAATGCTTATAAGTTGCAACTCCATGACAACTTGAAAGTGCATAATGTATTCCATGTTAGTATATTGAAAGCCTATGTTCCCAACCCTGATCATGTACTTAACGACCCATTGTGATGCCAAGTCAAGGAGTCCTCAAACTTCAACCAGATAAGATAATTAACATGTAAGAGAAGGCTCTAAGAATTAAAATCCTCAAGGAGTATCTCATCCAATGGAAAGACCATCCTGAAGAGGATGCCACTTGGGTTGACAAAAAATCACTATGTAATCAATATACCAATTTCATTCAAGCTGAGGACATCTCAATTCCTCTAAGGGAAAGAGGATGTGATGTTTTTGACTTTCTCAACTTCTTGTAATTATGATTTGGAGAGTTTAGACTATTTGAAAGTGGGATCTTGAATAAAATAATCCGTATCTTGTACCCTGGCACCTTCTGGGACCAATACAGCTGCGAACATCTCCACATGAGAACTGCTATATGTATGGCACTTATGGCTCATAAGTTAAAAATTGACGAAACACATTTACAACTTGAGTGAGTCAAGACCTGACTTATGGAGAATAAGGAAGTAAAAAAATATTTAATCTTTCAAAAAATAAAACCTTAAGAAGGAGAAGACGTCGAATTTTTGCCGCTCCCTCCCCTCCTTTTTCATCATCAATAACACCATCTTTCTCTTTCATCGCAATTTGGAAAAACCAAATCAAGAAAAAAAGTCCTAAATTATTCTCTTCAATCTCAGTGTAAGACTCCAATAATCTCCCCCTTTTACTCAGCTTGATAAGAGGCCTAAATTGAAGCAAGATCACCCAAAAGCCAAGCAAATCAATCATGGCATCTTTGGTAGCCTTTCTTGACCAAAAATATCAAATCGCCAGGATTGGATTACATATTGAAAGCTTCTAGATAGCTAGATTAGCAAGATACCCTCCATAAAGAACTCATTTTCTTGGCCACAACTCATGAAACCCCCTCCCTTCAATTTGATTATAAATATGGGGCATGAGTAGCCATAGGGGGGAAATAAGCTAAGTTAGAGAGGAGACTCTTCCTAAATCAAGAGAGAAGAGTAAGAGAGAAAGGAAAGAGAAGAGTGAGAGGGATAATTTGGATTACAAAGACAAGAGGGATACTCCCTTGACTTTCAAAATTGAATCCCATCTATTCTACCTTCACCCCCTTGTAGAATCGAGACTCTACTCAATTTCTTCTTGACAATTTCTAATTATCACCATCCCCATCGATCCAATCAAGATGATCCAAAGCTCCATTATTGAAGTCTTATCCTACAATTTTCTGATCAAAGCCCATGTCCCTAAAGAGGAAAATTATGAAGGTTGCGAAAGCAAGAGCTGCTAATAACGTAGTAGGTACGACCACTACAAATAGAATGACAAGTATTGGAATTACAAACGAAGCTACAAATACCAACAACAACTAAGCGCTCATCATAAACCCCATGCACTATATTTTATTATTATTTTAAATATTTAGGATAGAAAATAGATCATCATCCCATGGGCTAGTAACAAAAAAAAATGCATTTGTAAGAGTAGGATTTTTCCATATAATCTCATGCATAGAAAATCCTAGAGAAAATTCTTAATCACCAATTCAATAGATTAATTTGGGCTTACACGAGATGTACTAGGAATAGAATGCAAGGAAGATATTGCACTAGCCAAAAGAAATTATGATTTTATTACATTAAAATACGATTTTTTTCAAGATTTAGATTCAGGGACTATGATAATTGTAATAATGAAAATTTTGAGTTAAAATTTTGAATCCAATTGTATTGAATTGATGGAACTTCTAATCGATAAATATGAATGCTCATTCTCTGAAAAATCTTGAGATGAAATTGTTAGAATACTTTTCGTAATAAAATATCCAAGAATTTTCAAATAAGTGAATTATCGCTTGAGAAGGACCTACAAAATTCTGTTAAGAAAAAGAAAAAAATCATCATGAGAGTTTGCTCTCAAAGATGGTTTTCAAAAAAAAAACTCTTGTTAAAACTTAACTTGGGCTAGATCCCAAGGGGAAGAATAATCCAAGAGGATTATTGGAAGATATTGCCACTTATCCTAAGTTTAGCCTTGATATTGTTATTCTAGAACAAGAGTTTTTCTTAGAAATAATTTGTCAGTTTTTTTGGCATATAATACGTCTGAAATAAGCTGTTTGTGATTGTAAATTAGGTTATGATCTTTCTTAAATTATTAGGATAAAAGATGGATAATCGAGTGCAAATCGCCAACTGAGGCAATATTCCAATGGGCATAGAGCATTGCAAGATTGAGGCAGTGTTCTTTTATGGCGCTAGACCTCCCCATGGTCACCATGAGTAAAACCTACTCGAAGGGGTTTTATTTTTATGTTAGTGAGTATGGATCAATCACCACGAATAGGAAAGGTCCTATCGTAGGGAATTCTAGTTGGTAGGAGGAGATGAGGATACTAGGGGGCTCTATTCATAAACTCTTTAGGCCCTTATGAACTGTCAATTACCCTTCGAACCAAGATAGTATTTTGGAAGTCCCGCTCTTCCTGCTTTCTCCTTCTTTCCTCCTCTGCCTTTTTGGACTCCCTATAGGCCTTCTACAAGTCCACACTCTCTGGTTTTCTCCTCTTCTCTTCCCGCTTTCTTAGTGTAATTTTCTTATTTATCTTCTTAGTCTTTCCCCGACTAGTTTGCTCTTCTTGTTCCCTATCTTTTTCTTCCTCACTTAGTGTCCTTTCATTGGGCTACACCTCCTGTTCCTGGTGAGGTGGCGACTTGCTTGGAGTTTCATCTACTCCTTCTTCTGCTTCTTCCTACCCTTGTCCCAAGGCTTCCCTGATGATCATGGTGAGGACCCCACCAAATTTGATGGTTGTAGCCTTTGAAGATGAAGCTTTCCTTTTAGCCTTGGTGGTAGGAGATTCTCCTCTAGCAAACTGTCCTCTCATTGCCAAAGATTTTGTTGAGGTCTCAATGGTCTTCCTCACAAAACCATTCAGGTTCACCTCATCCAACAACCTTGTTGCGATGCTCTCTAGCAGGGGGACGTTGATTCGGCTCATGATGGTGTTGTACCTCTAACTAGAGAACAACATGTGCACCATCTTGGCTTGGGGTTGGACTTCGGGATTTGGGATATCTGCCAAGATGATGCTATCATTGGTGTGGACCTTTACCTTGTCCATTCCTAGCAATACATATACATCTCTCTTTGGCTTCTTCTCTACTTTTTTCGCCAAGCCCAATGCCTTTTCCACCAGCTCCAAGGTCAATTGAATCTGCACCGGATGAGTTCCCTCTCCCTCATGCACAATTATGATGTCGACATCCTATAGAAAGTCCTCAGAAACTCTGCATAATGGAAGTAGTCTACCCCCTAGCTTACTGCTTCCACCTATTTCTACAGATTGCATTGCTCGATGATCTGTCTCACAGCTCGCTCTTCAATGGCCATGTCTTCTAGGTTGAAGATATGCCAAAACTTGAACCAATTGAAGGCTCATGTTTCCACTAAAAATCTGTATTTTGCTTGTTCTTCTTCTGAAAAATGCAATTTTCCAACCTTTTCTTGGCTTGCCATGATGGGTGTCTGTCATGGAGCCATATTCACCATTAGTGTGTTTTAGAATAATTACAAACAACAGGAAATGACTACATACTTGCTGAACTAAAATGCTTGAGTGCAGAAGTAGACTTTTTTCCTCTCCCAGTAGTCTATTGATTTCCAATTTATTGATGTTTTCCTCAATCACAAGTTGTTGCATCCTACCCTTGTAATGTGTGTTCTTCCTTTATTGTTTTCCTTATGTGTTTGGTTTGATTCACCTTACCCCCCTTTTGAAATGAGAAGAATCCTTCATAGGATTAAAGGGTTCGAGGATGAAGGGTCTTCAACACATAATCTTAGTGTTTTACTTGTGCATGAGCCATGCATAGAAATTTGGATTATATTCTAAACTAGCATAGCTATCCATATCAAAATGGCAGATGCCTACATGCATAATGTAAGTGAGGACATTAAGCAAGAAGTCATCGGAGTCCACTCGGCTAGCAACATGCAACTCCTTCTCAATGAGGATGCAATGTAAGTAAGGATGTCCCTTAATGTGTTCTTCGAGGGGTCAAAAAAGGGTAGTCATTACCCTATATAAAGTTGAAGCTACATAGGTTGGGTCATATTCCGATGCGTTGATTGCATGTCGCTACTCAGCATTGGTCATTAATTGGCATCCCTCTAGCTCACATTGCAGTCATAGAGTGTACCATTTTTTCAAGAAAGGGGAGTTGTTGGTCGCAAACTGTTCCATCTTCTATTTCTTGATCATTGGCACAAGATGCGCGCTTGTCACATGTAGTGATGAGGCATTGTTGCTGCACTTGTTTGTGGGAGACCTCAGTGGCAATCAACTCCACAGCTGCTTCTGAAGCTTTGACAAACACAAATTCCAATTCTTCCTAAGAACAAGGGAGTGTCCATATTTTCATCGCCAAAGGTTCGTCCAAGAGCCCTAAGTCTAAGCGGTCATAGCTTTTAGGGAGCAACATGAAAGTCACATCCAAGCGTTTAAGGCAAGCAAACAAGTCATCCCCTATGTTTTCAGCTAAGTCTGTGGCCAAGGCTAGAATTGATCACCACTCATAAGAGGGTCTAAGCCCAATAGGTGGTTGAAGTTTGACAGCACTAGAGAGTTCAGTAGTAGCTAATGGTCACAACTTGGTTTTCTCCTTAGGTTGTAGCTTGGCCTCATGTTCAATCGATTGGGTTGTAGTTATTGTTGTCATGCCACTAGATGCATCTAAGATTTGAGGGGTATCATTAACACAAGATTTGGGCATTTTATTAGTAGCAGGCTATGATTTTGTGTGATCGATTGGTTTAGGCGTTGCTGAGCTAGGTTTTAGTTGTTCTATGGACTTGGTGGCTTGCTTCTCTTGTGCTCTGATTGTCTCCAACTCACATTTCCTGTGGCCAAGCTCGAGGGTGGTGTTTGAGTAGCAATTTTGGTTGTTTTGGCTTTAGGTAGCTAAATCTAGGGATTACCCTCATAGTAGCCTTGTGCTTCCAACAAGATTTTGAGGACCCATCGCAGTTGACTGTGCATCATTGTTTATAGTTTTGTCTTAGCTTCCTAGATTTCAAGTGTGGGCCCTTAGCACTGCGAGGTCCTGGGTATCTGCCTCGAGGTGGTAGTCCTTGATGCTTAGGTACCCATTTGAACTAGGGTTTCTTGGCATCAGTGTTGGGTTCAGATGGCTTGGAGGTTTAGCAGGTGGTAACGAGTCATGACCCGCCTCCTTAGACTTGATAGTGGGGTTTCCTACCAGTGGCTTTATGGACTTGGAAGGAGTTACGCCTCCCTTGCTAAAATATGTAACTATTTGGACATCGCCTATGGTTAGGTGGATACATTGCGCCTCGTAGTCGACAGTACAATGAGCTTACTTCTTAAAGGTTTGTCCTAACAACGATTCTGTGCCTGCATTCTTAGTGTTGGGAAACACATAGAAGATAATCGGCACACTTTCAAACTTAATAGAAACTGCAACCTTGCACTTTCCCAAAAATGTGTAGGGTTGGCCTCCATAAGGGGTGAGCTTAGCATTAGTGGGCTACAACTACGGTTTGCCAATTTGGGTTATGATGGTCATGGGTTAAGATATTAAAATCAACTCCCTCATTGATCAATGCATTGATGGTGCATGTGTGCTTAGCAACGACCATCATTCTTAGGTAAGCTGGTGCTACTGCTTCCTCATCCTCATCATCCATCTCAGTGATAGTGGCTACTCGTATGTGGATAGGGGGTGCTAGCATTGGGGGCTCATGTAATGGGTATATGGGAGGGAAGTACTTCTTTATGCGACTGCCATTGAAGAAGCCTATACCCTCATCTTCTAGGGTTTTGAGTTCTACGTTGCCAATTCGGCTGATGGTTCAAACCTTAAAAGGTCCTAGCCCCCAAAATGTTAGTTTTGCTTATGTCCTTTGACTGAGTATAGTAGTAATAAGTCACCTTGTTTGAAGTTGTGTTGCTTGACTTGCTTGTCAAACCAACATTTGCATCTTTCCTTTTCGCATATTAGAGCATAGATGGCTAGAACCGGTTTTTGATAAGCGTTCAAGTTCAATCAAGCATTTTGTCCATGCTTCCTTCCCATCCCATCTCTCTTGAAGGGATATCCTAAGGCTTGGTACAAAGAATTCTAGGGGAAGGATTGCCTCTATACCATATGTCATTCTAAAGGGGGTCTTCTGTCCTATAGTCGTCTTGCAAGTCATGCAGTAGGCCCACAAGGCCACCATCAGCTTGTTATCCCAATCACTGCATGAAGTAGAGATGACTTTGGTCATGATGTTTATTAATATTTTATTTGTAGATTTGGCTTAACCGTTTGCTTGAGGGTAATAAGGCAAGGATTTTTGTTGGATGATTAGACTGGAGGACAGGAGGTGAGCTATCACTTCATTGATAAAGTGTGTGCCTTGGTCGCTAACTAGTTTGATGGGGCAACCGCAAATCGTGAGATCACTTGCTCCCATAGGAACTTTGCGATGGTCATAGCATCATTCTTTCTCGTAGCTCATGGTTCTGTCCATTTTGTTATATAATCGGTGGCCACAATTATGTATTTGGCTCATGAATACTGTGTTGTTGCAGGACTAATGGGTCCGATGAAGTCAATCTCCCATTTCTCAAAGGTTTGTCGTGCAATAATTGGTGTTAGCTCCATGTGATCCTTACGAATCAAAACTTTAGTCTGTTGGCACTCATCACAATGCTTCACAAATCATGTCACATCTTGAAAGAGGGTAGGTCATCACAGTTGGGGCTGCAGCACTTTGCGGGCTATTGCATCTCCATTGAAATGTCCTCCTACGATTCCATCGTGTGCCTTTGTCAATATGTTATGCATCTGTGCAGTAACCCGTCTTGTCCCAACCTGTATAGTTGGCATGCTATCACCTAATATGGTTGGATCTTTAGGATGAGCCACCTAAGTCGGGTTTTTTCTATCGGTCGTTCTAGCAGTCCGTGCTCAAGCACTTGAACTATGTCATCCACCCAATACAGCATCATGTTAGCTCTAAACAAATCTTTTTTGCTAGATAAGTGGAATAGATGTACGTCTAGCAGTTCATGCACAATGCCTTGTCCAGCCTCTTCTCCCGTGGAGATACAAGATAGATGGTCAGACATGTAATGATGCTTCCCTTTATGCACCACCATGTAGAAGTCAAACTACAGAAGCAGAAGAAGCCATCTAGCGATGTGTCATGTAGCACATGGTTTGTTAACAAGATACAACAAGGCTTGATGGTCAACAAAGAAAGTAAAAGGCATAGCCAAAAGATAATGTCAAAATTTATTTACGACAAACACCATAGCCAAGCCCTCTCTCTCCGTTGTCAAGTAATTTATTTCAGTCTCAATGAGTTGTCTACTAGCAAAGTTGAATGGGTAATCTAGGTTGTGTTCACCAGGTTGGCACAACACAGCTCATATGGCGAATTTGAAGCATCGATGTGCACATGAAACATGAGTGTCCAATCTGGGGCTCGTAGAATTGATGTTGTGGTCAACGTCTTTTTCACTTCCTCATATGCGTGTTGGCATTTCTCGATCCATTCAAAAATGATCAACACCTTGTATAGAGTTCTAGCAATCAATGCATACTTCAACATGAATTGTCGATAATACCCTATGTGTCCTAAGAAGCACTGAACACCCTTGATATCAGTTGGGGGTGGAAGATCGACAATGACCTTGATCTTTGAGAAATCTATGGCAATGCCATTCTTTCACACCATGTGTCCTAGGATACATCCATGCTTCACCCAAAACTGGCACTTCAAGGGATTCAAGGAGAGACTGTATAGTCGAAAACATTCAAAGACCGCTCGAAGTCTATTTAAATGTTCTCGCCAAGTAGAGTGAACACACAAGTCATCCACGAAGACCTCTAATTCCTTTCTCAGGATGTTTTTGAATCTTGTACACATCAATCATTGGAAGGTGGCTGGTGTATTAGTCAACCCAAAAGGCAGGACTATGTAGGCGAATGCAGTTTTATGCCTATTGTTAGGATGTACTTGCACCTGATTATATCCAAAATACCCATCCAAAAAACTGTAGGCCTCTTTTCCAGCCACTCTCTCGACCATGTGCTCGGTGTATGGCAGTGGGTAATTATCTCTCTTTGTAGCTGTGTTTACCTTCTTGTAATTGACACACTCTCTAATCTTTCCATTCTTCTTTAATACGATGACTATGGGGAAAACCCAATCCATGTGTTCAATTTTGTAGATGGATCTTGCTCTCATTAGCTTGTCGATTTCATCCTTGACAGCATGGGCATGCTTTGGATTCATGGGATATCATCGCTACTTGATCGGTGTTGTGTCATGTCATGGGTATGTTGTGAGTCACCACTCTCGGGTCTACCCCTTTGAGCTCTTCTAGGGACCACGCAAAGACATCTATATACTCCCTCAAGAGAGCAATAAGACCTACTTCCTCTTTCTTAGCCAAGTCATTGGCTATAAAGTAGATCTTGGGGTCTCCTCTTCCCTTGCTAAATTGACCTTGTTGACCTTGGTCGCCCCTCGATTGGTTAACTTGCCTGCCCTTGTCGTTTGGCTCCTAGCAAGATCACCACCCTATCTCCCTTTTTGAACTTCATTGTTGAGAGTGAAAAAAGACTGACTTTTTGATAGATTTTTGTTGTTTTTGAGGTCTGAATGGTTGTTTTTTGATGGATTTAGAGTGATGTATGGTTGTTAATGGAAGTGTTTGAGAGTGTTTTGGATGATATTGATTATGTTTTGGAAGTTCATGATGACTCTTAGTAGAAATATGAGGCTCTGTGATGTTCTAATAGGTTCTGTTGAGGTTCTGATTGGTTCTGATACCTTCTGTATAGCTTCTGTTTTGTTCAGATTTTCTTCTGTATGAAGCATGGATTGATGATTGATGAGGTTGAAATATTATTGAATAGTTTTTTATAGTTTGGAATGGTTTTAGTGTGAGTTATGTGTTAAGATATCGAGCTCCACTCGTGATATGCCAGGATGACCATTGTGCATTTATGTCACCAACTTGTTAGCTGCACATGCGGTTGGTACACCGCCCATGAATAATAACTAGATGACAGCTATCCTTATCTACTCTAGTTTGTGGCTCAGTTAGTATGCCACCTTAGTTAGTTGAGTTTGGTTTGAGACCCATATATAGGGTTCTTCTATTTCTTTGTACTTGAGTTCTTTTGGCTTACACAACTAAGATCAGGAAAACTGTTTTCAGCCTCCACCTGTGTGTGTATCCCCGTTGTGCAAGCAAGAAAGCTACAAGTGAGACTCCTTCCTTCTCTCCCACAATCTTGACATGGTATCTGAGCCTTTCGTGGTAAGGAGCTCAAGAAAGCAAACCAAGTTCGCGGTGGTCTCTGCAAGTAGCACAGGCGGAAAGTGCAAGAGTGCATTGTCTCAGATTGAGACACCCTTCGCGGTGTAGCAAGAAGGCATTATATGCTCTGTTTTTTTTATTTGAGGCCATTTCGGGGCCTGTTTTGGAGGCAGAAGTTTTCTACACGCACTCAGGAAAAGCCCCTGTTTTATGCTGTGCGACCACTGTTCTACAGGCCGGTGAAAATTTACCGTAGAAATTGCAACGTATGCCTGTGCGCAGAGACATTGGGAGTTACAGAATCATCCTTGTATCCTGTTGATGCAAAATCGTCATTAGGAAGTGACTATGTGGTCAAATACCACTTTCGTCAGTTTTGCAGATTTTCCCTTGTGAGGCTGAAGCTATGTTTTTTGCAGTGACAGAATTTTTTGCAGTGTTCTGTAATGGCTTCTGATTCTCTTTCACAGATTGTCACTGAAAAGCTTGACAAGAACAACTTCCAAGCATGGAAGTTTAGAATGACGAATTTCCTTATGGGAAAAGGATATTGGGAATTCGTTGCAGGAAATAAAGAAGAATCAGTTCTTCCTGATGTTCCCAATTAACAGCAAATGCAGGCATTTAAAGGATGGCATGAGAGAGCCAGAAAAGTTATGTACTGGCTGTCTATCAGTATTTCAGACTCTATGATTGTGCATATTCAGGATGCAAGTACGCCAAAGGAGGCATGGGATACTTTGTCAAAAATGTATAGCACAAATACGCAAGCTAGGAAAATGCAGCTCAAGCAAGAATTGCACAATGTGCAAAGAGAAAGTATGAGCATCAATGACTACCACATGAAGGTGAAGAAGATTGCAGATGCACTTGCTTCCATTGGGTCGCCAGTGGAAGATGATGATTTAGTTTCTGTGACCTTGAATGGTCTAGGAAAGGATTACACACAGTTTCGAACATCCATTTCCGTCCGTGAAAGATTTCTTGATTTCGAGGAGTTGATTGCTCTTCTAATTTCTGAGGAGCAGAGAAATGGTGGTGCATCTTCTTCAGGAGGAACTTCAAAAGAAGCTGTCTTCTACTCAAATGCTAGAAGACGTAGAGGCAAAGGTAGAGGAGGCCGATATGGAGGCCGTGGTAGAAATCAGAATATGCAGCAAACTCAAGAAAACCAGTCCTATGGAGGAGGACGTGGTAACTCTAGAGGCAGGGGGAGCCAAAAAGGTCGTGGTGGATGGCAAAGAGGCCAAAATGCAAACTTCAATGTTGAATGCTACTATTGTGGTAAATTGGGTCATATGGCTAAAGACTGCTATAAAAACCAGAATGACATCATGAATGGAAAATTGCAACAAGGGAATTATGCATCTTCTAGTAGACAGGGTGATGACAGAAATGAGCATTTGTTTATGGTGCAGCACATGACCAATTCTGTGATAAGTGCAGAAGAAAGCAACGATGTATGGTATGTTGACTCAGGTGCATCAAACCACATGACAGGTCATGCAGAATGGATGCAGGACGCAAGGAAAATGGAAAAACCAGGATTTGTGGAGACTGGTGATGATACTGCACATCCTATTGTGCAGATTGGAAAAATTCATTTGTCTATGCAGGATGGGAAAAAGAAATACCCAAGAACCTGGTTTCTATTGGTCAAATGGTTAAGCATGGCTTGCAGGTCAGATTTAATTCTCATGGATGCTTTGTTGAGGATATGAAAAATAAAGGTCGCTTAATAGCAAAAGGAAAGAAGAAGGGCAGAATGTTTACGTTGGAAGCAGACATGCCTGAATTGAGTGCAGCAATGTTTGCACATGGGACCGGTGTAGTTGCAGATATTGATATCTGGCATAAATGCATTGGTCATGTTAATGTACAGTGAATTAAATCAATGCAAGCCCAAAATATTATTGCAAGATTGCCTAAATTCAAGGTTGCAGAAATGCATAAGGTATGTGAAGCCTGTCAATTTGGAAAACAGGCAAGGAAACCATTTCCTAGACATGTTCAAGAGAGTAAGAAGCCATTGGAATTAATCCACTCTGATGTGTGGACTACTAAAGCTGCATCTCTTGGAGGCTGTCATTATTTTGTCACTTTTATTTATGACTATAGCAGCAATGTTTGGGTATATTTTATGAAAAAGAAAAGTGAAGTTTTTGGGCATTTCAAAACTCTTAAAGCTATGGTTGAAAAAGAAACAGACCTGCAAATAAAATGCCTAAGGTCAGATGGAGGGGGAGAGTACCTCTCAAATGAGTTTGCAAGGTTCTTGCAGGAGCATGGCATAAAGCAACAATATTCATGTAGTCATACCCCACAGCAAAATGGAATTGTAGAAAGAAAAAATAGGCATATTGGAGAGGTATCTCGTGCCATGCTCAATGAAAAAGACCTACCAGATTTTTACTGGGCTGAGGCAGTTGCTACAGTAGTCTACATAATGAACAGGACTCCCACTGAAGCAATACATGGCATGGCTCCAAAGGAGAGGTATACTGGTAGGAAACCAGATATTTCTCATTTGAAATTTTTTGGTTGCATTGCCTATGTTCATGTGCCAGATGAGTTGAGATCCAAGTTGGATCCAAAAGCTGAGAAGTGCATCTTTATTGGTTATTCTCTGCAGCAAAAAGGGTATAGATGCTATAACCCTTCTACTCGTAAGTTTACAGTGAGCAGAGATGTTGTTTTCGATGAGATAAGTAGCTGGTATAAACGAGTAAATGTGATTGATAATGTAGATGCACAAAATGGTAATGCTGCATAGAATTCACAGCAGCAGTCACAAGATATTAGTGGACCTAGAGCATCCTCTAGTAGTGGTTCACATTCTTTGCCATGGACAGGCAGATTGAGATCAGGAGAATCGTCTCAGACTAATGCAGATAGTGGTATGCAGTTATCATGAAAAGGAAAAGAGAAGGTAGATCAGCCCATGTTTGATGTGAATGCAGGTCACTCTTATGTGGATGGTGAATCGAGTGGCTCAGAACAGAGCATTGATGATGAGTTGGGTATTCCTTCTATTGTTACACCTGGAGTAAGGAAGACCAGGGATGTTTTGAGAGCACCTGGGAGTGAACCTACTTTGCGTAGGTCTACCAGAGCTAGGTATCCTATGGATAGGCTGAAATATGATGGATTTACAGCCATTCACTATGCATATATGGTCAAAGTGATACAGGAACCAGAACCCACTTCTTTTGAATAAGCCATGGGAAAACAAAAATGGGAGAAAGACATGGATGAAGAAATGGATGCCTTGGAAGCAAACGCTACATGGGAATTGGTAACTTTGCCTAAAGATAAGAATGCAATTGGTTGTAAGTGGGTTTATAAGGTGAAGCACAATGCAGATGGTTCTGTGAACAAATACAAGGCAAGATTAGTAGTCAAGGGGTATGCACAAACATATGGCATTGATTATGAAGAAACATTCAGTCCGGTTGCAAGGATGGCAACCGTAAGAGCAGTCATTGCTATGGCTACATCAAAGGAATGGTCTTTACATCAGATGGATGTAAAGAATGCCTTCTTGCATGGTGATTTGCAAGAAGAGGTATATATGGAGTAGCCACCAGGTTATGTGCATGATGTTCATCCTGAGTTTGTTTGCAGGTTGAAGAAAGCCTTGTATGGCTTGAAGCAAGCACCTAGAGCATGGTCTGACAAGATAGGAAAATATCTTGTCACTATTGGCTTTCAGATTTCCAAGGCAGATTTTTCACTTTATGTGAGAAAAACAGAGAAAGGTATTATGCTACTTGTCATTTATGTTGATGATTTGATTATGATAGGTGACAGTGATGAAGATATCCTTCATGTGAAAATGCTATTGAAGTAGAAGTTTGAGACGAAGGATTTGGGAGAGCTGCGTTATTTCTTGGGCATTGAGGTGATTAGATCACCAAGTGGGATACGGCTCTTGCAGAGTCAGTATGGATTGGACATGCTATCCAAATATGGGATGACAGGTTGTAAGCCTATTTCAGTTCCTTTGGAGCAAAATGTGAAGCTAAGCGTAGATGCAGGTGAGCTTTTGGAAGACCCTACTATGTACAGACGCATAGTAGGAAGTTTGATTTATATGACTATTACCAGGCCAGATTTGAGCTACGTTGTTGGATTCGTAAGTCAGTTTATGTAGGCTCCAAGGAAACCACATTTGGATGCGGCTAGACGTATACTCAGGTATGTGAAGTCCACATTGGAGTATGGACTACTTCATGAGACTGGGGTTCAGATACAGTTGCATGGATACACTGATGCTGATTGGGCTAGTAGTATTTTTGATAGACGATCTACCAGTGGATATATGTTCTCTTTTGGGAGTGCTGCAGGACTTGGAGCAGCAAGAAACGGTCTACAGTTGCCTTATCGAGCACAGAGGCTGAGTACAGGGGTGCAGCAATGGCTGCATGTGAGGTAGCTTGGTTGCATAAGCTACTTTATGATATGCATCAGCCTACAAATGGGCCATTTGTCATTTATTGTGACAACATGAGTAGTATATACTTGGAAAATAACCCAGTCTATCATGCTAGAACAAAGCACATTGAGGTGCATTATCACTATGTGCGGGAGAGGGTTTTACTAGGTCTTATTGATCTAGTTTATGTCAGCACAGAGGATCAGGTAGCTGACATATTTACGAAGGCATTGGGCACAGAGAAGCTGTGCAAGTTCAGAGACCTGCTTGGTGTGCAGAAACTGGGATTGAACTCGAGGGGGAGTGTTGAGATATCGAGCTCCACTCGTGATATGCCAGGGTGACCGTTGTGCATTTATGTCACCGACTTGTTAGCTGCAGATGCAGTTGGTACACCGCCCATGAATAATAGCTAGATGACAGCTATCCTTATCTACTCTAGTTTGTGGCTCAGTTAGTATGCCACCTTAGTTAGTTGAGTTTGGTTTGAGACCCATATATAGGGTTCTTCTATTTCTTTGTACTTGAGTTCTTTTGGCTTACACAACTAAGAAGAGGAAAACTGTTTTCAGCCTCCACCTGTGTGTGTATTCCCCCATTGTGCAAGCAAGAAAGCTACAAGTGAGACTCCTTCCTTCTCTCCCACAATCTTGACATTATGAGGATTTGTTGTTCTCTGATGACCTTCTGTAACCCTCTATAAACCTTCTGTAGAGCCTCTGTCTCTGCTCTGTTCTTGTTCTGTTCTATTTTGTAGATCTTCCGTAAGTGTTCTGTAGAATGTATGTGTGACTTTGGAAAAGCTTTCTAACTTTTGGAAAGGATGAATCTAAGTTCATAAGATCTAAAACAAATGGAAGAAGCAGCTGCTGAAGACTGAAGGGACATTGACAGTAGTAAGTTATGAAGAGACACTATAGTGGCTCTGGTGCCCTTTCATACCTCCCATACCTCTTGAGAGGTTTATCCACGACCTAAGAGGGATTATTAAGTGTAATTATTAATTATTGTAGTGAGGAGATGATGTATTATTGAGAGTGTATGAGTGTGTGAGACATCATATGCGAGAGATAGCCAATTCTATGAAAACAGTGTATCTGTATATGAGAGATTGAGAGAGAAAACTATGAAGACATTGAAGATGAATACTATGTGATTGATTTCCATTCAAAAATGGCGTATTCTTTTATGTTTCTTGTTCTATTGATGGATTCTATGAATATGTAGAAGATTTTGGTTGATTCTATCAAATCCGTGGGAGATATCTACTATGATGTTGCGTGAAGATTTGTTATTTTCTTTATTTTGGTGATCAAAAGAATGAAATAAAATCTTGTTGATGTTACAAGATAGATTTTCTTGAAGTATAATCCCCTTTTCCTTGGTGTCTCTCTTAGGGCTCCATGTTTTTGGTGCGCAGCCGAGGAAACTTGCCATCAACAAGCATCAGAAGAGGCTGAAAATAAAAGAAATGGCATTGCTAAGAAGGAAAGAATTCAATGGATGTTTGCAAAGTAGGAAATAAAGAGTGGGAGATTCTCATTATCAAAGCCACTTTCCACAGGAATTTCATCCCACAATGGTGGAAACATATTACCATCATGATGCAAGCTCTATGCAGTGGACTGTTTCCTCTTTCTATTGAAGCAACAAAAACTTGCATCTTGGTGGCAAATTATTTGAAAACAGACTGAAGAGCAGAATTAGAGAGAATGATTATCCATGGAAGATTTGGTATTCATTAAGAAGTTTCCAGACATTATTAAGTGGGAGATCATGAAGAAGCTTTAAGAGTCATGGCCTATGGAGGTTCACAAAAACAAGAAAGAAAAGAGTTGGAATTTGTTCGTGGATGCCCAACAGCAAGGTACGTGGGATGCTTGGTGCACTGACAATCTTTTGTTTGTCCAATTAGCAACCCATTGGAAGTTGGTAGACAGAGTGTTTTTCACAACATACACTGTTGAAACCCTCAGAAGATGGCATTGTTATAATGATGGCACAACAATGATCCTAAGAAGAACGAGTTTTGATACTTTCAGAACGGAATATCTTTCCCTCTGTAGTGGTTTGAAAACTGAATTCAGAGATGTTGAAAAGAAGGAAACAGAAGAGATGTTGGCCAAAGAATCCCCCAGAGACTGAAGCCCCTCTCTGATTCTATTCTATTGAGTATTGAACAACTGGTTGGAGCCAAGCCCCTGATGAATGATGCAATCAAGAGGCAAGCGTTAGAACGAGTCCAGAGGTATGTGAGAAGAGAGAAGGCAATAAACAAGGCTGAGAACGAGCTCATGGTAGAAGCCTCCTTTGATACTCTAAAAGCACTCTTTACAGAAGTCCCCATGGCAACTCAAGGTCCCCTTTCTAGTCAGATTTGTCCTAGAAATATTGATGATAGGCCAACAAATGTAGTCCCATTGCTAATTTTTAAGGGAGAGTACAATGAAGACCCTGATCTTCATGTAGCAGAATTTATGGTAGCATGTGTGGCTAACAATGCCAGAACCCCTGAGCATTGGTTAGCAATATTCCCCACCACTTTCAAGGGCGTGGCGTTTCAGTGGTATGAGAGACAAGCAATAAGAACTTTTGGCACATGGGAGACCTGAAGTTCACCTTCCTCACTAAATCCAGGCGTGAAGGTTTTGAAGAGGGGATGTGAGAGGAGTTTATGAACCTAAGTCAGTCCTTTGGAGAAAGAGTAGAAACTTATGTCTCGTGAATGGAATCCATCTTGAAGAGATGGACTAACCATCATTTGGACGAAGGTATCCAAAAAGGATTGTTTCTCAGAGGCCTACAACCAAAAGTTTGCAAGTTTGTGGAATTAAGAAGACCAGTCAATCTGCAAGGATGAAGTTGAAGCAAGGCTGTCAATGACTCCAGGAAGAGGAGTCTTACCTCCTCCCATGACAGGAATGGTATGCCCACCAAATGCAGTCCCAGGGACAGTTCCCTACCCCTATCCCCAAATACAAACAGTGCTGCAGTATAATGCACCTAATCTAGTGTGGGCAATAGTGCCTCAAATGATGGTTCAACCACAACAATAGTGGCCTCAAACAATTCCTCCAATGGTGGCGACTCAACAGTAGTGGAACCCTACCAACTAGAATCAACAATCCCAAGTCTCAGGAGCTCTGAAAGAATCAGAACCAGAATAGAGGACCCTCTCGATCAACCCAACCAGTGTATGCAGTAATTACAGAAGCTTCCCAAAACCCTACTACAAGTACTTTAGGAGGTGAAAATATGAAGGACTACTTATCCAACTCAGTTGCAAGTATCAAGAAAGATCTAATGGATGTGATTACAGAGCAGCTACAGACGTTGAAGGTGAATATCTCCAATATTTCCATCCCTGCGGGAGCTGGAAGAGATGTGATGTGTTCTAATACATGGTGTGGAAAGTGTCATCAAGTGGGACATTTAGCCATTGAATGTACCCAAAAACGAATCATTCCTGGAGCCTTTTATTCCTACTATTTGCGAAAGAACTATACAGAGGATATTTGCTCTCTCTGAAAGAGATGCACGAACGAAGACAAAAAGATGAAAATGCAAGATTCAACTTGCTAGAATCCAAAATGACAACACAGGATATTGGAACAAAGCCTAGGGAGTTTGGTCCTAATTTCTGTCCAATGAGGTTTCCCTCTCAAAGTTACAGAGGACGACAACCTGGCAGTGGTCAGAGATCAGAAGTGGAATGTTACAGGTGTGGAGAAAAGGGTTACATCTCCTCAAATTATCCAAACCCTAGAAGATCTGTGGATTACAAGCCCTTATGTAGCCAATGCAAAGGAGAAGGTCACACTGCAAAGGACTGCCCAAGTCGAGCCCCTGTTAAGGTCAATGCCGCTGATAGCCAAAAGAAGGCACAAGAGCCTGCCTCCAATTTGGTAGAGTTGGAAATTGCCGCTATCACGTGCACCACGAAGAAGGAACTAGTTGTCCAGAAAGAGAAAAACTCTCCTGCCAAGATTGTGAAGTTCAACTTGCCAATAGAGGGATAGAGCAGTACAGAGAGCATTGCAGTGCCACGAAAAGTCACAGAGACAGTCCCAGAAATAGGACCAGAGGTCCAGGAGATAGACGATACAGAAGAACCTCCAGAAACAAAGGAAGTGCCGATGGTGCCATTGATAGAAGAAAAATGAAATATGAAAATGGGTGTATCCCCATTCCCCAACAGGCTTGAAAAGCATGTGGATCCTATCAAAGAATATGACTTGGTAAAAGACCTAAACACTTTTAAACCTAACTTAACATTTTGACAGTTGCTAATGCTGTATCCTAGTTGTCAAAAGAAATTCAGATGCATCTTGACAAGAAGACGTGGACTAAGGATTGCTCCTTCAATAGTGACCAAGACCAATAAGGCCCCGTAGCCTGTAAAGGAAGTAGATGTGACTAACGGCTTTCTAGATCCTGGAAACCCAGAGATTAGTGTATGGATCGAAGGATGCTTTATTTCAGATGCAACCTACACAGTGGCTTATCAGATTGGTAGACCAAAGCAGAATTAAACCGTTGGGCATCCTCCCATATGTAAAAATAACCCTTGCAGGAAAAGATTACTGGCTGATCTATTTGGTGGTTAAACTAGATTCTTATGGGACCTCATACCCTCTGTTGTTGGAAAAACCTTGGCTTTTTGAAGCAAGAGCTAAGACAGACTGGTTCAAAGGAACCCTAGCCCTAGGCAGAGGATCCAACAAAGCGGTGTTGAAATTGTATGGATCCATATCCATAGAAGTCATAACTGACTCCTCAAACAAAGTAATAGATGGTACATCAGGAGACGAAAAGGCTGTTAAACAGATCTTTTTCAAGAAAACAGAGGCACAGTCCCTAACAGTGGGCATTGTAAGCCAACTACCAAAGGAAGCAAAGTCTTTGTCCATGGGAGAATACCTCCTGCCTCAACCCCAATTGAATTCTGAAATCGCCTCTGACAGCGAAATAGAAGCATGGATGTACTGTTCTCCCTGTTACATGGCAGTCGTAGAGACAGTAGTAGAGACAGAGCCAGAGACGGAAGCAGAAGCAGAAACAGACACAGAGGTGGAGGATCTGTTCTTCTCCTACAAAGCCTCTGCAAAAGCAGAGACAGAGCCTCCAGAGGAAGAGGATGAAAATGATGAGGAAGGAAACTAAGCAAGTTATGAAAGTGCAGTTGAAGAAGATCCTCTAATAGTGGACGATATTGTTGATGTCCCTATAGAGACCTAAGAGGCCGAAGATCTCGAGGTGTTGGATGGAATGACCATGGTTCCATTTGAGTTGACCAATGGACCACAACATATGCAAAATCTGTATAAGCAATGGATCAAAGGCATAAAAATTAAGTTCACCAGTGGCTCCTGTCGCCCTGACCATTCATTTTGGAGAAAAGATGATGATGATGCCCCCTGTCAACAGAAGCTAGAGCCATTAGAGCCATGACTTCTAGAAGGTCTGTGCTATGTGACATTCCTAGACGCATCCTCGAAGATGAATCCCTAAGTCCAGAAGATATCACCACTCATAGAAGCAAACAAAGCTATGATACCCTTCCAGTAATCTCAACAGAAAAATGAGTCATCTGTTCAGAAGGAGGGCACTGGTTCTAGTGGAATATCAGACGATGACACTACTCCCTTGAAAGAGTCAGACCTCTATCTAGAAGCAATCCGTGGGACATTTATCTGCGAAGTGGAAGGTGAAAGACAAGTGACGTTCCTGGATACTGATGGTACTGAACATCACGTGAAAGTGGATCTCAATCTTCCAGAAGAAGAACTAGTGGCCCTACAAAATCTACTAAAGGAGAACTTAGACGTGTTTTCTTGGTCGTACAAAGACCTAAAGGGGATTGATCCCACAATATGCCAATATCACATTGACCTAGAGCCTGATGCCAAACTTGTAAGGCAAAGACAAAGGTATATGAATCCTAATTATTCTGCTCTGGTGAAGGCTGAATTATTGAAACTTCTTGAAGCCGAGTTCATTTATCCCATAGCTAATAGTGAATGGGTTTCACCCATTGTGGTAGTACCTAAGAAGAACAGGAAACTTCGAATATGTGTAGACTTTCGAAAGCTGAACTCGAAGACAAAGAAGGATCATTTTCCTATCCCTTTTACAGACAAACTGTTGGACACAGTGGCAGGCCATGAGTTGTATTCCCTCTTGGATGGATTCAGCGGATATAACCAAGTCCAAATTACAGAAGAGGACCAATCTAAAACAACCTTCACCACAGAATGGGGGACCTATGTCTATAGAGTGATGCCATTTGGGCTCTGTAATGCTCGTACCACCTTCCAACGAGTAATGATAGTGCCTTCCAGAATCATTTGCATGATTTCATTGAGGTGTATCTTGATGACTTCTATGTCTATATCTTAATACAAGAGCATTGGGGACACCTAGAGCAATGTTTTGATAGATGCCGAGGGTATGGGATTTCTCTCAACCTCGACAACTGTGTCTTCGGCATTTCATCAGGAGCTCTTCTGGGCCATATTGTCTCTACATAAGGGATTGCAAACAGACCCGACGAACATAGAGAGGATTGTTGCCTTGGCAGCACCAACAAACCTCAAGCAATTGCAAGGATTTCTTGGCCATGTGGGCTACTACAAAAGATTTATTGCACATTTTGCAACCAAGGCAGCCCCTTTGCACAAGCTCCTAAGGAAAGATGTGGATTTCCTTTGGACCGATGACTGCGAATGAGCCTTTAATACCCTAAAACAGTGCCTTATCCAAGCACCTATCTTGCAACCTCCTGATTGGACGAAGGAGTTTCATGTACACATAAATGCATCAGTTGAAGGGCTAGGTGTTGTCCTATGTCAAAAGGGCCCCTCTAAATTAGATCAACCAATATATTATGCAAGATGAAAGGTCACTGATAGGGAACGGAACTACACAGCCTCTGTCTCTGCTCTGTTCATGTTCTGTAGATCTTCTGTAAGTGTTATGTAGAATGTATGTGTGACTTTGGAAAATTTTTCTAACTTTTGGAAAGGATGAATATAAGTTCAAAAGAGCTTAAAAAAATGGAAGAAGCAGTCCTGAAGACTAAATAGAAGACTGAAGTGACAGTGACAGTAGTAAGTTATGAAGAGACACTGTAGTGGCTCTGGTGCCTTTTCATACCTCCCATACCTCTTGGGAGGTGCATCCATGACGTAAGAGGGATTATTAAGTTTTATTATTGAGTATTTTAGTGAGGAGATGATGTATTATTGAGAGTGTATGAGTGTGTGAGAGATCATATGCGAGAGATAGCCAATTCTATCAAAACAATGTATCTATATATGAGAGATTGAGAGGGAAAGAAGACATTGAAGATGAATACTATGTGATTGATTTCCATTCCAAAATGGTGTATTCTTTTATGTTTCTTGTTATATTGATGGATTCTATGAAGATGTAGAAGATTATGGTTGATTCTATGAAATCTGTGGGAGATATCTACTATGATGCTACGTGAAGAATTGCTGTTTTCTTTGTTTTGGTCATCAAAAGAATAAAATAAAAGCTTGTTGATGTTACAAGATATATTTTCTTGCAGTAGAATCCCCTTTTCCTTAGTGTCTCTCTTGGGGCTCCATTCATGAATCATTTTGGAAGGTCTTGTGGTTTTTGTTGTTCTTTTGTCTATGTTTCTTTAGGTAGTTTCCATCATTCCTCCCTTTGGAGGTTTTCCTAGTAGGGAAGACTTCATGGGAGAGATGATCAGACACCTTGGCCGCTCTCCCACAGCCGACGAGGTGTTCAGTGTCATGTCTGAGACGCCTCTAACGTCTTTGCCTGGCACTACTTCCCAGACTCCACATGCAGGTACTCCACATGCAGGTACTCCATATGTAGGTACTCCATATGCAGGTACTCCACGTGCTCCACGTGCATTGGCTGAAGCACAAGCATCTGCAGAAGCACGTGCATCTGCAAAAGCTCGTGTGTCTAGCGAGGCAGAGGGTAGTTGACAGAGAGGGAGGAGGGAGAGTCGAGGGGGAGTACGAGGCTTGTGTGGGGGTTGCCTAGGAGGTGGCAAGCGATCACCCTTACCAATAGATCACGTAGAGGAGGTTGTACGCCAGTACTATAGAGTTATAGATGCTGGTGGCATCTTTCATGATGATGAGGGAAGGGATGTAATGGCGTACATGAGGAGCGTCGTGCATGCAACATATAAAGATTATTTCATTGCCTTCAAAAATCAGAAAAGCGGCTTATGGCAGAAGGTGTTGAGGGTAGTCCATAGGAGGTACCCAAATCCTGAGGGTCAGCAATTCTCGGATGATGGGGGATGTACAAAAGTGAGGGATATGCTTCACAACAAAAGATCCCACCTCATGACACGGGCCAGGGACTCACTGCGGAGGCTGGAGGAGGGGCGTGGAGCCTATAGCCAACCACCTATGTGCCACCGCATAGAGTGGAAGAAAGCCAAGAAGAAAGCAGCTGAGAAAGTGAAGAGTCGCCAGCACGCAAAGGCGCGACGGATCCAAATGGAAACCATGGGATCGTCGCATTATGGATCGGGTGGCAAAGAGTCGTGGGAGACAGAGTTTGTAAGTATATTTTGATTTCTATTTTTTTAAAATTTATATTCCTTTCAATTCTTTATATATTTTAGTCTAATATATTGTGACTCATAATTGTTTGTATATCTCTAAATGTTTTGCAGACTACCATCGTTGGTAGGACACCTACTCCTAGAGAGGTAGGTTACCATCGAGGTATGTTTTCTTACTTTCCTATTAAAAGTATAGCTAATTATAACTTTTTCTCCACCTTGTCTATGTAAGCAACCCTTATCTTTTGTGTGTGTAGGCAAACCCGGATGTGGAGCATAGCGAGGAGGGGGATAGCGACGCTAGTAGCCATGGTGGTACTAGCGAAGATGTTTCCTCTTCAGATTCATAGAGGAGCACCATACCTCCTCATGAGGCCTTCTTTTCTTGTATATGTATGATATCTCTTTGAGCCTATTGGTTACGGCCACGCTTTAGGTCGCAAGCACTTAAACTTCCCTTGTAAATGCTTTTGATATATAATGAATACATGGACTTTTATTTTCAATTCTCGTGCTCGTAAGATACATTGTCTTTTTCCCAAATACACAATCTGATGTATGGGAGGGGGGAAAAAAACCAGAGAGCATGTGGTGCTCTCTGGTTTTTTTTTTTCCAGTTCTGTTTTGCGCGTCTATCCGCGCGTCTAAATTGCAGAAAATTCGCGTTTATACGCACGTCTATAATGCAAACTACACGTGCTTATACATGCGCTTCATAATTCAAATTTAAAAAAGAAATTAAATATCTTTTTTTTAAAAAGGACATTTTTTTGTTTTCCGTTCGCGTCTACCAGTGCTTGTAAAAGCGCGTCTACCAGCGTGTCTATATGCGCGTGTATATGTGCGTTTATTGCACGTCTATTTGTGCGTGTAAATTCGTTGATACATGCGATTATAGACGCGAAATTGTAGACGCGCAAATAGACGGGCGGATAGACGCACCCGTAAGAATTTCTCTATATTCAAAAATCGCGTCTAAATGTGCGTCTATGAGGCCTTTTTGTTGTAGTGCATGGAAAGGATACATAAAGCATGTTTTAATTTACATAGGAAATTTAAATGCATTGGAAAATTTATATACTCATTCGATTTACAAAGTTTAGTTGCATGTCGAGTACTTGCATTTGCTTGCACTTCCGTGGTCAAGGGTAGTTGCATTTTCGAACGTATGATGCATAAGTTAAAAGATGAAATTGTGCGAAGGCGTCCTTGTTGCATCTCGCAAAGGATAGGGCATATAACACATAACACACTTATGTAATAAATTCCTGGTTGTGTCTCGTGTATAAGGTAATCGTAAACAATCATTAAATTATGTCTAAATAGTTGCATTAAAAGGAAAAGATTTATGAACTTTGACAATAAAACATATATTATGCAATTCGCATGCAAATGGATAGTTACATTTTAGGTTGAGATAAGCGGTAAAAGAAGGATTAAATCAATGATGTACTCATTGGCATCTAGTCATGAAAAAATGATGCATCCATGCATAGAGTTCTTTTATCAAAGTTTGAATTTGTAAAAGGATGCATCTTCATTAAAATACTAAAGCTTGAATTCGATGTATAAAATGTAGGGTTTATAAGAATAGCTCTGAATGTCAATCAATATCGCATAGGGCAAGGAAAATAAAGATCACTATAGATCCTATAGTTGCATAAAGGCAAAATGTCTATAGTCTTGAAATTGCATATTTGCATGGAATGATACATCTCATACATCTTGCAGTTATTTACATCTTTTAGGAAAATTATTTGCATCTCTAAGGGAAAGATCACCTCTAACCGTAAGACAATTAGATCAATTAGGTAAATCGCATGTAATTGTGTAACTCACATGAGCTTCATAAAGGTGTGAATAGTTGGCATACGAGGAACACCTCAATGTGTTGGGTTAGGTTAAGTTATGTTAAAATTCTGCCTAGTATCCCACTTGGGATGCCGATTTAATATTTTCGATCTCAAAGGTCCCACCCACATTCTCGAAATGTTAGGATTATCTAATCGCCCGTGCAAGAATGATCTAGGGTTCTCACCCTAAGGATCAGATGACCAAATGCTAGACATCCGCAAGGAATTTAGGAACCCTAGGGCCAAAACATTTATCGGCCTAGTAGGGTTAGGGTTTGGATTGGGTCAAGAGGACTCGCAAGCCCTTATCTTGATCAAAGGTATTCTTGATCAAGAAATATCATACGAAGAAAGATATAATCCCCACAAGTCAGATACTGACACCTATCTTGTGCTATAAGCTGCAACGTCGTATGCTCTTGTGTCTAAATCACAAAATAGTATTGCCACTCCTTAGGCCAAGTTTGGTGAGTTCTAATTACAAGTCTAAATTTCCTAGGAATTGAGTATTCGTCATGCTTCAACACTCTTCCTTGAAGACTGATTTGTCAAGCCAGGGTAGTAATGAATTGCCAAGAAAGCAATTGACCAGCCAAGTTAGGGCGACGAAGTTGTCCAGGATTTATTGACCATAATATAAGGAAACCTAAAGTAGTGACAATTTGGGTCAGAAGGGTATAAACCCTAACCCAAGGAAAAAGGGTAAACAAGCAACTCAGCTTATGAAACCCTTGGGGTCTTGCCAAGTCGCGATTGATCCCGGATCGAATGCTGGAAGTATTCGGGGAGAAGGAATCACACCTTAGCAGTTGGTCGTACAAACGACCACTGGAATGCTCGTGATTGGACACTTAGGGGCACTGTTTGTACTTCTTTGCTCAAGGAACTAATTCAGGAAAAACAACTAATGCTTCAAGTTAAATCCTGGAGGGAGAGCCAGTATCAGTTACCTCCGATTGTCTGCCTGACCCTATCCAAGGGGGTTGTTAGCCGCACCGGGTACATGGACCGAACCCGCCGCGAGAGGTCTCTCCATGGGTACTACTTGGAGTAGGAGGATGCTTGGGTGCCAGTGGAGGCTCTGGCCGTAAATTCCTTGCCTCCGGATCCTGCACAAGAGGCCGACGTGACTCGAGGTGGGATCTCCAGGCCCGTATACTAGTCAACAGGTGGAACTTTGAATAGTGATCCCTGAGGATTGCTGGGATAGTCTTCGGGCAGGTTATTTGATGTATGCCAAAGACTGATAAATAAAGATCAAATGTTGAAAAAGGAACTTGCTTGACATTGTTTTTCTGTGTTAGTGCCTAAGTTACGTGAAGGAACTAGTGATTAATTGGTTAATTAAGGAAGTTATTTTTGCTTGTCAAACTAAATGTGGTAGGTAATTAGATAACTAAGCAACCCGAGGAAAGTGCAATGGACATGACTCTGAGTCCGTCCTACGGAAGGGTGGTCCCGATTGGCCGGGAACTTTTCTCAAAAGGAATTGACTGCGAGGTAACATTGACCTAGAATCAATAGAGTTAGAGTCCCGATTTATGCTATTTTAGGGGAACGAAATGGGACTATGCCTTATGGACAGAGAGGTCGAGCTTCCCATCCCTCTCGTTTCCCATTCTTCTTAAATCAAGTGCAGTATAAATCCGCTTCAAGCCTGATGTTTTCTGCGCAAGGTAGTCCATCGACACCAGCTACCTCCTAGGAACTTGACTATTAGGAAAACCCTAATTCAAGTCGGTTCTAAGTGGGAATGGCCAAATGCTTCCACTTCGTGGCAGACTCGGGAAGACCTTGATCGCAAACCCCGTGACATTCCTTGTGAGTGCCGGGTGGTGCTTTCTAGACTCTCTTCCCGATGGGCTGCTAAGACGTGTCCCACAAGTGGACAAGGGGGACACGTTACATGTGTACATTGTATTGTGTATGGAAGAAGAAGAAAAAAAGAGTAAGAAAATATTTTGGCCTCCATCTCTCTTCTTATGCTTTTGAGTGAGCTTCCTCTTATGTCTATGGTGTGTGTTTGGCACAGTAGCTCAAGCAAGTCCCCCCGTCACGCAATTCTGAACACTATTATGATAGGGAATTTCTTCATTTTCTCCCGTAATATAAATTTTTTTCTTTTCTTTCCCCTACTCCCAAGGGTGTTCCCACCCACAAGGGATTCACTAGTAGTAATAAGGAGATGTCACATGCATGCAAGAAATATATGAAAATACCCCTTATCTACCTCCTATTTATGGGACCTTACCTTATAAAATGTGCCTTCCTTTCCTTAAATAAGCCCCCTCCCTTACACTCACGTGGTACCATACGGTAAACTCTAGTGGACCCCCCCAGGTTCCCACCTTTTCCTGAAGAGTAGGATGGCAAAGATCAAAGTTCTTTTCTCCCATAACCTTTTTTTTTTTTCAAAAGCAAGAATACTAATGTTCAGAACTATCCACGCCACATCTATCGGATTGGAAGGAAGGGGAATAGATCATATACATGAGCTAGAATAGAGGGTACATAAGAAATCATCCTCTTCATCAATACAATCCAAATGATGATGACGATCAAAGGCAACATGAGAAGAATTAAGGAGCAATACCAAAGGGGAATAAGAGCTATCTACTATAATTGTGAAGATCCCTAGGGAGGAAAATATTTCTTCACTTGATAGCCATTAATAATGGAGGGATCATCAAAGGCATCTACAACTTGTATCTACACAAAGCCATTAGGGTTGATTGCAAGTATCTTGTAAGGGCCCATCTAGCGCTATTGAAGCTTTCCATGAAACTTGCCAAAGAATGAATCATAGGCTAAGATAAGATCACTTTCTTTGAATTCCTTCTCCTTCGAGTCTCATCCAAACATTCTAAGTGCAAGAGATGGTGATGTAGAGGATCAGCATCTCCTAGTCATTTTGTGATAGCCACTCGCAAAGAGGATAATTCCAACTTAATAGGAAAGATGGCTTTTGTACCATAGACTAATCAAAAATTTGTATGTCGGTCCTACTGTGGCCATATGGGAGGTTCTTTATGCCCAGAAAGCTTTTGTAGGTTGATTGTCCCAATCATGACAATGTGCAACAATCGTCCATGTTGGCATTGAATAAAGGATCCGATTGGTGACTTCAACTTGGTCATTGTCTTTGGGGTAATAGGATGTGTCATGGACTTACGATCATAAATCTTGTAGATCTCTATTAGCTCTTCCATGACCTTATTTAGAAAGAGAGTGCCTCTATCACTAATGATGGGACCTAAAATGGGCTGGCACTGGTTATGGCACTAGTTGGACCTCATGCATACGACAGACAACCCCACCACACGGCCTCCCGGGCCAGGAGCGTCTAAAACTCACATTGCACTAAATGCTTATGACGATTTTGCATTTGTATCCAATATGTATTCCAATGTTCACCTTCCCTTCTCCTCAGAGGGAGATCCGATAACATATAGGTATAATGCCTCGTAATACACACATAGAGAAGCACCTCTCGGCTGATTGCCGTGGCTCCACTGCGACTCTCCTACACCTCGAGGATTATCCCTAAGATACGTTGCTAACACATATGACATTCGCACAAACTCCACTCTTTCATAATTCAGCATTCCAAGAGATTTTGATTTGCCTCACAAAACTTTCCCCAACGGAAACACCCATCTAACCTACAGCTTAGGTTTCTTGTCCTCTCAGCATTGGTTAAAGTTTATCAAATAAGTGCAATGCATTCCAGGAGATACCACATGGCATGCTTGATGCAAGGTGAATGACGATTGTGCACAACCATTTTATGATAAAAAACCAGCCATGTGAGGTGTGGAAAATAACCCTTTCATGAATTTTAACTAAGCGTTACGTGCTGCGCTGCTTTAGGGACTAGCACCGGAACTTTCGTGCTACTAGTCACCTATATTTACTTATGGAACGATCCCTAAATGCTATGCATAAAGAGGAAAATCAAAATTCGTATCTTTTCAGTAATTAAATCGTCGCACAAACTTCACCCCCCCACCGTTTAGGTGTTGCTGCGGTGCATAGGTGTAAATGGTTGTTTTGTATCATTTTTGTATGTAAAAAATAATAAACACGTACTATAACATAAAGGACAAGGCCAAACTGAGGCTTAACCTCATGCTTTAATGTTTCCAAACATTCACACACATAAATCTTATTTTTCCACATTTTTTAGCATGAAAACCCCAATTTCTCTCTATTTTTTGCTATTTTTCCCTATGTATTATTCATGAAAAATAGGTATTTTCTAATTTATTTGCATTGGCTTATTATTTTGACTGAAACTTAACATTTTCTCTAATCTTATCCCATTTCCACTTCTTTTCTCCAACTCAAAATCGAAAAAACCACTAATTTCCATTAAAAATGACATTTTACGGGTTTTAAAGAATTAATAACGGCTCTAAATCATCACGGGTTTTGTATTTATGTAGTTACATCCCTCAATCATGATGTAAAAAAGGTTCAAACGAAAATTCATTGCATATGAACAACATTTGGATCATGAAACAACAAAAACAAGTAAATTTCTTTGTAAAATTGAAGCATACTGTGTGTCTTGCGTGTTGCAGATTTTTTAATAATTATTCTGGGCAGCCCACAGACGACCAACAACCATTCTTCAGTGCTGAACCTCTTTCCTCAGCCTCCTCTTCATCTTGGAGCGATTCGATCACAGCCGGACAAGCATTCTTCAGCCCCTCTTCTTCTTGATTTCTTGAACATGAATTGCCTCTATGCAGGAGAGAGAGGGAGCAGAGAGAAAGACTAAAAATTAGAATTTCATTCCCTTCATCATATTGCATGTGGTTACCATCAAGATCTTGCCCTCTCTACATGGATCACGGATCTTCCCTTCTCTCACTACATGATTGAGTATCCAAGAGGCACATACATCCCCAAAAAATGGGGCGTCAATCAAAAAATGCCCCTCCCTGCATCACGACATGTTTTTGCATGTTTTTTTCATTTAGAGTTTCATTTCATTTCATTTATAAAATGCCCACTTCAAAAAAAACCACTTTCACACTGCTATGGAAGGGTTTTTAGCCTGTTTGGGGGTGCAAACGAACTCCGATTCGCGATCCGATTGGACGGCTGGCTCCATGGCATCGAAATCTACAAAGCTAGGCTCTGTCACACTCTTCTTGACTTCCAAATCCTATAGCCGCTTCACAACCCCGAACCTTGCAGGGATTAAATGGGGGATCAAACAACCTCGGAAATGGAGATCTGACACTTGCGTTGGATTCCTAACGTCATTTTACATCTAGGAAAACTCTAGCTCGGCCATCTACCACCATTTGATTTCCATGAAAATAAGCACTAGTGCTTTAGGGACTTGTCGCTTAAAATCGTACTGATTGCCACCGTCGCCTTCGATGAAGTCTATTTTTTCCCTGATATTTGTAATTTTTGGCTATTTCCAAGCACTTCTTGGCATAAAAAATCATCTATCATTGGCGACCACGGGATAGGGTGACTCAGCTCATCGAATCCTACGAAGAGATCTGCACATAAACAACAAAAAGGAGCATCAAGCTGATACAAAAAATACACAACACAACACATCATAGCTCATACCCTGTCCCTTGACAAAACCAACACATGAAATCCACGAGGAGTAGGCCTAGCATAATCTGATATAAAGTCTAAAGCTAGTCACTAACCAACTGATCTAACACAACCAAGCTAAAAAGAATGATCAAAGAGGTCATCCTAAGTGGTGGTCTGAACTACCTACCTAACTAAGGACAACTCAACCAGGAGCTCCTTCTAGGAAGGACTCCTATAGCCTTAGCAAGAAATATTTTCTTTTAGCACAGTTTTTCTTCTTTTAGGCTTTTATTTTTCCATACTTGGGTGTGCAAAAAGGAGGGAGCTGAGCGTAAGGACCCAAGGAGAACAAGGCATCGGCCTCAGGTCCTGTATCGGTACCCAAGAACCTACCAAGCCCTCGCAAGGCGACACTTAATCCTTTTCTAACACTCACTTTTATTTTCGCTCCAACCGTCTTTTATTTTCTTCTTTTATGGCAATATGTCACCCTAAGGAAGGGCCAGGCATCGGCCCCGGGTCTTGTCTCATCCCCAGGAACCTACCAAGCCTTCGCAAGGCAATAAACAATAGCTCAAGGATTTTTGTTTCTTTCCTTTTCTAGTTTTATAGGGGTTAGAACCCCTTTTTACACACCTCCATATATTCATATATTGTCTTTCAAATCTTTAGGGTTTTGTCTCTTTCCATCAGTATTTTAGTAGGCTTCTCTAATTGCCTCACAACTAACAGAAACTCCTAAAATGGCCGCCTAGCAAGTCAGCAGAATAGGGTCACTAGAACTCCCATCTAAAACAAGTCTTACAATGCCTAACAATGCCTTGCAGGAGGCAAGGACTACTCAGACCTCCCTCAAACATACCTAACCTAAACCTGGAACTTCATGCCTTAAGTGCCAGTTCCCAACAAACAAAAGAAGGTAACCCTTACACACACATATATCATTAATTACTTAAGGGAAAAAACTAGAAAAGGGAACGAAACCACCTGGAATGGCCACAAGAAGCTTCTTCGCAACAAAGGCTCCCTCCAGCGACTTTGTCAACCTATATGGTGCAATCACTAAAACAACAAAACCCCATTAACTATACCCACACCAAACAGACGAATGGCCCTCTAGGCCTAAAGAAATAGCACATTTCACTACAAACTAACTAGCCCTCTTGGCCTAAAATGGATAGTTCATTCTAATCCATGCAATATATGATCTCCTTGGCATATACATCACATCCTATCAAACTAATCAGGATACTAAGGATAGCATAAAATAGGAGGACTAGCCTCATGCTACTCATGCCAGTTAGCAAAAAGCTTGATCTACGCTCTTTGTAGATCCACTAGCCCAAGCCTTTCTATTGATATCTTAGGAATAATGGCCATCTCTTCTTGGGTACTATAAGCTGAATGAATGGCATCATTAGGTTGGTATATCTCATCCCCTTGGTAGTCGTCATTCAAACGGATCACTTGTCCCAACTTTCCAGTAACTCCTCCTATAGGGAGAATCATAGATTTATGATCATTCAACTCTTCTCTAATTGGACCATTACATATGTCAATGGTACAATCCAAACTAGACAGAGCTTCAAGCCTAGACCCATCACATAGATGCATCTCAGGGCGGCGGTCCTTATTTTCAGATGTCGCATTATGGCATTTAGTCGTATCCTCTTGGGAATCCATCAAAGCATGTCCACATGCAATTCCTGGCCCTTCATCACACACCAACAGTATTTTTAGGGGTTTTGGACCTCCAAACCCATCTCATATCCCTTTTCATATTCTTGGACTGCCTCAACTGCCCACATTATTCCAATGGACTCACTGTGGATTTATCACCATTACCAGATGGCCTCACAGCCTTATGGTTTCTATTTAGTACATGTGGACCTTTGGCATGCCGCATCTTCTTCATATGAGATGTCTTCCCTTTCCTTTGTCCACTCTGCAATTGCTTAGCCATAGGAACCATGATTTTACTAAAAGGAATAGCATCTACTCGAAAGCATGATTCATCTATAAATTGGAAAGGTCTCTCAAGAGCCTTACTAGGAGCACAACTAGAACCACTCATAGAATGCTCAGCTAATACCATCACAACCACCTCTCATGGAAGTGTTGCAAGCCTTGATGGGACTTACTGGGCTCGGAATCTTTTTATCCCCAAGGGGTATATTATCCTTACTATTGCCATTTTCTGCTTGGAGATTTTGGCTACCAAGGTTCCTCTCATAGGCTGCCTTGGTATCAACAAGTGAGCTATCTCCTTGTATAAATGGTTGGAATCTAGGATGCACTTGTACTGAGCAAGGAAAACTCCAAAAGTTTTCCCAACATCTCTGAATATGTCCCTCATAATCAATGGCATGCATCTTTGCTTCCCTTAACGACTTAGGATTCCGCAGTCCCACTTGGATTTTCATGTTAATCTCTAAGCCACTAAAAAAGAGCTCACATAGCACATCACTTGGCAATGCAGTAGCTCTTCTTGGCCAAAGCCTCAGAATATCATCAAAGGCTCTAGCATATTCTTTAATAGAAGGATAGGGCTCTTGCCTAATCTACATTAGTTGCCCTACAACTTTGGTCATAGGCACCTTCTTTTTATATTCATCTAAAAATCGATCACTCAACTCCTCAAAGGATTTAATAGACCCGCTTGGGAGGCTCCAGTACCGTTTTCTAGCCTCTCCCTTTAGGGTACTTGAGAATATGAGCATCCGATGAATATTATTGAACCCACTTGCAAGGCAAGTTAGGCCGTATTCTCGTAAATGCACCATCAGATCCTCATTCACCAGCCCATGAAACACTGGGAGATCCCTATAAGGAGGAGGGCATTTAGTCCTTTCCTTTGGGATTAGCATTTGGGAATTAAAATCCTCATATTCATGACCTAGCTCTAGTGTCGTGGGGTCTCCAACCTCTTCCATTTCCACCTTTATTGATGTAGGAAGGTTAATATCATCCTTGCTATCCCTTTCTGCCAACTCACAGAGTGGTCTAGGGAGTCCTATGCTACACACTAAGGAGTCTACTCTATCGCTTGATGTTGGTGTTTTAGTAATTCTATCCTCATTTGCTATTGTTTCCCTAGAATCAAAGGTAGGTCCTAATAGAACCTTCCTTTCTGATAAGGGTTTTCCACATATGTAGATATCGTCCAATGCTTTATAGATCTGCAAAATTGCGCTTTGGAACCCAATCACATCAGGCTCTAGCATTAGAGATATCTCCTGCTCATAGGCATATATTACTTTGACTAGTGGCATCATGGTCTTTTCCTTCAAAAACTTATTGCTTTTGAGGATCACAAATGACTGTGCCATCCTAACATCACTTTTGCTCCCTAATCTTTCCTCTAGCTCCCATGGACTATCTCTCATGATTACTCCATGGGTATTTTCCCATAGTGACCCAAACTCCAACATGGTGTCACTTTTAGGGCAAAGGGCAAAGCAATCAGCCACATTTCTAGCCAAAGATCCCACTAAACCATTTAGAATGGACAAGGTATCTTTAGGGTTACGGGGATTCCTAGGTTTCATCATCATGCTCATAGCTGAAACTTTAATCAGCCTATTTTAACGTCCACTACTTCAAGGTGACTATCAACTATATAATAAAGCTAACAGGTCCCTTATAAGACCAAGATTCGGAAACCACCACTTATAGGCAGCTCTCGGCAAACGCACCACTGATGGGACCTAAAATGGGCCAACACTAGCTATGGCACTAGCCAGACCTCATGCATACAACGAGAGACAACCCCACCACATGGCCTTGCGGGCCAAGAGCGTCTAAAACTCACTTTGCACTAAATGCTTATGACAATTTTGCATTTGTATCCAATATGTACTCCAACGTTCACCTTCCCTTCTCCTCAGATGGAGATCCCATAACATATAGGCATAATGCCTCATAATACACACATAGGGAAGCACCTCTCGGCTGATTGCCGCGGCTCCACTGTGACTCTCCTACACCTCGGGGATTAGCCCCAAGATGCGTCGCTAACACATATGACATTCACACAAACTCCACTCTTTCATATTTCAGTGTTCCAAGAGATTTTGATTTGCCTCACAAAACTTTCCCTAACGGAAACACCCGTCTAACGTACAGCTTAGGTTTCCTGTTCTCTCAATGTTGGTCAAAGTTTATCAAACAAGTGCAATGCATTTTAGGAGATACCACATGGCATGTTTGATGCAAGGTGAATGACGATTGTGCACAACCATTTTATGATAAAAAACTAGCCATGTGAGGTGCACAAAATAGCCCTTTCATGAATTTTAACTAAGCGTTACGTGCTGTGCTGCTTTAGGGACTAGCACCGGAACTTCCATGCTACTAGCCACCTATATTTACTTACGGAACGATCCCTAAATGCTATGTACAAAGAGGAAAATCAGAATTCGTATCTTTTCAACAATTAGATCATCGCACAAAATTCACCCCCCCTCACTGTTTAGGTGCTGCTACGGTGCATAGGTGTAAATGGTTGTTTAATATCATTTTTGTATGTAAAAAAAAATAAACATGTACTATAACATGAAGGACAAGGCCAAACTGAGGCTTAACCTCATGCTTTAACCTTGCCAAACATTCACACATATAAATCTTATTTTTCCATATTTTTAAAGCGCAAAAATCCCAATTTTCCTCTATTTTTTGCTATTTATTATTCATAAAAAATAGGTATTTTCTGATTTATTTGTATTGCCTTATTATTTTTACTGAAACTTAATATTTTCTCTGATCTTATCCCATTTCCACTCCTTTTCTCCAACTCAAAATCGAAAAAAACCACTAATTTCCATTTAAAATGACATTTTATGGGTTTTAAAGAATTAATAACAACTCTAAATCATCACAGGTTCTATATTTCTGTAGTTATAGCCCTCAAACATGATGCAAACAAGGTTCAAACAAAAATTCATTTCATATTAACAACATTTGGACCATGAAACAACAAAAACAAGCAAATTTCTTTGTAAAATTGAAGCATACCGCGTGTCTTGCGTGTTGCAGATTTTTTAATAATTATTCTGGGCAGCTCACAGACTGACCAGCAACCATTCTTCAATGCTGAGCCTCTTTCCTTAGCCTCCTCTTCATCTTGGAGCAATCCGATCACAACCGGACAAGCATTCTTCAGCCCCTCTTCTTGATTTCTTGCACATAAATTGCCTCTATGCAGGAGAGAGAGGGAGAGAGAGAAAGACTAAAAATCAGAATTTCATTCCCTTCATCATATTGCATGTGGTTACCATCAAAATCTTACCCTCTCTGCATGGATCACGGATCTTCCCTTCTCTCTCTACATGATTGAGTATCCAAGAGGCACATACATCCCCAAAAAATGGGGCATCAATCAAAAAACATCCCTTCCTGCATCACAACATATTTTTGCATGTTTTCTTCATTTAGAGTTTCATTTCATTTCATTTATAAAATGTCCACTTCAAAAAAAACCACTTTCACAGTACTATGGAAGGGTTTTCAGCCTATTTGGGGGTGCAAACGGACTCTGATTTGCGATCCGATTGGACGGCTGGCTCTGTGACATCGAAATCTACAAATTTGGGCTTTGTCATGCTCTTCTTGACTTCTAGATCCAGTAGTCGCTTCACAACCCTGAACCTTGCGGGGATTAAATGGGGGATCAAACGACCTCGGAATGGAGATTTGACACTTGTGTTGGATTCCTGGCATCATTTTACATCTAGGATAACTCCAGCTTCACCATCTGCCACCGTTTGATTTCCATGAAAATAAGCACTAGCACTTTAGAGACTTGCTGCTTAAAATCGTACTAATTTCTGCCGCCGCCTTCGACAACGTCTATTTTTCCCCTGATATTCGTAATTTTTGGCTATTTTTAAGTGCTTCTCGGTATCAAAAATCATCTGTCAACTAATCAAATCCAAGGGACTACTAAAGCAAGTGACAATGTTCTCATACAATAATAGAGCCATGATATTGCTATCATCTTGCTTAAGAGCTTTGGCTTCACACCGCTTTGTCACATAGTCTATATATAATAGAATGTATTTGTTCTACTTTCATTTGGTTGGAGGGTCAATTGGTCCCACAATACATTTCCCCATTTCTCAATTGGCTTCAAGGGAAGGATAGGCTATAGCATCATGGCACTACTTTTTGTAGGCTTTCCCATTCATTGATAAGAATCACAGTGCTTTTAATCATATGCATCCTTATGGAGGGTTGACTATCAATATCCTATGAGTAGAGCTTTCTTAACTATCGCTTCTCCCTCCACATGGCTTGTCATGGCATGAGTTCAAGATGATGTTGATCTCATCTCCTACGACACATATCTACAACACTTCATCTTTACCATTATTATATAGTGTACCACCTAGCAAGGTATAGGGAATTAATTCCAACATAATCTTCTTCTTCTCTCTACTAGAGATGCTAGCTAGAGGGTAGTGTTGAGTTACTAGGAGATTGGCAATATTTTCATACTAGGAAATTATTGTTTCAACTAGAAATAGAAGTATTTAGAAGGTCAATATTATCTTACTCCTCTTCTTCACTCTGAGGGATTTGCAAAAGACAATTCGCCTAAGACATGGGAGTGATTGGTCTTCTTAAATATTTCAAAGTCAAACTCCTAGAATAGAAAGAGCCATCTTATCATTTGTCCTTTGATGTCTCTCTTGTTCATTAGGAAGGACAATGATTCATGATCTACATAGAACTTAAAGTGGGTTGACAACATGTAGTGTCGAAACTTTTCCAAGGTAAACACCATTGCTAGGCACTCGAGCTATGTCACTATGTAGTTCCACTCTATATTAGTGACTTTGCAACTTGCATAATAGATAGGCTGATCCAACTTCTAGGATCCTTTTTTACAAAGAACTGCACCTAGCCCTTCAACTCATGCATTAGTGTGCAAATGGAATCCCTTCATCCAATCAAGAGATTGCAAGGTAGGTGCTTTGATCAAGCACTGCTTCAAGGTATGAAAGGCTTCTTCACAATCATGTGTCTAAATGAGCTCTACATCCTTTCTCTGGAGCTTATGCAAGGGGGGCTTCCTTTGTTCCAAAGTGGGCAATGAACCTCTTTTAGTATCCCACATGGCCAAGAAATCCTCTAAGATTTTTAAGATTGATTGGTGCTATCAAGGTTGCAATATTCTTAATCTTGGCATGGTTTTTTGTTATTCCTTGTGTCAAGACAATGTGGCCCAACAGGACTCCTAAAGAGACCCCAAATATGCATTTGTTGAGGTTGAGGGGAGATCCCATGCTTCTAGCATCAATCAAAGCACTGCTCTAAGTATCCTCAATGCTTACAGAGAAGACTGAAGACATAGAAATCATCTAAATATACCTCAATGAAATCATACATGTGCCTTTGGAATGCAACCATTATGACTCATTGAAATGTGAAAAGGGTGTTGCAAGGCTGAGATGGTATTACTTTGTTGACATAGGTCCCCTATTTTGTGGTGGTCAAGGTTTTTTTAGACTAGTCTTCTTCTACAATTTGCACACCTGATTGTATCCACTAAAACCATCTAGGAGAGAGTATAGCTCATATCCCTATAATTATATCCAACAATTGGTCTATGAAAGGGATATGGAAGTGGTCTTTCTTTGTCTTAGAATTGCACTTTTGGAAGTCCATACAGATCCAAAACTTTTCATTCTTCTTAGGTACAACCACAATGGGAACAACCCATTCAATGTTGGCCACTAGGTTGATAAATTCATCTTCTAGGAGCTTCAACAACTATGTCTTGAATAGGATAGAATAATTAGGATTCATATATCTGTGACATTGCCATGCAAGCTTGGCATCATGCTTCAGGTTGATGTGATGTTGACATACAATATGATCAATATCCTTTAAGTATTTGTAAGACCAAGAAAAAACATAGAATTCTCCTTCAATAGGTTATAAAGGGTAAATAGCTCATCTTCTGAAGGTTGCTACCTAATGTGAAATGTCTTTCCATGCCATCTATATCAATGAAAGTAAATTTATTTTCACCTTCTACCTCTCAAATGAAGATTCCTCGGACTAGATTTAAATACCTCCTTCAAGGGAGCACCTTCTTCCTCTCCACTAGAGCCATCTCTCTTTGCTTTTGGTTGCAATTCCACAAATCCTTCTAGATGTTGAAACAATATAAGGGTTGTCTCTAATGTGTTTTGTGGGGTACTCACTTCTTGAATTGAGGACTCATCTTTTGAGGATGCATCTAGGAATGTAATGTGATAGGGACCTGCTAAGGTTCTCTGATGCCATGGGGTTGGTACATGTTGGTATGGTTCATCATCATCATGTCTTCTAGAAATTGGTGGTGCAGGACGACAACAACCATAGAAAAGGAGATTGTTATTTGTCTCTTCCACTTTGAGTACACTCTCTACATGCGCTATAGACCATTGAAGATTTTGAAAGGAACCATGGTCATTCCATCCAATAGTAAGGGATTTTGTTCCTCTAAAGCATCCTTGCTTTTGTAGAGGCTTTGTAAGAGAAGAACATGCTCTCTATTTCTACTTCTTCTTGTATCTATGACTCTATTATGGCCATGTAATAGGGATAGCAGTACATCCATGCCTTTATCTCACTATCAAAGGTAATTTCATAAGTTTTCATGGTTCTGTAGGAAGAAGTATTCACCCATTGACAATGATGTTGCATCTTTCAAGAGATGGCTTTTAGTGCCCATTGTTAGGGATTGCTTCAAGTTGCTTTGGAAAAACTTGCTGAACAGTGTCTTCTTTGGTTGATGTTCCATCCTCTACTTTGTTGGAAGAGTTAGATGAGACTTCTATGGAGGTGGATCCATGGCCCTTTTGTAAACCATAGAGCTTCAGCACCACTTTGTTGGGTCCCCTATCTAGGGTTAGGGTTCCTTTAAAGCAATTGGTCCTTGCTTGTACTCAGGTCTTCTGAGTAATAGAGGGTAAAATTTTATCACCAGGTATGTCATCCAGTAATCTCTTCCTACAATTGTGGTCTTGATGTAAGGAAGGATGCCTTAATTGATTCTGCTTTGATCTACTAATCTGATAAGCCACTGAGTTAGCTACATGCCTTGCATGCCCAAATATTTTATCGTCACATCAATCATGATGTTTAATGATGAGGAACCTCCATCAATCAATGCACTTGCAATGAAACACCCTTGTATCCACACGCTAGTCTCTGGAGTGCTAGGATCCAAGAAGGCATTAGCCACATCCACTTCCTTTATAGGCTTTATATATTTATTGGCTTTTGATATAGATGTCTGATTTGCAAGCCTCAAGCCTCATCTTTGTGTCAAAATGTTTTTCAATCTCTTTTTGCAACTAGGTGAGAGTATCAACAATTGTCAAAATGTCAAATTAGGGTAGAAGGTATGTGAGTCCTTCAGCAAGTCATACTCTTTGATGGGATCCACTAGCTTCTCCTACCAATTAGGGAATAGGGTAATGCTCACTTTAATTTTTTCAATCAAGTTTTTAATCATTTCATCTCTTATTATTGGAGGTATATCCACCTCTTCCATGTCTTGGATCTCTAGTCTGTCATCCTAGGCTGTCTCTATATTCTTCTGTGGCAGTAGTGGAGTGCTTTGTATTGTATTGCCTTATATTATGCTACTTTGTGGCATTGTTGGGAGCTTAAACTTGATAGCTCTTGTAGATGGAACATTTTATTTTGGAACTATAGGTTCTCTTTTCTTGGTTTGTGTTATTGTAGCTACTTCTAATTATACCAAATCATTGAAGGCAGCCTCTTGATTCTTCTATTAGTTGCTTGTGGCATTAGCTTTGATAGGGCCTAGACTGAAACAATCCTTTTAGCAATGTGTCCTTCTCCTTTGCATTGGCGATAGAGGGTCTTATAATCCATGGACCTTCTAGGATTGGGGAAATTTGGGAAGATGTGACCTTTCTCTTCACATCTGTAGCATTCCACTTCTGATCTCTGTCGAATAGTCACTCGGACTGCATTTGGTAAATACACCATTCCCACCATTGGAGGAGGTAGGACCCCTCTTCTAGAGGTCATGGATAATCTTGCTTCGACTTCATCATACAATCTTACAACTTTTACTACATCTTGGTGGTCTTGTCAGCTTCACAAACTTACAAACTTCTAGTTATAGGCCTCTAAGAAGAACTCCCTTCTAGATGCATTCATCCAAGTTATGGTTAGTCTATCTCTTTAGTATGGATTCCATTCTAGAAATATATGCTTCCACTTGTTCTCTAGACGACTGAATTAAGTTCATGAACTTCTCTCACATCCACTCTTCAAACCTGCATGTCTTAATTTGGTGGGAAAGGCCTTGGCTCATGTGCTAAAATTTCCTAGTTCTTGTGTCTCATACCACTAAAATATCGCTCCTTTGAAAGTGGTAAGGAATATTGCCAACCAATGCTCTAGGCTTTTGGTATTCTTGTCTACACATGCTATTAGAACTCAGCTACATGAAGATAGGGGTCTTCATTATATTCTCCCTTAATGATTGTCAATGGCACTACATTCACTAGCCTATCATCAATATTTTCAAGATAGATTTAGATGGGAAGAAGATCTTGATTCACCATTGGGGCTTCTATGAAGAGTGTGTTGCAAGGATATTAAAGGAGGCTTATGCTACTAGCTTTTTCTCATCTTTGACTTTTGACTTTTCTCTTCTCACATACCTCTGGATTCCTTCTAGTGCTGCTTGTCACTTTATCTGGTCATTCATAAGGGAGTTGGCACCACCCAATTTATGTGTGCTCAAAAAAGGGAATTAGAGGGACTTCAGTATCTAGAGGATTCTCTTGCCAACATTTCTTCTACTTTCTTTTCAACATCTCTCAATTTCGCTTTCATGCCACTATAGAGGGGAAGATATTCAAGTCCAAAATTATCAAAGTTTATTCTTCTAAGGATCATTTTAGTGCCATCGTCCTAATAGTACAAACTTTGGAGGGTCTCAATTGTGTGTGTAGTAAAGAAAACTATCTATCAACTTCTACTGGATTGCCAATTGAAAAAATAAAAGATTATATATACACCAAACATCCCATGTGTCCTAATATTGTGCATCCATGAATAAGACCTAGCTCTTTTCCTTATTATTGTGAATTTCCACTAAGTATGACTCCTAATGCTTCTTCACAATATCCCACTTAATGATGTCTAGAAATTCTTCAATAAATGGAAAATATTTCATTAATAATCATTCACCCTATTTTACTCTTCAATTTTGTGGCAAACAATGAAAGAGATGCAGGAGACACGGGAGAGAAGAGCACATACAATGTAGGTGATGTCAACAATGTTATGGCAGCCTTATTGCACTTTCATATATATATGAATAAAGAATATGGGTGGTCACTGTACACGGGTAGGCCCAAGGGCCTTTTACCCCAACAACCTCCCACTAAAAGGCCAATGGGCCAAGGAGTGAAAAAAACAAAACAAAAAGAGAAGAGATAGGGTGAGGAATCATGACATCTCACCTAATGCCCAATCGGAAAGCGAGCTGTGCAACAAGTGTTGGGAATCTCCGAGTCCAAGACATCTAGGAGGCAAGTGATCCCGTAGCTCCATACAACAGAGCAATCCAGCACAACTCATGAGTGCAAGGTTGCACATCATCATCATCAAATTAGTGCATAACATCAGCGTGGCACATACAAGACAGTGGAGAGCATCCAAACTCTCCAAAGTAAATCACTGAATGAGGGCCAACATCCCGGAGACGGGATCTCAAGACTGTATGCGGCCTTAGCAAAGTGGAAGACTAACATATGGCTATAGAATCAGCCATAAAGCGTAATGAACGTGCATCAAGAGGCATGAGAGGTGTCTACATCTCATAAAAGACAACATGATGGTTGCGTAGAACTTGCTAGGTATCTAAATCCCAAAACCTATAAGCTGTAAAGTCACCATCTCCATAACCAAGGAGAAGACATCTACATGACATAGGCTCATGTGGCATATTGATAGTGGCCTGGTAGCCAAATATCATCAAGTGATCATAGGAGGGTCTCATACCACTCCATGCCTCATGCGGTGTAATACCGTTCAAAGTCAAGCATGACGTCCTGTTAACCAAGTAGACTACCGTCATAAGGGCCTCAGCCCAAAAGCCATAAGACAATCTAGTTGTGGTAAGCATAGTAGCAACCTTCACCTCTAAGGTCATGCACATGCCATGAGCAATCCCATAATACCGAGGGCATAAGAAATCAATGCCATACTGCTGACAAGAGATCTATAAGCTGGGAGAGATAGCATAGCTCTCATAATCCATCTACAAGCACCTAGGCCTGCAAACAATAGAATCCATAAGCCTGTCAAGAATAGCTGCAGCATCCTGAATCTGTACCAAAGGATAAGCCCAAACACGATGGGTATCATGATCCATGAAGGTCACAAAATACGACGCTCCACCAAGTGACTAGGAAGGCATAGGTCCATATATTACAATATGGACTAGATCTAGAGGAGCATGCCTCACATAATCACCATAAGCCAAAGAGGCTCTGCACGGACCATGAGTACAATGAGGGAAAGTAGCATGGGTAAGAGCAGGCAATAAGCCCATATCACATAATGCATCCATCTCAGTGTGTCGTACATGGCCTAGGAGACCATGCCATAAACAATGCATGTGGTATCTGCGTAACTGCAACCATAGAATCTCCCACATGAGAGACATGCACTACATAATCACTGCCATATCTAGCACCTCTGGCCAATACCAAGCAACCACGATGGATTTTCCATGAAGTATCCCCAAGAGAGACATAATATCTTGCACCATGCAACTGACTGACAGAGATCGGTGAGCGTAGGTATATGCAAGTCATCACGGAGCATAAGAGAAGACCCATTTGGCAAAGCCAAGTGTATATCCGATGTACCAATAATATGACAATCCTACTCAAGGCCCAAAGAAATACATCTGTCAACCTCTCTGTAAAAAGAGAACCAATCTCTATGCGGAGTAACATGACAAGATGCCATACTGTCTAAAAGCCAATCAAAGGTATAGACCATATCACTGAGCAAGTAATCTACAGGGTAACACGATGCCAGGAGTCTAGCCTCAGCTGCATCATCATGGGTAACTACATGCACCATACCACTATCAACAGTGGTCTCACCTACTGTATCACGGACTCTGCTCTCATGTCTAGTGTGGCACAATCTTTTTTGCTCTCTAATCCACTTGAAGAATTTATGCTTCACATGCCCTGTCTTTCCACAATGAAAGAAAACAGATCCTGTAAAACCTGTAGAAGAGGACAACTGCTTTGTAATAGCATAAGTAGGGCTATCCAATACATCCAAGGAGCTCAAAGAATCAGGGAAACTCTCATAAGAGAAAACAGACTCATCAAGAGGACTATCTACATGACTAGAAGAGCTGGAAGTTGTCATAGCATACTACAAAGGGGACTCATCCAAACCAGAAGGGGAGAACGCAAAGGCATCAACCACGGATGCAAAAGCTCCCACACAGACAAGCCTAGCAGACAAAAGCATGACATGTCCAACCACTATAGCTCACAGCCATAAAAGCATTAGCATACCTCAGAGCCATAAATGCATAAGCATCCCCAAAACATAGGAGTATATATAACTTTGGAGTGTCTCATACCATGTACTGACATACATGTCCAGCCAAGAACGGCAAGTGGCAAATAAACCTGCAAGAATCAAGCTCCAATAAAAGCCCAAATATCTATGTAAAAGCATCTAGGTAAGAGGCTCTGCAAAATACATAGCAGCAGACCAAGTGCATACACAGGTGGCCATAAAGATCAACTGCTCCTTGACATACATGGGCAATAGCAGCCCAAATAGCATAGATGCCATACAACAGAGAAGCAAGATGGCCATAACTGTAAATCCCAAGCACTATTCAAGTCCATTGATCAGTAAGTATCCTGCGTATCAAATGCAAATGAGCAATCACAGCTCAATAGGCAACTACCAAAACAAGGGAGCAGTTCACTGCTCAATACCTGTAAGTGCATCTAAGTAATACCCAAGCTCCATAATCAGAGCATTAAATCCCAGATAGCATCCAAGGTTGTAACAGAAAAAGCCAAGTCAATGTCCAACTGCTCAAGGAGGGAATACTCAAATGAATGTCGAGACGAGCTCAAACAACTACCGTCCACAGCCAAAGCATAAAGCATTCGCCAAGACACCATAACCCGATACTGGGTAGACTAGGCATAAACCATGTCGTAGATGAAATGCCAGTTGTAAAGAAGTGATAGTCAAATCCAAATCGAGATCTAATCTCAGCTCAAAAGCATTCCGGAGCATAAACAATACATGTGGCATAGTCCAAATACATCATGACATCATACCGAGTAGCCGAGAGCACCTCGTGACCAAGTGTAGCATAAATAGCTTCAGCCCTGAAGTTTTTAGAAGCAAATAACAGTCCAAAACTGAGTAAAATAATGCTCAAACCAAGCTCAAATCAAGTGCCAACTCATAGGCATACATTCCCAGACATGTAGACACCAACTGGGCATAATCAGGCATCAAATGCCAAGACCTGTAAGCATAAAATTGGAGTAACAGCTGGCTGCCCTATTTTGGATAGATTTGGGATTGTTCAAAATAGTTAATGGCTGAGCTAAATCAGTTCCAAATGCGTCTCACATAAGAGGCATAATATCCACAAGTGATCCGGTATCAATAGACATCAGTAGAAGCATCACATGAGCCATAGGCATACAAATACATGATGTCTCAGACCTAAAATCTATTTCAAAATATTCTGTCATTAGAATTTGGAAAATCCAACATCACCATCACATCTGGAGCATGCCAAAACCCCAACTTAGACTCTTACCTTGGCTGAATCGGTTTTCGAATGCCCGAGATATGACAAAAAGAGTGATTCTTGAGCGATTTTTGCAAACATGCGCAAATAAAACGTGAGCATGCTGTTGTACTCGAGGGGCCAAATCAGGGTGGGTAGGGGATAATCAAGAGCCCAATGAAGGCCTACAATAGGCCTACACAATCCTAGGACAAGTCCAAGCAAGAGGTGAAGAGAACAAGCTTCAATGATGGAAGCTATGGCTGCCTCTTCATGAAACCTTGTTGTTCATGTCAAAGAATGGCTGAGAACTGAGTGAGAAGCAAGCTCTCATACCTCGTGTATATGCCGGGAAGAGCTCGTGAAGGAGTGGCTCTGATACCAGTTGAAAGGGATGCAGGAGATGCGGGAGAGAAGAGCACACATAATGTAGGTGTTGTCAACAATGTTATGATAGCCTTATTGCACTTTCGTATATATATGAATAAAGAATATGGGCGGTCACTGTACACGGACAGGCCCAAGGGCTTTTACCCCAACAAACAATTGGCTAAAGTGATACAACTTTCTGTAGCTTCATAAGATAATGGAATCAGTTTTTCACAAAGATCTCCCATCAATATAGTAATATTTTTTTTCGATTAAGGAATAAAATTCTTATAGAAAGTGGCTTTGGCAACAATGAAGATCTCCAATTCTTTAATAGTAGTAGGAATTCTATATTATTTCATTGCTTTTCTTCCTCTTCAATAGTGCCAATACTTCCATTTTGAGCCTTTGTTGGTGCTTGTTGATGGTAGTTTCCCTCGGTTGCACACCAAAAACATGGAGCTCCAATGGAAATACCAAGAAAAAGAAGAAAATAATGCAATAAAATCTGCCTTATCACACCAATAAGCTTGTTCTTCATACTTTAATTGACCACAATAAGAAAAAGAACACCAAGAATAAAATATCTTCATGCAACATCATATAGTGAATCTCCCAACATATTCTTCATAGAAATCATCAAAGAACCAAAGAAATACAAAATAATTCTCAAATTTTAATGGAATTCATCACATATTATTCACATTTTATCATCTTCATAATCTTCATAGTATTTCTCTCAATCTCTCTCGTGTAGATACAATATTTCTTCATAGAAAATTGGCTATCTCTCATACACTATCTCTCTCATATATATGCTACCTCTCAATAGTACATGAAAGTAATAAATATTGATCCTCTCTTTGTAACGTGTCCACCTGTCCACTTGTATACAGGACACGCTCTAGCAGCCCATCGGGAAGAGAGTCCAAAAAACGCCGCCCGGCACTCCCACAGAATGTCACAAGGTTTGCGATCTAGGTCTTCCCGAGTTTGCCACAAAGAAGAAGCATTCTGACCGTTCCCACTTAGGATCGACCTAAATCAGGGTTTCCCTAATGGTCAAGTTCCTCGGAGGTAACTAGCATCGAGCCCTAGACGAACTACTTTACGCAGAAACATCAAGGTCGAAGCGGATTTATACTGCCCTTGGTTTCAGGAGAATGGAAAACGAGAGGGATGCGAAGCTCGACCTCTCTGCCCATAAGGCATAGTCCCATTCTATTCCCCTAAAACAGTATAAATCGGGACTCTAGCTTTCTAGATTCTAGGTCATCGTTACCTTACTATCAATTCCTTTGAGAAAAGTTCCCAGCCAGCTGGGACCACCCTTTTGTAGGACGGACCCATGGTCACATCCACCGCACTTTCCTCAAGTTGCTTTAGTTATCTAATTACCTACCACATTTAGTTTGACAAGTAAAAACAACTTCCTTAATTAGCAATTAATCATCATTTCCTTCACGTAATTTAAGCACTGACATAGAAAAACAATGTCAAACAAGTTCCTTTTCAACAATTGATCTTATTTATACATCATATAATCCAACCCGAAGGCTATTCCATAATCTGCCCGAAGGCAATTCCAGCAATCCTCAAGGATCGCTATTCCAAGTTTCTGCCCGTAGACTAGTATGCAGGCCTTGAGATCCAATCTCGAGTCGCGTCGACCTCTTGTGTAGGGTCCTAAGGCAAGGGATTTACGGCCAGAGCACCCCCTGGCACCCAAGTGTCCTCCTGCTCCAAGTAGCACCCACAGAGAGACCTCTCGCGACGGGTTCAATCCACGTACTCGGCACGGCTAACAACCCAGTTGGATAGGGTCAGGCAGACAGTCGGGGGTAACTGATGCTGCCGCTCCCTCCAAGCTTTCAACCTGAAGCATTAATTATTTTTCTGACTTTAGTTCCTTGAGCAAAGAAGTACAAACAGTGCTCCTAGCTGTACAAACACAAGCATTCCAATGGTCGTTTGTACGGCCAACTGCTAAGTTGTGAATCCTTCTCTTCGAATGCATCTAGCATTCGATTCGGGATCAATTGCGACTTGGCAAGATCCCCAAGGGTTTCATTTCTCAGTTACCCTTTTTCCCTGGGTTAGGGTTTATACCTTGTTAACCCAAATTAACAAATACCTTAGGTTTCCTTATATTAAGGTCAATAATTCCTCGGCAACCTCGTCACCCTAATTTGATTGGTCGATTGCTTGCTAGGCAATTCATAATTACCCTAACTTGTCAAATCAGCCTCAAGGAAGGGTGATGTAGTAGGACGACTACTCATCCTCTTGCAAATTAGACTTGCATGTAGAACTTGCCAACCTTGTTCTAAGGAGTGGCAATACTATTTTGTGATTTAACACAAAATCATGCGATGTTGCAACTTGTTGCATGAGACAAGTGTCGTACCTAACTTGTGGGATTATTTCTCCCCATCTCACGGTATTCCTTGGTCAAGATGTAGGGTTTGGGAGTCCTCTTGACCCAACCCAACCCTAAACCCTACTAGGTCAATAACACTTTGGCCCTAGGGTTTCTAGTTTCCTTGTGGAAGTCTGGCATTTTGTCATCCAATCACTAGGGTGAGAACCCTAGATCGTTCTTGCATAGGCATTTAGCTAACCCTAACATTCCATGAATGTGAGTAGGACCTTTAGGATCAAAAGTCTCAATCAACATCCCAAGTGCGATACTAGGTAGAATTTTAATGTAACTTAACCCTACCTAGCACTTGAGGTAATCGTCATGTGCAATTCTAATCGCACCTTTATGACCCCCATGTGAGTTACACAAATTACAATCGATTTAATCGTCTAACGACAAAAGGTGTTCTTTCTTTAGGGATACAAATACTTTTCCTAAAATATGTAAATAATTGCAAGATATAACATTCCATGTAAATATGCGATTCATAGACTTTTCCCTTCTATGCACGTATAAGTCCTACAATGATCGTTACTTTTCCTTGCCTAAACTATAATATTTAACAATTCCGAGCTAACTCGTATAAAACCTACGTTGATGCAATGAAATCAAGGCTTTAATAATTTTGATGATGATGCGTTCAAATTTTGGCAAAAGGACTCCATGCATGAGCGAATACCATGAGTTCAACATTAAATTAATCCTTCATTTAGCACTGAACCCGTCTCAAAATGAACTATCATCGCATGCAATTTACAAGTTCATAAAATTCCTTTCCATGCATTTCGAATATTTTGGACAACAATCAATGGGCGTCTAGGATTATCTCATGCACAAGTCACGATTAGGAAACCATTAGCTAAGTGCATTATGCGCTATTCTTTTCCACGAGGCAATCTAGGATGCATTTAGACAAATCCATCTTTTTAACCTATGCAATATGCGTTAAGGATTGCAACTTGGAAGTTCAAGCGATTTCAAATGCATGACATGCACTAACTTTGTAAAACAAATGAATAAATGCATTTACATTTTCCTAAAAACCATCATGCTTAATGCATCCCTTTCATGCGAGAATACAATTGGAACCTGGGTATTAAGATTTGGAGCGTTATCCACACGTGAGCTCGGTTTGGAAGCTCCCGCATGTGCGCCTCGCATCTTTTTTTTGGGGGCCATTTGACGCAATAATTTCGTTCGAGCAACTCTCCTTTGGGTCACTTCGCGTATCGAATCTACTTCTGTCTGATATCTCCTCCTTCCGTGCAGGACACAGGCCTTAGGGACTTGGTTTTAAAATTCCCGAGGAAGGCATGCGGGGACAGGGCTTATGGAGGCTTAAATTAGAAGCTTCCAAAGAAGCTTCTAATGCTTCTGTGATAGAAAAAGACCGTGGAGAGAGAAGATGAGGATGGAGGTGACGATGAGGAGGGTGGTGCTGGCGACGATGAAGGAGATTATGATGATGATGGTGGTGGGTAGAGGCGACAGCCTGGGCGGCGGCAGCGAGCTGGCGACGGCGTGGCAGCGTGGCGGCTTCTCACAGCCAGGGCAGCAGCTCTGCACTCTCCTCTCTCTCCCCTTCCCAAGCTCCAAGGGGGGTCATATATAGGTTGTTAAGGGGGAAAATAGCCACCCACGTGGTTGGCTTGCATGCCTCCCCTCCCTCATGCTTCTCCAACACATAACTCCTCTTACACTCATACTCCCTCTCCCCGCCATGCATCGGCTGAGGGGAGAGGATTAATAGTAAAAAAATTTGCAAAATTTTGTCCATTATCCACTTGCCTTTTCTCGTGAAGGGTGTTCCCATGTGGGCTTGCAGTTTCAAGCCACGATCTTCCATACATGACACAGAGCTGGAGTTTATTAATTCGCGCAGAGGGAGCACTTAGCCACCAACATTTAACGTTGTAGGAGACTACTTTGGGTTGCATTTTTGCGCGGGGTGTGCGGGGTTTAGGGTCGATTAATATTTCATGCGAAAATATTACATTCTCTCGCCCTTAGAGGAATCGAGATGTCCTCATCTCGAGAAGAACTGGGGGTATTGTTGGTTGAGAGTACTCTCATCCATCCAAGTGGCATCCTCTACGGGATAATCTTTCCATTGGACAAGGTATTCTCTCAAGGTTCTAGATCTCAAATGCCTCTCCCTAACATCTAAGATCCTATCAGGCCATAGCTCAAGGACTCCTTGGCTAGGCATTACAATTTGTTGATCATCAAGTACGTGACTAGGGTTAGGCACATACTTCTTCAGTAGGCTGATATGGAATACATTATGAACTTTTAGGTTTTCATGGAGTTGAAGTCTGTAAGCATTAGGCCCTAGGAACTTGAGAATCTTGTAGGGTCCACAATACCTTGGACTTAGCTTTTTGCATTCGCCCAAGGATAGGGAACTCTTCTTTGGACGTACGCGAATGAAGACCATATCTCCCTCAACGAAGGATCTGTCTTGATGTTTCAAGTCCCCATAAGCCTTTTGTCTGTCCTTGGTAGCTTGGATGTCCTGTCTTATTGACTTGATTTGGTCATCCATGTCTTCCAGCATCTGGTTTGAAGCTTCAACCCTCAAGGTTGGATCTGAAAAGCTCAAAGGACTGCGATAGTCATGCCCATACAATGCTTGAAAAGGGGTCATCTGAATGCTTTGTTGGTAAGAAGCATTCTAGGCAAACTCAACTAGTGGCAAATATTGAATCCACTTTTTGGGTTCACGACAACAATGTGCCCTTAGCATATCCTCAATAACTTGGTTGACTCGCTCCATTTGACCATCGGTTTGGGGATGGTAAGCTATATTGAAACAGAGTTGAGTCCCAATGGCCTCGAAGATGGCTCTCCAGAAGTGTGATGTGAAGAGAGAGTCACAATCACTGATGATTCTTCTGGGTAACCCATGCAGTTTGAATATTTCCTTGATGAATAGCATTGTGATGTTTGAGGCTTTATAGTTTGTCTTAACAGGGATAAGATGTGCAACCTTGGTGAGCATATCCACCACAACCATAATGGAGTTGCATCCTCCCTGAACTTGAGGTAGGCCAACAACAAATTCCATACTAATGAATTCCCATTTCATTTGGGGAATGCCAAGTGCTTGCAATTTCCCTGGCATTTTGACATGTTCGGCCTTAATGCGTTGACAAGACAAACATTCTGTGACATATTTGAGAACGTCACCTTTAAGCCTCCCCCAATAATAGCTCTCTCTGACTACATTAAGGGTCTTGGCATAGCCAGGATGTCCTGAGAAAGGGGAGTCATGGGCTTCCCAAAGTATCTTCTGCTTGAGTGATTGGCTTGCTGGAATACATAATCTCGTTCTATAGTAGACAAGTCCACTATTGATAGATAATTCTTGATACTTTGCCTGTAGCTTCGGGTTTTGATCATTGATGGGGATCTCCTTTAGCAATTTCTGATAGGTTGGATCATGGCATGCTTCATCTCTAGCTAGCTCAAGAATTGGGTTGTTTGGCATGGATACCTTTGTATAGCAAGAGATCTGGCTGTTGATGGATCTTGCAAAATCAGAAAATTCAAAAATGCCTTGCGAGACTGAGTGCATCGGCAACTACATTCTCCTTTCCAGGCCGGTATTTGATTTCAAAATCATATTCCTCCAGCACTTCAATCCATCGACGTTGCCTCATATTGAGCTCATTCTGGGTAAAAATCCATTTAAGACTTTTATGATCCGTCACAAAGGTAAACTTGTTACCCAGCAAGTAGTGTCTCCAAAGTTTGAGAGAATGGATGACAGCTAACAGCTCCAGATCATGGGTAGCATAGTTCCTCTCATGGCTCTTCAATTTCCTTGAAGAGTATAGTACAGGATGACCTTCTTGCATAAGCACACATCCTAAGGCAAGTGTGCTAGCATCAGTTATCACTTCAAACTCCTTACCAAGATCTAGAAGTTTCAGAATAGGTGCTGATACTAAGCTTTGCTTTAGTTTAGCAAAGCTGGACTATTCAGTAGGTGACCATACAATTGATGCTTGATTCTTCAATAGATCCGTCAGAGCCGCTGCAATCAAGGCATAGTTTTTTATAAAGACCCTGTACCATCCTATCAATCCAAGAAAACTACGTATTTCTTTGATAGTTGTTGGTGTTGGTCACTCCAGAATGTCTCTGACCTACCAAAATTCCTTCTACTGATACAATGAAGCCCAGATATTCAATCTGTCGCTTGAAAAATGCACATTTCTTCTTTTTTGCATAAAGCTTGTGTGTCCTCATTGTCTCGAGAAAAATGCGAAGCTGGGGTTCATGATCTTCTTCCTGTTTGGAGTAGACTAGGGTATCATCAAAGAAGACAAGTATGAAGTCATCAAGATAGGGCCTAAAGATATCCTGCATTAGCCTGTTGAAGGTAGAAGGATCATTTGTCAACCGGAATGACATGACTAGGAATTCAAAGTGTCTGTATCTTGTGTTGAATGACATCTTTGGGATATCTTCTTTCTCTGTAGTCAATGCATAGCCGAAGCGTTCCATCTTTCTTCTTCTGGAACAACACTGGAGCTCCCCATGGTGAACTGCTAGGGCGGATGTAGCCTTGGTCTAACAGTTGCTTGAGTTGCTCCTTCAACTCAATCACTTCCGGGATGGACATTCTATATGGCCTCTTTGCGATTGGTGCAGCTCCTGGTGCTAGCTTGATTTCGTGATTGACTTCCCTCTGAGGAGGAATTTCTATCAAATCTTCAGGGAATACGTCTGTGTACTCCTTTAGCCATGAAGGTTCTTCCCTAGACTCCTGATTCTGATCTAGCTTGTTAAGCTTAATCAAATAGACAAGTAGCCCCTTTCTAACTCCTTTTATTATCCAAGATGCTTTGGCCAGTTGAATTTTTGGCCTATCAGCCTCTCCTTGAGTTGTAACTAGTTCCTCTTTAGAATTTCGAAAGGAAACTTGGCCCTTTCCACAGTGAATGTGGGCATCATTAGGTTTAAGCCAATCCATTCCGAGCAAACACTCGTGGACACCTAGGTTCATAACCCTGAATCTAATCGAAGTCCACTTTCCACCCAGTAGGAATTTTACCTTAGTAGTTTGCCTGGTACAAGTGACCTCACGACCATTTGCTAATTCCACAAGTAAGGTAGGTGCATCTATTGTGACTATTCCTAATCTTCTTGCACAGATTGGTGAAATGAAGGAATGTGTACTACCAAAATCAATCAAGGTTCTGAAGCTTTTACCTTGATAATCTGATGGAGTTTGAATCATCGCAAATTGGCGATTTAGGCCTTTCTTGTGAAGGGCGGTATGAACCGTTGCCCTCTCAATGTCTGCTTCCATGGATGGGTCTTCTTCATCACACAGCTCCTTGTTGGCAACACTGGAGGTTCTCCCTCTAGCCATGAAAGTGGCTCCTTGTCCACGGGCGGTTCTTGGGAATGGTCCTTGACGATGTCCTCTGCTAAGCTTGGGACATCGCCTTCTAAAGTGACCGGGCTTGTTGCAATGGAAGCAACGGAGATTGCGGCCATTACCTTGTGTAAGAACAAAGTTATTGACAGTGTTGGTCCTAGCTCTCTTTCTTTGTCCCTGATTTTGGCCCTGCGTTCTCTTAGCCTGGGACCTATACACTCCCTTGTTCTGATCCTTGTAAGACCAAGTCTTGTTATTTCTTGGCCTGGTGTGCACTTCCTGTATTACCGATGCAACTCAAATGAGCGCATCTTGTAGATCTGTTGGGTGCATTGATTCCAGGGGGCGTTGTCATGACCAAAAGCTGTGACTGTTGTGATTCGTGATTGGAAGTAGTAGCAGCTAGTTTAATGGACTGGCTACTATTGGTGGATTGCGGTGTCAAGTCCTTAGGTAGATCGAAAGTGGTCATGTCTTTTGTTGCCCTTTGAGCATTCACTTGGGTAGATCAAGCATAAGTTGAGCTAGCCACGATGGATTGCACAGGCATATCCCTAGGTTGAGAATTAGGGGTGCTGTCATGTCCCACACCTTGGATGTTTGGAAGCTTAGATGGAGATAGAGATTGGGATTGAGTAGCTGCACTTGACAACTACTATTGTGCTTCCTGTGCCCATAGAGGGAAAGAGGGTGTAGGAGATTTGGGACTCCTAGGTGGACTTGGCACTGGCCAAAAGATCTCCTCGTGGCTATTAGACGATTCTGCCATTTTCTTTGTTGAGCAATTCGCCTTATCATGAGCAATTTTTGAAATGCTAGCTTGAATGATCACCAATGTTTAATTGTGATGCACCAGGGAGCTGTACCCTAAAGTGATGAATAGATCCTCAGAAGACGTCGTGAGCTGAAATGACCTCTATGAAGAGATCCAAGGGCTCAAAGGAGGCAGGATGCAGACTGGCTATGACTACTACAAGATTTGACTGAGGACGAAGTTGAAAAATGAAGTCATACATTGATCCTAAACTGTCCAAGGATGAAGAGGAGATGAAGGAGAAAAGAGGAGACCTGAGACATGCTAAGCCATGCTCAATTGAGCTCTGATACCATGTGAAAGATTTGGATCTAGAGCATGGCTATGGCGGCTTGTAGGCATAGACTAAACTCATGATGACATTGGCCAAGGACTAAAGACCAATTGTTACACAAGTGAATTAGGTTCCAAGATTGAAGCTTGGACTCATAAAGAAATTCTTGTGTAAGGAGACAATGACACAGATACTTGACAGAAAGAGACAAGTACTATTGCATTATCATATTGTGTGAAAGTGATAGTCAAGTACATCATTTTATAGAGTAGCTTGGTAGCACTTTATATCCACTATGCCTATGGGATCTATCTCTCTTCCTAGAATAAACTACATCTTCCTAGCCTAGCTGTTCCATACAAAGGGGCATACATAGGGTGTGATTGGCAAATTCTCAACCATCTTGACTGATACTAATATTATCTAGTGTCTTCTACACTAACTCAATATCCAAAGAATGATCCTTTATAAATGACTCTAAGCATTATTTCTTTTCCTTTTTAAATTTCTTCTTCTCCAAAATATCTTTTGAAACTATTGAAAGAAGAAGATGATATTAAAATTGAGATGCTTTCAAAGAATCTCTTTCACTTGCATTTGGTTGAAGAAGAGACCTAAACAAAATCAAAATCAAAAATCAATATAATTAATTATAAAAAAAGTAATATTTCATATTTTTAAAGTGAAAAAAAATGTGCATTGCTGCTTTTATTCTTTTACTACAACCACCCCCTCCTCGTGTGAGACTCTCAATATTTCTAAGAGTCTTTTATTGATTTCGAAGGCCTAAAATAGTTTTCTTTCATTGATAATATCTAATGTGTTTCTCCAATGAATGAATCCTCTATTGATAACCCTCTAGCTTCTGCAGTAACTCGTTGTTATGTTTTGATAAACGATGGTTCTCCAATTTGAGGACATCCTTTTCTGCAACCAAGTTAAGTGTATAACCTAGAAACCCATTATAACCATCACCAATGAACCTCAACAATGAAGAGCTATTATAGAAAGGTGGAGTGTTATTTTTGCTAGGATCTTTGGGATATAGCCTGCCATCTAACCAAAGATCAAGATTCTTCTTTCCTTCATTGTATTCCCAGTTCGCATGTCAGGGTAAAGCGAGTGTTCTTCTTTTTCCTTGGCACTACATAAGCTCTACTGCAGGGATTCCACTATATGTTTCAAACCTGCCACTTCTTCTTATTTGTTGGCAAGTCCATGCATAAATATCTCATGCTCATAACTAGGGACACCATTGGCATTAGATTTTCTAGAACATTGACTTACACTAGTTACATGGGGTAGGATTTGGACATGTTATTCTAGGCCCATGCCATTGAGACAATGTCATTCACAAGCTAGCTTGGTATCAAAACTACTTAGGTATATTGTGAAGGCCTGAAATACTGACAAGGGATAGCGGTAATCCATTGTAAACATGTACTTGCCAACCTTTCCACACTACAACAATACCTTTTCATGGTAATTTTATGATGTAGATGTGGATGTTCTAGGGTCATTTTACTCTTACTAACTAAAAATTCTTAACAAAAGCAATGGTTACACATTCTCAAAAAATTAAGACATTAGCAGTTCATGCAATTTTGGAGCCTTGTTCTTGAGGATGAGAGGTCCATCCTTTGAAAACTCATTCCCATCAAGAAGCTATTGATGAAGTCCCCCCTTCTCAATCAAATGGTATTGTAATAACTACTAGGCTTTTAGGCCTTGATTAGATGGCAAGTAGAAAAGGATAATATCAACGTGATGGTAGTATTAAGCATATGACAACAATAGAGTTGATAATATTGAAAGTTGATTGACAATACTAAAACTTGAGACTCCATAGGGAGCTTGAACTCTAATATGTGCTCATGAAGAGTATGAAGGTAATAAGCAAACTAAGAAATAGTTTCAAGATACTCCATTTATTTATTAGTCAGATATCTATATCTAGCGCTAAGGATTCCATTCTTGTGCTAAAGGTATCCATGAAGGCTAGAAAGCATTTTTTGGACTCCTTACATTGTGAGAAGTGGTTGTCGACAAGATTTTTTTCAAATTTATCATTTTAGAGTTTAATATATAGTAGACATATCAATGGCATCATTGTTTTGAGTGGCTTGATGTGCAGGAAAAAAATCATTTCATATATCTTCAAGGACTGAGGCAGAGTAGTTTGCTCATTTATAATCCTTGATAACTCAAGGCAAGCAATTATTCTAGTATCTTTGATGGCTTGTTACTAGGAATCATTGAAGTAAGCAAGGCACAACCGTTAGCAATGGTCTTATCTTCATTATTTCAAAAGTATTAAGACTAGTTGTAGTGGCTTATATAACTCTTCTATGCACTATAACTTTGCATAGCTACAAGGAATGAATACTAGGAATGTGTATATTTTGCAAGGCAACATTAGTTAGCATTGATGTGGCATGAACACAAGGGAATAAGCCATGACTATGCTCCAGAGTATTGCCCAAAAGCATGATCAAGCCATGCTAAGTCACCAACCCATAGCTGTAGGAGTAAAATAGAATGGATTTCATGATATGAATATATCCTTTTTGACATCTTTTTGAGGCAGTGTTGGTTTTTTGAGTTTGGTGGTGATACCATTGAGAAGGACTTTGACTATACAAAACTTGACGAAGTCAAGAAAGCTTATCCATAGGTAGTAATAGCAGCAGTTGCTACAATAGTAGCAATAGTTATAATAATTTGTTTATTGTTTTCACCACCCCCATTGCTTTCATCAATAGTGTGTTAGCAATAAGTTGCATTTTTGACAAGTGACATGGCTCATAGTTCCAACTCCCTTTCTCAATCTTGGCTTCAAATGTAGGCTAACATTAATAAACTTGGAGCTTTAATTGATTGGTATATTGCTCTTATGAAGGTGGATACAGAGAATAGAGCAAGACTTCAATCAAGTACAGATTGTAATCACGATGAATTATGAGTTGCATGATGAGTAATGTGGTTAGGATGAGTATTCTCATGGATAGTATGCATATGATGTTTATGCTTATGGTCAGCATGTATATGCTAATGTACACACTATGATCCATATGCATCTTTTGAATATGAGTAGTAGTATGTACATGGGCAACAACATGCAAAAGAATATAAGAAGTATGCAAATGCATCTAGATAGCATGTTAATTATTATGGATGTGATGCACCATGCCATGATAAAGAGAATCAATCCAATGAACTTGGGCAGCAATGCGGCCATTATGGGAAACATGGTTATGCCTATGAGCATCCATCTATTCAATAGCATAGTCATAATTACACCTATGAGCATTCCTTGGACATGCTTATGAGCACTCTTTTAGCTTTGATCATTGGCAAGTTGATAACTACCATGGTATCCTACATTCCAATTAGTTTGAACATCATGATCACCAAAATGTAACACTGAATTCTTTAAGCTTTGATCATCAACAAGTTGATAACTACCATTGTATCCTACATCCCAATCAGTTTGGACATCATGATCACCAAAATGTAATGTTGAATTCTTTTCAAGGTGCTAAGGATGAAGAAGAAGGCAATGAGTGAGATAAATAATAAGAAGATTACCAAGAAGATCAAAACACGAAGAAGATAATGACCAAGTAGGTGAACAAGAAAGGGACAATGAAGAGCAAGATATACTAGATGATGACATAGTAGTTGAAGAACCATATGAGGCACTTATGGGTGTAGATGGTTATGTTGAAGGTTTTAAAGTCTTGGAGAAACCTTATTAAGGATATGCATTAGATTACACTTAACCAAGGTTTACATCATCCATTGAATGCATACGATCATGAGTACCTTGATCATGGTTATGATGGTTGACATCCATATGATGATGTAGCACATGATATGGGTATACATGGAGATGATGATGGTATTGCGCTTCCCTATGACCCAAGGGATTATGGATATGATTCTAGATATGATTATGGAAATAATTCTTTGTACCCATTATGGAAATACTTCTCTTGTCTTGGATAATCATTATGCTGGAATACCTTTTGATCCAAGAGGTTAATGGATTTCTTAATATTAAGGGTTGGACTGATTTATCTTTTAAGTTGTTTTTTGTTGTATTCTAGTGATGAATAGTTGCTTTTTTATTTGATTGATTTGTTTTTGGATGGTTTGGAAGTGTTTTGGATTGTGTTGGAATGGATTGAGTAGGTTTAAGAAACTCATGATGGTTTTTGATTGAGTTATGATGTGTTGGTTGGTTTTGTAGTGTGTTTGTTTGGTTCTGATCGGCATGTTTTGCTTCTGTTTTGATATGTTTCCTTTATGTTTAAGAGGTTATGATTATGAATGAGTGGTTTGAGAAATGATTAGAAGTGTGTTGGATAGTTTTTAATGGTTTGGATTGGTTTTGGTTTGAGCTATATAGTCTTTATGCTTTCTATTTGATGTTCTATTAGTCTTCAGTATAGCTTCTATTATCTTTTGTATGCTTCTATAAGTCTTCTGATGGATGGATGTTTAATTTGGAAAAAATTTCAAATATTGAAAAAGAAATAATATTATCTCAAAAGATTTCAAAAAATCAAAAGTAGTATTTGATGAAGACTTGAAGTGAAGACTGCAGTGATAGTAATAGTAGTGATCCTTGAAAGGTCACTATAGTGTCTCTACCTAGTGACCCTTCATATCATGCATGCCTCTTGGGAGGTGTATCCAAGACCAAGAGGGTAATATTTCTGCATGAAATATTAATCAACCCTAAACCCCACACACCCAGTGCAAAAATGCAACCCAAAGTAGTCTCTCGCAACGTTAAATGCTGGTGGCTATGTGCTCCCTCCGCGCGAATTAATAAACTCCAGCTCCGTGTCGTGTATGGAAGACTGTGGCTTGAAACCGCAAGCCCACACGGGAACACCCTTCACGAGAAAAGGAAAATGGATAATGGACAAAATTTTGCAATTTTTTTACTATTAATCCTCTCCCCTCAGTCGATGCATGGCGGGGAGAGGGAGTATGAGTGTAAGAGGAGTTATGTGTTGGAGAACCATGAGGGAGGGGAGGCATGCAAGCCAGCCACATGGGTGGCTATTTCCCCCCTTCACAACCTATATATGAACCCCCCTGGAGCTTGGGAAGGGGAGAGAGAGGAGAGTGCGGAGCTGCCGCCCTGTGCCGTGAGAAGCCGCCACGCTGCCATGCTGTCACCAGCTCGCTGCCACCCAGCTGTCGCCTCTGCCCACCACCATCATCATCATAACCTCCTTCATCGTCGCCAGCACCACCGTCCTCATCATCACCTCCATCCTCATCTTCTCTCTCCATGGTCGTTTTCTATCCACAGAAGCATTAGAAGCTTCTTTGGAAGCTTCTAATTTAGGCCTCCATAAGCCCTGTCCCCCCGTACCTTCCCCGGGAATTTTAAAACCAAGTCCCTAAGGCCTGTGTCCTGCGCGGAAGGAGGAGATATCAGACAGAATTAGATTCGATACGCGAAGTGACCCAAAGGAGAGTTGCTCGAACGAAATTACTGCGTCAAATGGCCCCCAAACAAAAGACGCAAGGTGCACATGCGGGAGCTTCTTCCAACCCGAGCTCACGTGTGGACAACGCTCCGAATCTTAATACCCAGGTTCCAATTGTATTCTCACATGAAAGGGATGTGTTAAGCATGATGGTTTTTAGGAAAATTTAAATGCATTTATTCATTCTTTTTACAAAGTTAGTGCATGTCATGCATTTGAAATCGCTTGCACTTCCAATTTGCAATCCTTAACGCATATTGCATAGGTTAAAAAGATGGATTTGTCTAAATGCATCCTAGATTGCCTCGCAGAAAAGAACAGTGCATAATGCACTTAGGTAATAATTTCCTAATCGTGACTCATGCATGAGATAATCCTAGACGCCCATTGATTGTTGTCCAAAATAGTCGCAATGCATGGAAATGAATTTTATGAACTTGCAAATTGCATGCGATATTGGTTCATTTTGAGACGGGTTAAGTGCTAAAGGAAGGATTAATTTAATGTTGGACTCATGGTATTCACGCATGCATGGAGTCCTTTTGCCAAAATTTGAACGCATCATCATCAAAATTATTAAAGCCTTGATTTCGTTGCATCAACGTAGGTTTTATACGAGTTAGCTCAGAATTGTCAATCATTATAGTTTAGGCAAGGAAAAGTAACAATCATTGTACGACTTATAGGTGCATAGAAGGGAAAAGTCTATGAATTGCATATTTGCATGGAATGTTATATCTTGCAATTATTTACATCTTTTAGGAAAAGTATTTGCATTCCTAAGGAAAGAACACCTTTTGTCGTTAGACGATTAAATCGCTTGTAATTTGTGTAACTCACATGGGGGTCATAAAGGTGCGATTAGAATTGCACATGACGATTACCTCAAGTGCTAGGTAGGGTTAAGTTACGTTAAAATTCTACCTAGTATCACACTTGGGATGTTGATTGAGACTTTTGATCCTAAAGGTCCTACCCACATTCATGGAATGTTAGGGTTAGCTAAACGCCTATGCAAGAACGATCTAGGGTTCTCACCCTAGTGATCGGATGACAAAATGCCAGACTTCCACAAGGAAACTAAAAACCCTAGGGCCAAAGTGTTATTGACCTAGTAGGGTTTAGGGTTGGGTTGGGTCAAGAGGACTCCCAAACCCTACATCTTGACCAAAGTATTCTTGACCAAGGAATACCGTGAGATGGGGAGAAATAATCCCACAAGTTAGGTGCGACACTTGTCTTGTGCAACAAGTTGCAACGTCACATGATTTTGTGTTAAATCACAAAATAGTATTGCCACTCTTTAGAACAAGGTTGGCAAGTTCTACATGCAAGTCTAATTTGCAAGAGGATGAGTAGTCGTCCTGCTACATCACCCTTCCTTGAGGCTGATTTGACAAGTTAGGGTAATTATGAATTGCCTAGCAAGCAATTGACCAATCAAATTAGGGTGACGAGGTTGCCGAGGAATTATTGACCTTAATATAAGGAAACCTAAGGTATTTGTTAATTTGGGTTAACAGGGTATAAACCCTAACCTAGGAAAAAGGGTAAACAAGCAACGAAACCCTTGGGGATCTTGCCAAGTCACAATTGATCCCGAATCAAATGCTGGATGCATTCGGAGAGAAGGATTCACACCTTAGCAGTTGGCCGTACAAATGACCATTGGGATGCTTGTGTTTGTACAGTTAGGAGCATTGTTTGTACTTCTTTGCTCAAGGAACTAAAGCCAGAAAACTAATTAATGCTTCAGGTTGAGAGCATGGAGGGAGAGGTAGCATCAGTTACCCCCGATGTCTTCCTGACCCTATCCAAGGGGGTTGTTAGTAGCACCGGGTACGTGGACTGAACCCGCCGCAAGAGGTCTCTCTGTGGGTGCTACTTGGAGCAGGAGGACACTTGGGTTCCCGCGGGGGCTCTAGCCGTAAATCCCTTGCCTCTGGACCCTGCACAAGAGGTCGACGTGACTCAAGATTGGATCTCGAGGCTCGCATACTAGTCTATGGGTGAAAACTTGGAATAGCGATCCCTAAGGATTGCTGGAATTGCCTTCGGGCGGATTATGGAATTGCCTTCGGGCTGGAGTATATGATGTATTCCAAAGACTGATAAATAAGATTAATTGTTGAAAAGGAACTTGTTTGACATTGTTTTTCTATGTCAGTGCTTAAGTTACGTGAAGGAACCGGTGATTAATTGGCTAATTAAGGAAGCTGTTTTTGCTTGTCAAACTAAGTGTGGTAGGTAATTAGATAACTAAAGCAACCTGAGGAAAGTGCGGTGGATGTGACCATGGGTTCGTCCTACGGAAGGGTGGTCCCGATTGGCCGGGAACTTTTCTCAAAGGAATTGATAGTAAGGTAACGATGACCTAGAATCTAGAAAGCTAGAGTCCCGATTTATACTATTTTAGGGGAACGGAATGGGACTATGCCTTATGGGCAAAGAGGTCAAGCTTCGCATCCCTCTTGTTTCCCATTCTCCTTGAACCAAGTGCAGTATAAATCCACTTCGACCCTGATGTTTCTGCGTAAAGTAGTTCGTCTGGGGCTCGATGCTAGTTATATATCTGAGGAACTTGACCATTAGGGAAACCCTGATTTAGGTGGATCCTAAGTGGGAACGGCCGGAATGCTTCAGCTTCATGGCAGACTCGAGAAGACCTAGATCGCAAACCCTGTGACATTCTGTGGGAGTGCCGGGTGGCGCTTTCTGGACTCTCTTCCCGATGGGCTACTAAAACGTGTCCTACAAGTGGATAGGTGGACCCGTTACAGTTGGTATCAGAGCGAACCAATGAGGATCTAATAATTTCAAGGAAAATTAATGAGGAGAATAAGAGCAAATGTTGCTATTAAGAACATTTCCTTACTTACTTACGGATCCTGGCCTGCAGAGTTGCGAAGCATGGAACAAATTCTTGGTGTTCCAGGTTATGTGTGACTGCAATGCGTGCCTTGGATTATCGAGGAAGGCTGGATATGATGAATATCCTAGACCGCATCTACAATCCTTCACCCCTATACGTGGAACAGAGATGGACGGGTGATTCAGGAATTTATTACATAGCTGCCCACCGACTTGCGTACCTTCGGACCAACTTAAAGAGAATCAAGTGGATGGAGGACTTAAAGATCGTGAAGCTGTTCATCTTTGTTGAGGCTCACGCAAATGCAACCCTACATGTCAGCGGTCGAAAGGTCAAGTAGAACACGTATATGTACGAGGAAGTGACTCGAATAATCCTTGCCAAAAGAATCAAGGTGTTGGGACGTTATGAGAAGAATGGGTATCAAAGGAAAGGATACCCCATGCTTCCTATGACCTATCGATTCTCTAAAATCCATGACCCCAATCCATATTATTACTCAGTTTCCGTAGCTGAATGTAACACAATCTTATTCTCCCCAAATTAATGTATCAGCTTGCTCTACAATTGTACTCGAAAGGGCTATGCCCATATGAATGAAATATAATTTTTTAATCAATGATACACATATCCACTGGTAGATCGTCTATCAGAAATACTACCAGCCCAATCAGCATCAGTGTATCCATGCAACTGTATCTGAACCCCAGTCTCATAAAGTAGTCCATACTGCAATGTCGACTTCACATACCTGAGTATGTGTCTAGCCGCATCCAAATGCGATTTTCTTGGAGCCTGCATAAACTGACTTACCAATCCAACAACATAGCTCAAATCTGGCCTGGTAATAGTCATATAAATCAAACTTCCACTATGCGTCTGTACATAGTAGGGTCTCCCAAAAGCTCACTTGCATCTGCGCTCAGCTTCACATTCTGCTCCAAAGGAACTGAAATAGGCTTACAGCCTGTCATCCCATATTTGAACTGAAATAGGCTTACAGACTATTAAAGACTACTACCCGTTGTCGTTTATTGACCAAATTTTGGATCAATTAGTGGGTAGGGAAATATATTGGTTCAGGGATTGCTTTGCAAGGTATAACCAAATGGCAATTGTTGAACAAGACAAGATGAAAATGACATTTATCACTGTCTTCAGTACCTTTGTGTACCATGTGATGGCATTTGGGTCATGTAATGCGCCTGGTTCATGGCAAAGAACAGTCGACAAGACCTTTGGTGGCATCTCCCCATAGGAGTTGAAAGTATTCATTCATGACCTGGGGGTAGCCACCATAAGAGAAAGGTAGTTGATTATTTTGCGGAAGTGTTTCGAGCGTTGAAGACAATTTTGCATAATTCTCAACTCGCGGAAGTGCGTCTTTGGAGTGCCTTATGGGCTATTGTTAAGCCATGTGGTCAATTCGGTAGGGATTGCAACTGACCCTGAAAAAATCAAGGTCATAGTCACCATAGTCTGCTACGTACTCCAAAGGAAGTGCATAGCTTTCTATCATCATTAGGGTATTATCGGAGGTTTATCAATGCCTTGGCAGAAAGAACGTTGCCACTGACAAACCTATTGTCCTTTAACTATCAGTTTGCATGAAATGATGCTTGCAAAGTATCTTTTGACGATGTGAAGCAGGAGCTTTCCAAAGCACCTGTTTTAAAAGTACCTAAAAGGGGTAAAATATTCTATATATTTTCAGCAGCAACCATGTATAGTATCAATTGTTGCTTATCCCAAATTTGGGAGGAGAAGTGATACCATCCGACAGCTTTTACTAGTCGCAATTTGGGCATATCAGAAATTAACTACACCTATCTGGAGAAGCTGTGCCTTGCGATGGTATTTGCAACCAAAAAGTTTAGGCACTACATTCTTTATGAGAAGGTGGTTTTTTATACGAAGGCGAAAGAGCTTCGATTGTTGTTGAATAAGTTACAGCCGTCTGATCATTTAGCAAACTGATTAATCACTTTGCACGAATTTGATTATGAGATTAAGAGCAAGCCACTAAAGCTACAAGGCATTGCCGAGTGTCTTGTGGATTTCAGAAGAGACATGGAAACTTTGTTCAAGATTGATATGGCATCTATTCCCTCCTGGTATGCTGCTATAACGCACTATCTTTCTACGAGAGAAACTTGAGCTACTTTATCAAAATCAGAGAAGAGGAAAATTAAACAGTAGGCATTGAAATTTTCCTTGATTGCAGGAATACTATATCCACAGGGTGTTGATGATATCTATCGCCTATGTGTGATGCCTGACGAGGTTCCATTTATACTGGAAGAGTGCCATGACTCCGCTTGTGGAGGGCACTTTTTGTTGGGCGGTTAACAGCACATAAGGCTTTAAGAGCTAGGTACTGGTGGCCGTGCATCTTCCAAGATTCATTTGACTATGTCAAGAGATGTGATACATGTCAAAGACATGACAATAGAGAGAATAGGAAGCGTCCACTTATGCTGATTATGGCTGCCCTTCCATTTGAGAAGTGAGGCATCAATTTTGTGGGACCTATTACCCCTACTACTCAGAAAAGATACATTATAGTATCAATTGATTACTTTACAAAGTGGTCAGAAGCATGGGCGATGAGGTAGGATAATGCAAAAGAGACAACTAGTTTTCTACTTGAGCAGATCATCTACCATTTTGGTCTGCCAAAGAAAATAGTGTCGGACTGTGGAACCCATTTTTTGAACAAGGTGATTAAAATCCTGATTGAAGCATGGAAAATTAAGCATAACAAGACAACCCCCTATAATCCTCAAGCAAATGCACAAGTTGAAAGTACCAATAAGCAGCTTGTGGATATCCTACTCAAAATAGTCTTCGAAAAGAAGCGAGATTGGGATACAAAATTATATGTGGCGGTTTGGGCATATAACACGACGTTTAAGCGAGCCACTAGCCAGACCCCATTCAAATTAGTTTATGGGGAGGAGTGTGTCTTGCCCTTAGAAATTGAGTTGCTGACCATAAGATTCACAATCATTCTTTGGGTGATGAAGATGGCCTATTCGAGTGTTTTACGACCACTTGGATGAACTTAAATTGCAGAGTCTGTTGCACCATGAGGTGGCTAACATCGAATGAAGTGGTTGCATGATATAAAAGAGAAGAAATATACCTTTAAGAAAGGGTAGTTGGTTCTGTACTACGATGCGCGTAGGGAGCTATTTCCAGGAAAGCTGGAACCTAGATGGGATGGCTCTTATAAGATAGTTCGGTTAGGTAAAAATAAGTCCACAGCTTTATTAGCTGATCTGCAATGAGTGGAATTTAAGAATAAGGTTAATCTTAATAAGATTAAACCTTATTATTTTTGAATATGCTAACGCGCTAAATGCTTTGCAAGTCTATGCTAGGGTTGATTTGAGACCTGCAGGAGAGCTTCAACTAGTTGATGGGGCAGTTAATCCCTTATTTGGAGCACCCATATCTCGAGCAAAGATATCATTAGGGGAAGCTTATCTGGTGGAGCCAGGGATACAACGTGATTGAGCAAGAAGACGGCACCTTTGTGTGGAAAATCAAAGTTTTCTGCCAGTGTGCATATTTTGACAAGCATCCCTGTTGAGTTTAATGAAGAAGGTGGGATGGAGCCGTCAATTCATCCTCTAAATATGTTGAATTTTGACTATCATAATTACAAATAGGGGAGTTCTTGATGGCTGGCTATGTAAAACCAATTATGGACTTACATGTTATACTTTGATGGAGCGTCCTGGGGACCTAATAAAAAAGGGAGTGTTGGAGTAGTTATCCGAGATCCACGACGTAGGGTTGCAATGAAATTAGCTGTTTATCTCAGGGTAGGATTCACTAACAACATGGTAGAGTATAAAGCCTTGATTATGGGACTGAATATTGCCAAGATAAGTGGTATTCGGCAGTTGTTGGTAAAGGGGGATTCCCAACTGATCTTAAATCAACTCAATGGGACATATACAGTCTGGAATCCCATCCTTCGTATGTATCATCGAACTACCATAAACCTACTTGATGAATTTGAGAGCGTATCTCTTCAGCTCATTCCACGTTATTGGAATTATTTTGTGGATTCCTTAGCTAATTTTGCTTATGAAGAGGACGTCTTCTTCAACTGTGGTCCTAGTCCGGATGTCACTCTTGATAATGAGACGGGACCTGGTCACTTGTGGGGAATGTTATTAGACCATACATTATATGGCAGGTGATGGTTGATATGGATAATGTGAAGAGTGGCTGAGACCCATCTATCACTATTATCCTAGACCCATAGGTTGATCAAACGACATGTTATGCGTATGCCTCTTGCTATATATGTAGGAGGTATGGGTCACAACTTGATGCATTTAGTATAGGGCTAAGAGCCCTATTTTTCCCCTTGGAATGGAGTGTATTTTCATATATCCGCCTTCTTCCAAGGAGGGATTTATATGAGTTGGTTTGTTTGATTTCTTTAGACCAAGAGGGCTGGTTGTTTTAAGGTTTTAATGATCTATTTCCTAAGGCGAGGAGGGCCAATTAGTTTTGTTGTGTCATGTTTGATTTCTTTAGGCCAAGAGGGCCAGCTAGTTTGCAATGAAATGTGCTATTTCTTTAGGCCAAGAGGGCCCTATGTCTATTTGGTGCGAGTTAATGGTTTTTGTTGTAGTGATTGCAGGTTGATGAAGTTGCTGGAGCCTTTACTGTGAAGGAGCTTCTTGTGGCCATTCTAGGTGGTTTCATCCCCTTTTCGAGTCTTTTCCCTTAAACAATTAATGATGTATGTGCATATAAGGGTTACTTTCTTTTGTTTGTTGGGGACCGAAGCACACCGTTCGTAAGGTCGGAATATGTCAAGAAAGCATATAAATATGAACCATAAGTGATATTTGTGACATTTCCTCTGGTCACTTTGACAAAATGTTGGTCCATCTTCATAAGCAGGTAAGTACTCCAATCAATGACAACCCCTTTTAACACCATCCTAGAAGCTGTGAAGAGCTCTTTGGACAAATAGTGGGATGGTGTTTTAGCACGCATAAACCTGTCTTGGAGAAATTTGCAGACTAACTTCCAAAGAGGATCAGTGATCATGGAAAAAGACAATCCTAAAGCTTCATGTTAAACTTTCATCGATCAATTATGCATATCATGGAAGGCTGAATGAAAATTTTAACACATATCATGCTGACTGATTAGAGTAGTATGCCACTACCATGTTGATATTCCCATTGAGGAAAAATGTAGATACTGGGGGAGATAGTGGGACCATAGAGAGGTGACCCTCCCCCACTATTAAAGATCCCGAAGGGGTGCACCAATTGACCTCGGCGGGGGGGGGGGGGGGGGGGGGGGGGGGGGGGAGGGGGGGGGGGGGGGGGGGGGGGGGAGGGGGGGGGGGACCTTGCATGAGAGGAAAGTTAAACACCAGTCCTGTTATAGAATCATGCAACATCCATTGGCGTCGATAGAGTATATCACTGTCGTATCCTGGAGTGTCTAGCACTGAATGGGGAGGAAGATTGATAAAATCAGATGAACAGGGTAATGGAATAAGAGGAGAACATTGTAAAGGGGAATAAGACAAATCATAAAAGGAAGGAAAATGAAGGGATAAGGAAGATGGCAGACGGAGTATTCAACAAAAAGGTGCAAAGGGAATCCATTGAAAAAACGGAAGGAATAGGAGGAGCGGAAGGTGAAGGTTCAGAAAGGGTAGGCGATGATGTAGGATCAACAATAAAAGGATAGATAGTAAAAACAGGGATATGAGGGGATCCAAAAGGGGTAAAAGATAAAAGAAAAATGGTATTATGATTGAAGGAAAGAAGGGAAACATAAAAAGGGAAATGATATCCCATAAGAGAATAAGAAAGGAGATCACCAGGATCCAAGGGATGATAGAACAATGAAAATTAAGGTCCAAGAAAAATGAATCAATAAATAACGGATGATCAACAATAAAGCTCAACAAATGAGATTGTAATGGATGGATATCAGATTTACGGAATACACTCCGAAGACGACGAGGTTCTAAAGCATCAGCCTCCAAAGGTGGATGCCAAGCATGTCCCTTACACCAAGATGTCAGCTCATGATAATGCTTCAAACTATCTGCCACTAGCAGGAGCTCAACTGAGTGCACATACATGACTGCTTGCAAGATCACATCCCCCACATAAACATTCAAGTCCTGCTCATCAGGAATTTACAGATGGCTAATGAGATACATGAAAGATAATAATTGGACCTCATGGGAAACCAACTCATTCACAAATCGATCAAAAACAACTCTCAAGAGACCCGTAGACCAAAGATTTGACCACCCATCCTCTGGAAGTTCCAAATCCACATTGCTTAAGGAGATATACAAGGCAAACCTCTGCTGATTATATTTTATCCAAAAGGATGGAGGAGGTGACACCAATTCAGTATAGTGGGTAAAAAATCTTCCTGCACATAGTTCATTCGCTCTACTGAAGCGTTCCACTTTAGCGGAGAACCCATCACATAATTTAGCTTTATGTTGCAACTAATCAAGCTCCTCTTTGGAAGATAAGACAGAAGAAACAACAGGAGCTAGAGGAGGAATAGAAAGAACAGTCACCTTGTGGTTAAGTTCTTCAATAATTTTCTTTTGGGACTCTACAGTTGCCTGAGAGTGCTGCAACTAACCCTCACTAGTGCCAAGTTTACTAGCCAAAGTGACCACTTCCTCAAGGGCATAATTTTTCTCAAGCTATAAGGATGCATTCTCCTCTTCCAACTTAGCAACCTTAGATTCTAACTCTTGGATAGTTACCTTCTGTGAATCCGTTAAAGCTATGGCAGCAATCATTTGGTTATGGATATCACTGAGTATAGCCCTTTCTGAAGACAGATCCTCCAGTGCCTTAGTCAACTGACTGGTGAGGGAATCCACCTTGTCTTGCATGGAAGTGTAAACGCTGGTATACATTGTCTAAAGATAAGAGGTAAGGGAGGTTTCCAGAGTAGCCTAGACACTTGAAACCATCTGTGGAAGCATGGGTCCAGATAATATGGTGTGTAAGGATGAAGGCATCTACTGATCAAGTTGTCCTTCCTTTTGGGATGAAAATAAATTAGGACAGGAGAGGAAAGAAGGAAGGGCACTACCAGACACAGTAGGAACAAATGATGTTATATAACAGGGGACTCCTCATTTTCTAAATTTGGTTGCATAGGTGGAGGGGAAGGGACTGAAGGTGGAGGTTGCATCGGTAAAGGAATAGGATCAAACACTGGAACACCACCAGCAGGAGGTGAAAAAGTGATAATTCACTGTAAGAAGGTACCATAGGAGACATTAATGATCTGACCCTTTTGGATGCACTGAAAATGTTGATCCATCTTGGATAATAGAAAGCCTGCCCAATTGAACTTAGCACCCTCTAGAATCTTCACAGAAGCTGTGAATAGTTCCTTTGAAAGATACTTAGAGGCAGACTTGGCGACATAAACCGATCTTGGAGGAACTGACATAACTGGTTCCATACTAGAGAAGAAATATGGGCAATAGATACCCCTGAGCTGTTAATAAGTTGATTGAGAAGCAAGGGGGTAGAAGTTTCCTTCTTCAAGAGCGCAACAATCTCTTCAGGAGTAAGTAACTGGTTATCGTTGGGCACAAAAGAAGCAAAAATGGGCAAGCACAGTGCTTCATGGACATTAGTTATAGATTTAAAAAAAGGTACGGTTATAAACTAGGCTAGACTAGTTTTTATAAGAAGCCAAGAAGGCGTAACAATGTAACGTGCCCACTCCTCAACTCGCGGGACACATCTTAGCATCCCATCGAGAGATCAATCTAGAGGATGCCGCCCAGCACTCCCAAGGAATGACACGGGGTTTGTCAACTAGGGTCTCTCGAGTCTGCCTCGCAACGGAACTTATCCGGCCATTCCCACTAGATCGACTTGAAGTCCAGGTTCCTAGTCAACATTGTCTAAGGTCATAGACCAACCTTTTTCTAACATTACTTGTTAACATTTCCTTTGAGGAAAGCTCTTGGCTAACCGAGACCACCCTTCCGTAGGATAGACCCATTGGTCACATCCACACGCTTCTCTTGAGGGTTATTTTAGTTATCTAATTACCTACCACATTATGTTCAACACATAAAAGCACCTTCCTTAATTAACCCGTTAGTCACAGGTTCCTTTACATAATTTAGGCCACAGACACGAAGACAGGTTAAAACAAGATCAAACACTTCCTTAACTTATCTTCGGATTAATGTGTGTCTCCTGCCCATACAGGAGAATTAAGTGTTCCTTTCTGCCTCTGCAAAAAAATCCTTCCGTCTCCCGGCAATAAAACCCAAAGGTTTATCCTTCCAAGATTCCTTCTTGTAACTAGTATCAAGGACTCGAGATCCCATCCCGAGTCACGTAGAACACTTGTGTAGGGCCTGGAGGCATTGGGATTTATGGCCAGAGCCCCCACTGGCACCCAAGCATCCTCCTATGCCAAGTAATTTCCACGGAGAGACCTCTCGTGGCGGGTTCGGTCCACATTCCCGGCGCAGATTCACAACCCCCTTGGTTAGGGTTTGGCGGTTCGCGGGGGGTAGCTAGCACCATCCTTCCTTAATTAATCCTTTTATGAATCCATCACAACTAAGGCAAAACGAGCCTATCATTTCCAATCAAGAAAATATCATTTTCTACATCAAGCAATCACTTTGCTTATAAACCACTTGTCCTTAGTAGGATCTCCTCTTACCAAGGCAACCAGCCAATTCACTTAGAAATATCCTTTTCAAAACAACCAAGCATAAGCCTTGATCAACATTCCATTTAGAGTCAGCTTACTAGCCTAGCTCAAACTAGGAGGATATCCACTTCCAATAATCTAAGACAAGATCATTAAAAACGATTCACAAGCACGTGTGTTTAATCACTCAACTTCTTTTGAATCTCTCTTCCCCTTGGGTTTTATCCTAGGGTTCCAAGTTGTGAATCCTCGATTCTTTGCACATCTTTCAGCATACTTGGTAATCTTTAAAACACATTAAATATATTGCAAGACTTGTCATACATTCTTTCCATCCTCTTTTAGTGCGATGCGATGCAGAATTTTGCCATCAAACTCATCTCCCGTGCACAAGGGTCGTTTAATAAACTGACACAATCTACGATCCTTAACTCCCTTCACATTTAGTAGATGATTTTTTAAATCCTAATATGCATGTATTTGTGTGGCTTAAGTACATGAAAGCCTAAATTTCCATGCATTTGTGCATTTGCATGCTAAGAACGGGAGCTATCATTTCATGTGTTTATTGTAATCACAAGCGCGAACCATGAATCCTAGATAACTGTTCATGTACTAGATTGGGTGGAAGCCTACTATTTTATGTGAAATATTGTAAAAAACCTATCATTTCATGTGTGTAAACCTATGCCAAGATCCATTTCTCATTATTTCATGCATGCAAGCTTATCAATACCCTATCATGTAAGTCTACTCTCATGTTTCCTTAAACGAATGTAAGATCTTAAAATACGTAAGCATAGAGCCTAGATCCTTAAAATACCTGGTTTTAATTCAGGGACGGAGGGACATTTGGTGTGTTGGCCGCTTCACTTGGACGGTCTTAACCTTCGAATCCTTGAGCTATAGTAAGGAGATTGAGATGATACCCAATATAGGATCATAGTGACAATTACGAAGTGATCAATCAAGAACAGATCAATTAAAAGGTCAAAGTAGATAATAACTCTTCTTCTTCTTCTTTCACTAACTCCCTTTCTTCTTCTCTCCTTCTCCTCTACCTCTTCTCCTTCTCTCTCTTCCCTCTCTCTTCACTTATTCTCTCTTCTCTCCTTCTCCTTCTCTCTTCTCTCCTTCTTTCTCTCCCTCTTCTTCTCCTTCTACTTCTCTTCTCTCTCCCTCTTTCCCTCCTTCTTCTTCTCCTCCTTCTCCTTCTCTCCCTTCTCCCTCTTCTCCCTCCTCATTTCTTCTCTCTTCTCTCCTTCTCTCTCTCCCTCTTCTTCTCCTTCACCTTCTCTCTCTCCCTCTTCCCCTCCTTCTTCTTCTCCTCCTCCTTCTCTCCCTTCTCCTCTCTTCTCCCTCCTCACTTCTTCTCTCTCCTCTCTCTCTCTCTCTCTCTCTCTCTCTCTCTCTCTCTCTCTCTCTCTCTCTCTCTCTCTCTCTCTCTCTCTCTCTCTCTCTCTCTCTCTCTCTCTCTCTCTCTCTCTCAGAATAACGGCCTGATCATGGTGCCCTTTTTGTTAACCGAGGGGGGGAGGTCTCCCTCTCCACGTTATTATGCTAGCAGCCTGCCAACTGTTTGATTTGCATGGCTGCTAGATCGGGATGACGATGAGAACGAGGATGAAGACATGAGTGATGATGATGATGATGATGATGATGAGTTGGACGGAGGTCGTTACGATGAGAGATGGAGAGAGTCCCAGAGCTGCGGCGACAGAGAGACAGGTATGTTTTCTTCTTTCATTCTCTTTTTTGTTTTAATTAACTAAAACATACATTCTAACCTTAATACTAACTAGCCTTACTAACTAATGTTACTATCATACTCAGTATTTGCGCGTGCGGAGGGGAGTTTAAATGCAAGGTGTTATGCCAAAATGTATGGACGGGTTAATTTTTTTTTTTAAATGTCGGAGACATTACAAACAAAGTTCTCATCCACAGGCGGCAATGTGAGGGAAAAAAATGGTCTAAGTCCTGCACGTCGAATGCAATCTGCCTCTAAAAGGAGGGAATAATCATGGAGTGCGAGGGGAACATGCTGTACCACAATCGGAGGGGGAGAAGAATAAGAAGATGCTATTCAAACTATAGCAAAAACCCATGCACACAAAACCAGGAATAAAAAGAGAAAACCTGCAAAACCCGCAAACAAAACTACCACTGAGACCATCGACAGGAGAAAGACTGAGGACAGACTGGACCAAACCACCCCAAACAAACCACAGCCTACCAAAATTATGACATGACCTACGCACATATGCGACCGAAAGCTTGGTGATATGCAATACAATCAGGCACCCAAAACCCTGTAGACAAGAACTCAAAAAGAACAAAACTCAACCACACCATATCACAGACATTGACTCAAAAAATCATGACTGAACTAAAGACTCTGTTGAGCACCGATTAGACCAATGTCAGATTGATAATCCCAAATCCCACGTAACGTTCAACGTCCTACAGTGCGGTGAAGTGGATGGGTGAAACTAACGACTCATTTTTATTAGATGAACAATTAAGCATAGTTCATGGTTAAATTCAATCAGTTAATGCATGTGAGTTGAAAACGTAGCCCAGCCTCGCTCAAAATTGACACGACTTGACTTAGATGGGTCTCTACTGATGCAATTCACTGTTACAATTACATGATGTGTGGCACTTGAGTGCACGCATGCATGACTTCGGGGGGTTCATTTTAATTACAATTTAAATGTGTCTGTAACGTGTGTGCGCGTGCACTTGTGAATTAATTTTTAGAAAATTAGGTTGGTTATTGTAACAAAGTGCTCATGCAATAGTGGGGTTCCTTTTACAATTAACGTCCGGTTCATTTTATTTACAATGTTATGATGCGCATTCTATTAATTTGGTGTGTGCAACAGTTAGTTGATTTTTATTACAATGAAATACGTGTTATGGTGCAACATGAGAGAGGGAAAAAGAGAAAAAACCTGGCAATGTGTGGGTCTATTTGCAAAGTCCGATACCATGTCCACGAAAAAGGAAAGGCGCAATCCACAAATATTCCACACAATGGACAAAAGGTTGACTAAAACTAGTCATCCTGTCCTACAAAAAAAATGGAAACCAACTAACACATTGACAAAAAATAATAAAACAAATGATACGCATGATCAAAACAAAATATGGATATGTTGGGATGTTGAATTGATTGGGATTTATGGTTATGATTTTTTTTGGTTTTTTGTTTTGTTTTCTTTTTGGTAGTTTTTTCTATTAATAGGACAAATTTTATAAACAAAATGAAGGGAAAATATGTTGGTTTCATGTTGATGTGTATGGAAACATCAATCCAAATGAGAAAACATATTGGGGTATAAATATCAATGTGCGGAACGTTTGTGGTTGTGTTTTGTTTTGTTTTTATTTTTTTAATAGTATATTTTAGTGTTTTTTAAAAGGATGTGAACATGAAATTTCAGCAACCAATCATGAGCATCAAGTGTCAAAAACATAATCAAATTTAATTCACATTGTTCAGCTCATTTTTGGGATTTAAAATGAAATTTTCATGAATTTTGGCAAAAAATTAGAGTTTTGTGTTCAAATAATACTTTTGCCAATTAGGAAAGCATTTTCAATTGAGAAATTATTGACAAAAGGGACAAGGAAGTTTGTAGAATTTTTTGATTTTTTTTTTTGAAATTATGTCAATATCTCTAATTGCCAGCTTGCATTGAGAGCAAGGACATGGGACACACTGATTAAGATACTCCTCGTAATCTTGAACATCAAGACCTTCATCTTTTCCATTTTATCTACGTTACGACAAACAATTTGTTTTTGTTATCATTCTTTTTTTCTTTCTTAAATTGTTTGAGAAGGGATTTCTTCTCTTGTAACTCTGAAAAAATTAATGTATGTAAAGTCTCTACCCACCCACCCACAAATTAACGTATGTCGGAGTGTTTTCCGTCTCGTGGTATTGCATCGGACCTTGCCACCACTCTCTCTTTGTTTTTTATCCATTCATTATCTCCTCTCCTTCCATCTATCTCTCTTTTTCTCTTTCTTTATTATGCTATATGTTTATTCCTTCTCTCTCGTTCCTTTTTCTTTTTTCTCTTCCTCCCCCTCTCTCATTTTCTTTAATAAAACATATCTCTCTCTCTCTTACTACTACTACTACAACAAACAAGAAAAGAAAAAAAAACTACTATTACTACCACTACTACAACAACAATAACAAATAAGAAAACTAGACAATAATAAACAAGAAAACAAAAAAAACCATTATTATTATTACTACTACTACTACTACTACTACAAACAAGAAAACCACTACTACTATTACAACCACGACTACGACGACTATGACTATGACCACGACTACAACTACGACTACGACTACGACTACGACCATGACCACGACCACGACCATGACTACAACTACGACTACGACCACGACCACGACCACTACCACTACCACTACCACTACCACTACCACTACCACTACCACTATAATAAACAAGAAAAGAAGAAAAAAAAAACAACTACTACTACTACTACAAGAATAAACAAGAAAAGAAGAAAAAACTACTACTACAAAAAAAAAAACAAGAAAACTAAACAACAATAAACAAGAAAAGAAAAAAAACTACTACTCCTACTACTACTATAACAAACAAGAAAACAACAACTTCTCCCTCCTTCTCTCTCTCCCTCCCTCTCCCTCTCCCTCTCTTTCTCTCTCCCTATTATGTTTAATGTTTTCTCCCCCTCTCTCATTCTTTCTTTCCTTTTCTCTCTTCCTCTCCCTCTCTCATTTCCTCTCCCTCCCTCACCCTCTCCCTCTCTTTCTCTCATTCCCTATTATGTTTAATGTTTTTTCTCTTATCTCCTCTCCCTCTCTCATTTCCTCTCCCTCCCTCACCCTCTCCCTCTCTTTCTCTCTTTCCCTATTATGTTTAATGTTTTTTCTCTCTCCTCTCCCTCTCTCATTTCCTTTTCTCTCTTCCTCTCCCTCTCTCATTTCCTCTCCGTTCCTCACCCTCATCCTCTCCCTCTCTTTCTCTCTTTCCCTATTATGTTTAATGTTTTTTTCTCTCTCCTCTCCCTCTCATTTCCTCTCCCTCTTTCCCTATTATGTTTAATGTTTTTTATCTTATCTCCTCTCCCTCTCTCATTTCCTTTTCTCTCTTCCTCTCCCTCTCTCATTTCCTCTCCCTCCCTCACCCTCTCCCTCTCTTTCTCTCTTTCCTTATTATGTTTAATGTTTTTTCTCTCTCCTCCCTCTCTCATTTCCTTTTCTCTCTTCCTCTCCCTCCCTCACCCTCCCCCTCTCTCTCTCTTTTCCTATTATGTTTAATGTTTTTTCTATTATCTCCTCTCCCTCTCTCATTTCCTTTTCTCTCTTCCTCTCCCTCTCTCATTTCCTCTCCCTCCCTCTCCCTCTCCCTCTCTTTCTCTCTTTCTCTATTATGCTTAATGTTTTTTCCTTCCTCTCCCTCTCTCATTTCCTCTCCCTCCCTCACATTCTCCCTCTCTTTCTCTCTTTCCCTATTATGTTTAATGTTTTTCTCTCTCCTCCCTCTCTCATTTCCTTTTCTCTCTTCCTCTCCCTCTCTCATTTCCTCTCCCTCCCTCACCCTCTCCCTCTCTTTCTCTCTTTCCCTATTATGTTTAATATTTTTTTCTCTCTTTTTCTCTCTCCTCTCTCTCTCATTTTTTCTCTCTCCTCTCCCTCTCTCATTTCTTCTCCCTTCCTCTCCCTCTCCCTCTCTTTCTCTCTTTCCCTATTATGTTTAATGTTTCCCTCTCTTTCCTCTCCCTCTTCCTCTCCCTTCCTCTCTCATTTCCTCTCCCTCCCTCTCCCTCTCCCTCTCTTTCTCTCTTTTCCTAGCATGTTTAATGTTTCCCTCTCTTCCTCTCCCTCCCTCTCCCTTTTCCTCTCCCTCTCTCATTCCCTCTCCCTCTCCCTCTCTCATTTCCTCTCCCTCCCTCTCCTTCTCCCTCTCTTTCTCTCTCATTTCCTCTCCCTCTCTCAATACACACGAATTTTAACAAAAACAAGTAAAAGAGAAAGAGAAAACACAAAACCAAAGCAAGAAGGAACAATTCACTCACCATAAAGGCTCAAAGAAGGGTTTGGCGGCTCCTCTTCCCGACAATGGCTCCTCTTCGCCCTCCGTATACCTCCTCCTCTTCTTCGCGAACGGCGGCGGTGGCGGTGAGAAGCTTTCTTTCTCCTTCTTTCTCTCTTTCTCTCCCTCTCCTTCTCAAATGCAAGATGTTCGCTCTCCCTTTTGCTCTCTCTTTCGTGTGTACACACAAAATAACATGCTCGGGTTTTGGCCCATGTTTTTTTCGTCTGAGTACCATCGTTATTTGTGTCGCTATTTGCATCGCTATTAGCATCGCAAATGCGACGCAAATAGTGACGCCGCTATTTTACGTCGGAAACCGCCGTCACTATACCTCCATATCCTTGTAGTGATATTACCATTCACATTGGCTTAAATATTTTAGGGTGCTTGATCTTGGGTTAAAGAGAGAGAGAGAGAGAGAGAGAGAATAACAAAAGATATATTAACCTCTACAAAAGGCCAATATGACCTATGAAACAAAACCAATGTACATCTCTATCCAATGTTATCTCATCACAAAAGTGAAAGAAAAATGCATCCTAATATAAGGCTAACATCTAAACATCTCTAAGTCTAAAAAACTAAATGTATAAGAGCTATAGTAACTTCTCTCTAAATGTCAAGATCAATATATGATCCCAACCATGATGTGATCCAGGGTTGCCTTGCTAATGTATCAAGGGCTGAGTCTCTTATGTCTCCTAATGATGGCTCCAATCTTAGTAGAGTATGGGTGTAATGTGCCTGCCTATCTGCTGTCTAAGCACATTTTTGCGGTCCATTGAGAAACGAATCTAAGTGTCGCCGCCCAGCACTCCCATGGAATGTTCTGGGGTTTGTCGCCTAGGCTTTCCCGAGTCCACTTCGCAACGAAGTGTTCGCAACTGAACCCACTAGGATCAACCTGAAATCTGGGTTCCTAGGGTCAAGGTCTTCTGACAACATTCTTAGCATCGAGTTTCGGACATCCTACTTTATGCAGAGATACCCAATCCGAAGTAGATCCATATCGCACTTGGTTCAAAGAGAATGGAAAATGAGAGGGATATGCCACTCAACTTCTTTGCCCATAGGGCATAGTCCCATTCTGGTTCTCTAAAATAGCATGAATCGAGTTCTAACCTAACCATACCTAAGGGTCAAATGACGGTAAAACCTTGTGAGAAGCCTCCCAATTCTATGGGACCACCCTACCGTAGGACAGTCGGTGGACCCATCGGGAGTTCCATCCACCCGCTTCCCTTGATAACTTTAATTTTCTAATTAGGTCCTATCACATTTATGTGTGACATTCAAATTCAACTTCCTTATTAGAAATTTTAACAAATAGGGTTCGCTCACGTAATTTATGGCACAAACATGAAAACAAAGCAAGCAAAATAAGTTCAAAAAAATTTCTTAACTTATCTTCACGTTAATCTTTGGCTCCTGCCCATACAAGAGAAATTATGTATCCCTTCTGTCCAACAGAGGTACCCAGTCCAAATCACATGGCACTATAATTTCCATCCATTATCTAGAATAGGATCTTCCAACACCCTAAACGTTGGGCTCATAGCAATCTATAACTCCGTTCCAAACTCGACAAGGGGTGTCCAGAGCTCCACTGACCCCAAGCAACCTAGGAGTGAGATACAACTTTCTGTGGTTGGCCTTTTCACCACTCAACCTTCGGCCCTTGAATCAAGCAATGCCCTCTCGAGGTAATCCACGGTGCAACCTTAAAGATGATCCACCTGTACAAATATCCTTCCTTAATTAATTCAATTAAGAATTAAGCACAATCAAGGCAATCAGCCTAATATCCTCTTCCAAGGAAACATTCCTTTATTTCCCATGGCAACTTATCATCATAGATCCCTACCATGTGTCTACCATCAAGCACAAGCACTTGGAATAATCATCTGGATCACATTCCAACAATCAATTTAATGCAAAAAAAACATTTAGGATGATGTTAGATCAATCAACAAAATGGTGATATCTTTTTCCAACATTATAGGAATAATCATGATAACCTTGCCATCGCATATCTGCTCTCCCCCTTGGGATTCTATGTAAAATTTAACTAACACTCCTTTCTTCAGCTAAGGCATATGTTAGGGTTTCAAACACTGAACATGATGTAAGTTTTATGATTCACTTTCATTGATCTGCTCTCCCCCTTGGGATCAAAGAGCGATTCTATGTAAAATTTACCTAACACTCCTTTCTTTAGCTAAGGCATATGTTAGGGTTTCAAACATTGAACATGATGTAAGTTTTATGATTCACTTTCATTGATCGATAACCCAGCCTTCTTCCCAACAAGTACAAAAGTATTGATAGACTTAGGGTAGAGTTTTTCCCTTTGAGACCTGGAGATGTTGCTTGCATCTAGCCCAATTCCTGAATAGGATTGACAAACATAGTTGCTATTAGACGGATCTCAAGGTATCATAATTTTAATCCTAATGTTTGTATTCAGATACAAGGGTTTGTGCAAACCTCAATAAGTCATTTGAGTAAATCTACGCTTTGTCATCTATGGATACGAAAAGAATTTCCTAAAATCCCCTACGAGTTCATTGAGACATACCCTATGCCTCAATGAATAGCAAAGATGGCAATTAATACCTGGATATTCAGATATGAATTATCCATACCCAATGTTGTATTCGTATTCGCCGAAATGCCCAGGCCGGTGGCTCCATTGTCGAATGCAGGATTACCATTGATGTGAGTCTCCCTCCATTTGGGGGATATACTTTTGGCTTATGAACCTTTCTCTCCCTCTCTCTCTCTTGTCAGAGAGATAGTGTGCTAAGGTGACTCTTCTTGATTGTGATGGGGGTTAAACTTGCGGGGAGATGGAGAGAAGAGCAACACGTGTGGTCACCCTCTAAGAAGGGGAAGAGGAATGGGTTCCTTCAGAGAGTCTCTCATTCTCTCTCTCTCTCCCTCTTCTTTTTCTTCTTCTTCTTCTTCTTCTTCTTCTTCTTCTTCTTCTTCTTCTTCTCTCTCTCTCTCTCCCTCTTCTTCTTCTTCTTCTTCTTCTTCTTCTTCTTCTTCTCTTCTCCTCTCTCTCTCTCCCTCTTCTTCTTCTCCCCTCTCTCTCTCCCTCACTCAGTCTACGGTAAGGGGGAGGAATATAAGGCCATTCCCCCTTTGCTCAAGGGGGGGTTTATATAAGCGTTGGGGGAAGAGTTAGTGGGGGGAGAAGTGAGGTGGCACATGTGGCCTCCCTCCTCTCGTTATTGTCACTTTCATCTTTATGATCCTCTCCTTTATCATCATTGTGATCATCAGCCAATCCTTCTTCTCCCTTGGCAGCACCGTCATCTTCCTCTCCTTTGTCATCTTCATTTTCCTCCTCTCGTCATCATCATTTCTCACGCCCTCCCTCTTCCCCCCGCCCCCTTGCCACCTATTGGCAATGACAAGGGGGGGAAAGAAAAAAAAAATTGATTGTTTTTTATAATGGGGGGAGGGGGGGTTTATGGGCCATATCGGGATGTTACATCCTCTCCCCCTTAGAGAACTCGAGATATCCTCATCTCAGAAGGACTAGGGATTTCTTTCTGGAACCTATGGGATCGGATCTATCGTGCACTCGTTGGGACACCTTGATTACTCATAATCATATGGTCTTTTAAAACAACCACTTATTGTATTAGATATATTCGAGTCTGGATTATAAGAGAAGAGTTTATTGTAGTTACATCTCATGGATATCTTCTAGGGTTTTCCTAATTATTTGGTATATTCCGGATCGCTCGAGGTTGTACAATTTCATTTCTTGTAAGTTCTTGTTGGGAAAATTGGCGTGGATATGTCCAATGTTGTGGCACTCGAAGCATCAATGTTTAGGGTGCTTTGAGCATTCCCTTTTAAAATGACCTAACTCCTTGCAATAGAAACAGCGCAGAGCTTTATCACTTGGGGTCCCAAGGCTCTTAGTTGTCCTTGACAGGATTTTCTTCATTAGACCAAATTGCCTTAGGATCCTTTTAGCGGATTGAAGTGGTCCTTTATCTCGAAAACTTGTTCCCAGATTGTCATTTTCTTAGTTTGGGGATGAGCTCCATGGACAATCGACTATGCTTGTAATAGTAAAGAATACTTCCAAGCTTCAACATCCTAGTAAGACCCAATCCATATTAGTTGAGAAGAAACAACTTAAGAGAAATTCATTGCAAGTCAAAACTGTCATTCCTTTCCAGATTATCTCTAATCATTTGCAAGTTCTAGGCTCAAAATAGATGTAACTCATTTTACTCAAGCTAACTGTAGTTACAAGATTAAAGTTTATTCCAATACAAGTTTTATTTTATGTCGACAAAATTTCTAGGATTTCTAATCGTTCTGAAGAGGTGTAGTGGGTTCTAAGTCTTCATCTTCATCTAATTCCTCTATATATCCAAAGACTGCATTGGCGTAACTTTGTTTCCTTGGAGACTCCATATCTTTTGGACTTAAGTCAGGGCAGTCTAGTTAGACATGCCCTAGCTCATTGCAGTGAAAACATTGGCGGTTGGGACATATCCTATGGATGTGCCCTAACTCTTTGCACAAGTGGCATCTCTTGCCCTCATCTCGGGAATCCTCTTTGTCACAATTGTCTAAATTAAGTTCTTGCACAATTTGCTTTGCTCAAAGTAATGCATCTTGAAAGTCTTTTGGATGCATTACTTCAAGATGGTGGTTTAGAGGAGTGTTCAGGCCATGGCAAAACTTGGATACTTGATGCACAATATCCATAGGTGGTGCATATTTTAGTAGGGTTACAAACTTTGAGTAGTAAGCTTCCAAGGTTAATTCCAGTTGCTTGAGCTTAAAGAATTCATTCATTCTCAAAGTATGATAGGTAGGCGTGGAAGGTATCATCCACATACAACATCTTTCAGCTGAGCCCATCGGCTTGGAAAATACCTTGATCTTTGCACCATTGCTTCCATCATATCTAAGCCTGGCCAACTAACTTAAGTTTGTCTATCATTGCTTAATTGGTAGAGGCAATTCTTGAAGCAGAGAAATAATCGTCCATCAACTCAATCCATATCTTCGCCTCTCTTGAGACGTCTATGCCTTCTCCATCAAACTCGGGTGCCTTAATTTTCTTGATAAGGAATTTCTTCTCTTTCATGTCGGAGTTTGTGTGTGCAGAAGGTGCCTAACAATCAAGCCATATCACTTAGGTTATTTTATTTAGGATATGCCTACAAACCATATGTTAATCAATCATATATCATTACAAAGATTCGCTCAAATACCAATTGTAATGTACATCAGCTGTCCAAGCATGTTTTTGCAGTCCATCGAGAAATGAATCTAAGCATCGCTGCCGGCACTCCCATGGAATATTCTAAGGTTTATCACCTAGGGTTTCCTGAGTCTGCCTCGCAACGGAGCATTCATGACCGAACACACTAGGATTGACCTGAAATCTAGGTCCCTAGGGTCAAGGTCTTCTGACAGCATTCTTAGCATTGATTTTCGAACATCCTACTTTACGTAGAGATACCCAATCAGAAGCAAATCTATACTGCACTTGGTTCAAAGAAAATGGGAAACAAGAGGGATGTGCCGCTCAACCTCTCTGCCTGTAGGGCATAGTCCCATTTCGATCCCCTAAAATGGCATGAATCGGGTTCTAACCTAACCATATCTAAGGGTCAAACGATTGTAAAACCTTTTGAGAAGCCTCCCATTTCTCTAGGACCACCCTACCATAGGATGGACCCTTCAGGATTTCTGTCCACCCACTTCCCTTGATAACTTTAGTTTTCTAATTAGGTCCTATCACATTTATGTGTGACATTCAAATTTAGCTTCCTTAATTAGACCTTTTAGAGAACAGGGTTCATTCGTGTAATTTATAGCACAGACACAAAAACAAAGCAAGCAAAACAAGTTCAAACAAATTTCTTAACTTATCTTCACATTAATCTTTATCTCTTGCCCATACATGAGAAATTATGTATCCCTTCTATCCAACAGAAGTACCCAGTCCAAATCACATAGCACCATAATGTCCATCCATTATCTAGAATAGGATCTTTCAATGCCCTAGACGTTGGGCTCACGGCAATCTACAACTCCATTCCAGACTCGGCAAGGAGTGTCTAGAGCTCCACTGGCCCCAAGCGACCTAGGAAAGAGACACAACTTTCCGTTGTTGGCCTTTTCACCACTCGACCTTCGGCCCTTGAATCGAGCAGTGCCCTCTTGGGGTAATCCATGGTGCGATCTTGGAGATGATCCACCCATGCAAATATCCTTCCTTAATTAATTCAATTAAGAATCAAGCACAATCAAGGAAATCAGCCTAATATCCTCTTCTAATGAAATATTCCTTTATTTCCCATGGCAACTTCTCATCATAGACCCCTACCATGCATTTCCCATCAAGCACAAGCACTTGGAATAATCATCCAGATCACATTCCAACAATCAATTTAATGCAAAAAAAACATTTAGGACAATGTTATATCAATCAACAAAATGGTGATATCTTTTTCCAACATTGTAGGAATAATCGCGATAACCTTGCCATCGCATATGTGCTCTCCCCCTTGGGATCAAAGAGCGATTCTATGTAAAATTTACCTAACACTTAGGCATAGGCTGAAATGCCTTAGGACAAATAATGGGGGTGAATATATATCATGTGCTTTTGAGCAATTATGTGATGAGAGGGATATTAAGCATTAGTTGATCGCCCCTTACACCCCTCCCTAGAATGGTATGGTGGCTAAGCGAATGAATAGGACCATCCAGGAAAGAGTTCGGAGTATGCTTAGCCATGCAAGCCTTCCGCAGCACTTTTCGGCTGAGGCAATTATGTCTGCCATGCATATCATTAATATATCTCCGTGTAGTGCCATTCATTTCCAGGTTGTAGAGGAGGTATGGACAGGAAAGCCTCCCTCTTATGCGCATTTACATGTCTTTGGATGTGAGGCATTTTTTCATGTGCTCAAGGACAAGCATAACAAGATGGATTCTAAGAGTGTTAAATGCATATTCCTTTGCTACGGAGATGCAGGAGAGATGGGTTACTGTCTATGGGATCCGCAGTTGTGAAAAGTCATCTGCAGCCATGATGTAGTCTTCCATGAAGACAAGATGCATAGGCAGCCTTGAGAAGATAGTGGAGATATGCAAAGTTATATTTTAGGAGGAGCCACGAGCTCCTGTACAATGAGCTAGATAGCCTTCAGCAACAACAGGTACTCATGGCCAGGGTGTTGGACAAAATGTTGGGCGGGCAGCAGAGCCTATAGTGTGGCATTCAACTAGAGATAGACACCCACCTAACAAATTTGAGCCCTCCATGCATTATGTCTTGGTTGCATATGCAGGAGAGCCTCTCACTTATGATGAGGCTATGCACAGGGGTGACAGTCACTCCTAGGAGAGGGCTATGTAGTCTAAGATAAACTCCTTGCATAAGAATAGGACTTGGGATTTGGTTTCCTTGCCTGCTGGCAAGAAGGCTCTGACATGCAAATGGGTGTACAAGCTTAAAAGTACCCCTGGACACCCCAAGCCAGCATATAAGGCTAGATTGGTAGCAAAGGGTTTTAAGCAAGAGCATGGTGTTGACTTTGATGAGGTCTTCTCTCATGTGGTTAAGATGACTACCCTGCACTTAGTCTTAGCTTTGGTTGTACATCTTGACTTGGACTTATACAGATGGATGTCAAGACGGCTTTCCTACATGGGGACTTGCATGATGAGATTTACATGGAGCAGCCTAAGGGCTTTGCAGAGCAGCCTGGTAGGGAGCACCTAGTGTGCAAGTTGAAGAAAATTCTTTATGGTTTGAAGCAAGCACCCAGGGAATGGTACCATAATTTCAATGATTTTATGTAGTCACAGGGCTACAGCTATAGTGCTATGAATCCATGCTTGTACACGAAAAAATTCAGTGATGGATCTTTGCTTATTTTGGTTCTCTATGTGGATGGCATGCTATTAGCAAGGAAAGCTCATGCTTATTTTGGTTCCTGATGTGGATGGCATATGCTCTTAAGGCTCGGCTCAAGAAGAGCTTTGAGATGAAGGATCTAGGATAGGCCTCTCACATACCTGGTATGCACATTAGACACAACATGCATCAGGGACTCCTCTACTTGTTACAGAGGGAGTACATTCATAAAGTCCTTGAGCACTTCTGCATGCAGGACATGAAACCTATTGGCTACCCATTGCCTTCTTATGTGAAGGTATCATAGGCCGATTGTCCACAGACAGATGATCAGAGGGCCGAGATGGCCAAGATTCCCTATGCATCTGCAGTGGGTAGTCTTATGTATGCCATAATAGCCACTCGTTCAGATATTGCATTTACAGTTGGTGTTGTGGCATGCTATATGGCTACACCTGGCAAGAAGCATTGGGATGTCGTGAAGGGTATCATGAGATACCTAAAGGGCACTATATATATGTGCATATGCTATGGCAGCCAAGATATAGGAGTCGTGGGATATGCTGACTCTAATTATGTAGGACATACAAATAGTAGGAAGTCCACTTCTAGCTATGTGTTCACCTATGCTAGAGGTGTTGTCTCTTGGATGTGCAGGGTGCAAAAGTGTACAGCTCTTTCCACCACTAAGGCTGATTATATTGCATCCATTGAGGCTTGCAAGGAAGCCATATGGTAAGGCTATTTGGTTCATGACCTTGGTATTGATCCTATCCCTACACTGCATTTGGATTCTACGAGTGCTATTCAGTTATAGCAAGAACCCAATCTTCCATGCGAAGATGAAACACATTGAGGTGAGGTATCACTTCATACGTGGGGTCATTGAGGACAAATCTGTTGACCTTGTCAAGATCTCAACTAACCAAAATCCTACAGATCTTCTCACCAAAAGTCTCTCTACAGAGCGCTTTGCCTTCCTCACGAGATTGATAGGTGTGGGATGAGGTGACGTCTTTCCTCATCCTATTGTACATGTGTACATGTTGTACTATCTTTTCTTTTTCTTTTTCACTCCTCACTAGGGCAGACTCGCCTTTAAATGGGAGGTTGTTGGGGTAAAGGTGCCTCTGCCTAGCTGCCCGTGTATTACTACACTGGCAATACCCACGCCTACACACTGCAGGCAGTCGGAGCCCGTCACCGTCACTTTATTCTTTATTATTTTAGTAACATATGAATAAAGGGAAGGCCAGTCACACATTGTGACTATTGGAATTCCCACATTGTGAGTCTCTCTCTCTCTTGCTCTTGCTCTCCCGCCATAGCTCTCCCGTGCAAGCTTTGATTCTTCTCACCTTTCATTATGTAAATCTACAATCATTTTGTCACTCTCTAAGCAAGTATTCTACAATGTTATCTCTAAAGGGAAGACTGCATGGTATTAATAGGAGAAGATCCATGATATCTATGATAAGCAAAGCCCTCCCTCTTAGATGTGTTAGCCAAAGCAACTCATGGACTTCGTATGAAGGAGGAGATTTCCATGTCTGAATTGAATGAGTTTCATTCCATTTTTCAACCACTTGTCTTCATAGAGCATTGACTTTAAGGACAAAATTCCACATTGTTCTTACTCATTACATTGCTTGAATAATGGGACACATTTTGTACTACTGTGTGTGCAAATATGCCTACTAATGGGCTAAAATTGCAAGATGTAGAGGGTGTATTACTGAATGAAGAGGTTAATAGAAAGTATGTTAATGCTTTCCCATAGCTCTCGTGCTCTTTAAAAGTTGGTCACATGGACACTCTCCAGTAAGTCCCATGGCCATGAGTTTGCATTAACTTGTCATTATTGTGGGAAGCAAGGTTATATTTGACCATACTGCCATAAAATGGATGGTGACAAGTTCATGGAAAAGAAAAATAGCAAAGTGCAGGAAAAGAATGATGATTTTAGCATTGTCCCTAGTAAGTCTAGCATCAAGATTGAAGAGCTTAATGTCATGTAGATTGATTCTAATGATGATTATATAATTGCAGCTTCTTGTCTTGATGTTTTGCAATTGATTGATGCCTCATCCACCTATGCTCAGTGTTGGCTAATTGATTCAAGGACTTCCTTTCATGTTATTCTTCATCAAAAGTAGTTCCACTCCTATCGTAGCATGACAAGATCTATTAGATTGTGGGCAATAACCTAGCATTGGATATTATTGGTATTGGAGATGTATAGTTACAGTTTGCTTCAATCAGCATCTTTACTTTGCATGATGTACACCATGTTTCGGCTTTGGCTAAAAGCCTACTCTATGATGGATAATTAGAAAAGGCACATGTGCTTATGATGCACATGTATTCACTACAATAATAGTACCCACATACATGTACACTACAAGTGGTAGGCACCCTTCACTATCGCTTCATTCTTTATTTAGTGATGAATAATAGAATAAGGAAAACCGGTCACACATTGTGAGTATTAGAGTTCCCACATCTTGAGTCTCTCTCTCTCTCTCTCTCTCTCTCTCTCTCTCTCTCTCTCTCTCTCTCTCTCTCTCTCTCTCTCTCTCTCTCTCTCTCTCTCTCTCTCTCTCTCTCTCTCTCTCTCTCTCTCTCTCTCTATACACCATAGCTCACACCTCCATTGCTTCCGCTTGCTTGTGCTCTCACTCGCACTTCTCCCTTCCCCTCAAAGAGGTGTAGGAAGTGTAGACATAAACCCTAATGACTAAGTTTATCTAAGATTGACTGAGAGGGAGTGTAGGAAAATCCAATCTACAGCTAGTTGATGTCTAGCTTATGTAAGCTCATCCAAGTGGCCATATGAGTACCAATAGGCCCTCTCACCTATCTCTACTAGTTGTCTAGAGGAAGTCATTGTTAATCTAGGATATTTGTGGCACACGATCTCCCATATTCTATGTAAGAAGGTCACTGCTCTAAAGAGTGCCTCCACAACTATAGGTGTTGCCCCTAACTGTGCTTTGATGATAGGGAGTGGGGTAGAGGGCCTATTCCTAATCATGCATGATATCATCATCACCAATGGTCTCTCTATGAGATCCCACCATAATGGTCTCTCTCTATGCCAGTTTGGTCAGTGACAAGTGAGCTCAATCATTTGTGATATAGGCTACAACCTCACACCTCCACTCCATATAAAAGAGTAGGTGTGACTAGTGTGTCAAACAACCATAGTTTTGTGTGAGATTCCTCAAACTCTATATGGGCACATTGACCCTCAAGGGCCCCTAGTGTTGCATAGGCTTGCACCAATCCGGCCTCAACTACCCCCCTCAATGAAAATCTTGAGTGAGAGAAAGTGACTCCCAAGTATACATATTCTGTCACATGCTCCAATACATAGCCCCCAAATGTGAACCAATACATAGATTAGGTCACCCATGCTACCAAGGTGTTGAATACCATGACTTTGGTTTTTCAAGTTTCACTATGAGATATCTATCTCTACAAAAGGTATAAAGTGCTTCCGAGGTGTTGAATACCATGACTTTGGTTTTTCCAAGATTCACTGTGAGAACTCTATCTCTATAAAAAGGTATATAGTGCATATCCAAGTGACATTGTAAGCCCTCTAATGAGTCTAAAATGAGTGCAATATCATTGGCATATAATAGTATTGATATTAACACTCTAGCCAGGCTAGCTCCAACTCCACCTCTTCTATCAATGTGCAAGAGTAGTAAAGACCATTGGCATGGCACATGGGCAGAGGGAATATTGCAATAGGCAACATGCTATATAAGAAAGAGACCTGCCCAAGCAAAGGGTTTGGGAGAGGATCGAGGGATTAAAGCTAGACTAATAGATTTTCTATGTCATTTCACCCAGTACTTTAACTAACATCCTAAGTGCTACCACAGTAGTAGTAGAGTTGTCTCCTTTGTATAGCTTGAGTCATGACTTCTAGAAGTAGTACCGCCATCGTGTATGTATCATTAGTTATCTTGAGTCTATGAAATATTGTTGTCCCTCCATCGATTACTCGAGTATCTTGTCACCATCATTTCCATCTTTGTTGAGATGGTTGTATTGTTTCAGCTAGCAATACGCATTTGCGTATTTTCTTCATTGAGTGTCTTCGTATATGTCTTCATTGCTTTGACTATGCCAATCTCTGTACTCCAAACACTAACTATAGATTAGGATGTTAGTGTCCACCTGTGTTGGCTCTAAGTATGGCCACCCTTTACTTTGTGGTAGTGGTGCTTAGACCCAATTACACATGGAAACCACAATCATTGTTCCTCCACGTGCTAAACTAAATGCATATGCATTTGCAAGGTCCACCCAATGCAGCTCTAGCTCTAGGCCAAGCAAGATGGTCTAGATCTGATCAAAACCAATGATACCATCTCTTGAGGCTCCTTCTATCATCATTGATGATTCATGTCAAGTGCAACAACCCTCTATCCAATTGCATAAGTCCTATTGCATTCCACTCCACCTACTGGTTGCACCTCTGCACTTTTGTCAATCACTCCCACTACTCTACTAAATCTAGCAAATCATTTCTTGGTTGCTATCCCACCAATATCCCCTCATGCATCTTCATTTCCTATCCCAATGGCCCTACCGCTGAGTATTTCATTTTTTAAGTTCTTTAGATCTTCTAATGAGGATCTAAATGCCTTCATTCACCAATTTGACATGGCTTACACGGTCAACTTCCTTGGTCAAGTCATAGAGCCTCACAAAGTTACTGTATTCAAATCTTTGATGCAGAAAAGGGCTATGACCTAGCTAGCAACAAAGCATGGATGACCAACTCGGAATGATGCACTCACTGCATTCTAATTCCAATCTAGACGTAGAATCCAATGTGCATACAATGCAATAATCCCCACCACATTCATGTTGAATGCGGGCTAAATCAAAGATGGTGTAGTATTTGTAACATGGCCAATCATAACACCAAGTCCTACTAGTACAATGGCATGTATCAGATGGCCCCACCTAGGAGGATGCCAAGGTACCAAAGCATCCCCATTTAGCCAATGGACCACCATTTTGGCCATCCAAGTGCAAATATCTATAGCCCTTATAGAACTCAAGAGTACCAGCAACCCGGCCATGGTCATGGGGATAGAAGAATCGTATACTGAAAGATCACCCCATTAGGGAGGATAAGAAGAACTTAGAAGATCACCCCACACAATGACATGGTAAGACCCGAAAGACCAATCTCAAAGGTAGTAGAAGCTTAAAAAATGATGTTGAGTCCACAATAGCAAAAGGGAACATGCCTGTAGTTTCAACTATTCCAGGATCAACTGGATAGAGGCCAATAAATATTACAATTACACTAGGAGATCTCTTTAATCGTATACCAGTTTTCAAGGATCATGTATTGAAGACGAATCAATCAGAGTGCCCAGTGTTACCCAAACCTAAAGTATCTGATGACTGCTTATGCTCTGAAGGTGACAATTCAAAGAATCCAACAAGAGCTAGTACCACTAGGCCCATTGTTGGATCCAATCATTCCAATAATTCTTGTTTGGTGCAAGGATCAAATCATTCAGAATGTCATACTTGAAAAATGTTGACCCCGACGCAAAGAAAGCAAAAGAAAATCAAAAGACGTAGGGCAAAGCGAAAAAAGGTGGCCCAACGAAAAAATAAGAGGAAAAATGTTGAGATGACAAGCTCAACACATGCGGACATTGATGATGGACCGCCTGGTTAGATGGGTCCACACGTCTACACTTAGCACGTCGGTGGTCATTATGACTCTCACATGGCCACTGACTCATTACTTATTATATTCAGGTTGTTACACCTATTTACAGCTAGCATAGTTATAGCGCCAGTCGACTAGTGTAGTCGGTTATGCATTGTTTGACTTAGTAGGCCACTTTCCTTTTATGTTGTATCTTATCTATACTTTGTGTACATTGTAAAGTGTGTGGAAGAAGAAGAAGAAATCAGCAAGAAAACGTTTTGGCCTCCATCTCTCTTCTTGTCTCTTGAGTGAGCTTCTCCTTGTGCATTCTGTGTGTGTTCGGCGCAGCATCTTGAACAATCCCCTCCACCACGCGATTCTTGACATGGTATCAGAGCCGCGCCATTAAGAGAGGCTGATTTCGAAGGTTGAAGCAAAGGAGAAGAAGCAAGGTTCGAGCAAGCAAGCCACGGGTAAGAAGCTCTCCCATCCTTCAACTCTTTCTCTTGGATAGTGCTTGTGGAGGCACCGGAAGCAGGGCAGAGCAAAAATCTCAGATTGCAGTGAGATTTGGTGTGCGCGAAGAGCGCTGTGTATTCTGCAGGTATTTTGGGCATCTGAGGCCGGTTCAGGGCCCATTTTAGAGTCGCAAGGTTGCAGACAGCAGTTTCAGGGTACGCTGTGACTTCGACTGTATTGACCGAAAGTGGGTGCGCAGGTTACAGATTTCAGATCTGTAAGTTCAAAGGTGTTTACCAGTGAGTAAACACAAGGTTTATCTGCAAACAGGTTGCAGATTGCATGTATTGTTGAGCAGACAGTTAAAAAGGCTGTCTGGTGTATTGCTGTGCACTACAGGTCAAGGGTAGTAGAAGATTTGCTTGCTGTTTGGTATTATTCTTGTGATAATGGCAGAGAACAGTGGAAGCCCCATCATTGAGAAGCTCGACAAGAACAACTACCCTTCATGGAAGTTCCGTGTCACGAACTTCCTTATTGGAAAAGGCCTCTACGAGTTCGTTTCAGGTGAAGAAAAGGAGCCGGAGGTGAGTGATCCTCCAACTGCGGAAGAGACAAAGGCACGAAAGGAATGGAATGCAAAAGACAAGAAGGTCATGTATTGGTTGTCTACAGTAATTGACAATAATATGCTGGGACATATTAGAAATGCAGAGAATTCATATGCAGCTTGGACCATACTTGAAAGTATGTTTTCTGTAAATACAAAGGCACGAAAGATTCAACTCAAGCAAGAGTTGAATACATTGAAGAAAGGGAAGATGTCTATCAATGAGTATGCATTGAAGGTAAGGAGCATTGCAGATGCCTTGGCAGCGATTGATGCAATGCCTGATGATGATGATTTGGTGCCGTCTACCTTGGGTGGACTTAACAATGAAAAGGCTTGGAAGTCTTTTGTAACTTCCGTATATGTCAGAAAGCCATTTCCAGATTTCGATGAGTTGGTCTCCCTTATGATCACTGAAGAGATCAACATGCAGAGTGAGACATCTGAAAGAAGTGGTGAACAGGTCCAAGCTTTCTACTCCAGTTCAGGAAGGGGACGTGGCAGGTTCTCTTCAAGAGGCCGTGGTACAGGACGTGGTAGTGACAACCAACAAAACAGATTGAATCAGCAATTCGGCGATATGCAGGTTTCAGGAGGTCGTGGTAACTTTAGAGGCAGGGGGAGCTTTAGAGGAAGAGGTGGATGGCAGAACAGAGGTTCTAACAACTCTGGTATTGTGTGCCACTATTGTGGCAAAACAGGTCATATTGCAGCCCAATGTTATGCTAAGAGAGATGATATCCGCAGTGGTAAATTGCAGCAAGGAAACTATGCATCGTCTTCACGACAGAATGAAGACAAAAATGAACGTTTGTTCGTTATGCAGCATATGCTGAATGCTATTACAGGAAAGGGAACACATGAAGATGTTTGGTATGTTGATTCAGGTGCATCCAATCATATGACCAGCCATGCAGAATGGTTTGGAGAGATGCAAGATTTGCAGAATGCAGGTTATGTGCAGACGGGTGATGACTCATGCCACCCAATTTCACACATTGGAAAAGTTCCCTTGTCCTTGCATGATGGTAAGACAAAGAGTCTTTCAGATGTATTGCATGTGCCATCTATTACAAAGAACTTGGTGTCAGTCGGTCAAATGGTAGAGCAAGGGCTGCAAGTCAGATTTAATGCAAAGGGCTGCTTTGTAGAAGATTTCAATGACAAGTGCAGATTGGTAGCAAAGGGAAGTAGAGTTGGACGTATGTTCACTCTAGATGCTGGAATTCCTACTATGAATGCGGCTATGTATGCCAAAGGAAAAGGTGTTGTTGCAGACATTGAAATTTGGCACAAACGCATTGGACATGCAAATGTACAAAGGCTGAAATTAATGCAGTCCAAAGGGTTGGTTACAGGTTTGCCTACATTTAAAGTTGCAGAATTTCAGAAGGTTTGTGAAGCATGTCAGTTTGGTAAGCAGGCAAGACAACCCTTTTCACATGACAGAGATGTAAGCAGGAATATCCTTGATGTTGTGCATACAGACATTTGGGGGCCTACACAAAATGTATCTCTTGGAGGTAGTTCATACTTTGTCACATTCATTGATGATTGTTCTAGAAAGCTGTGGGTATATTTTATGAAGGAAAAGAGTGAAGCTTTTGAGCACTTTAGAACTTTCAAGGCTGCAGTTGAAAGAGAAACAGGCTTGAAAGTAAAGTGCTTGAGGTCAGATGGAGGGGGAGAGTACCTCTCAAATGAGTTCAGTGATTTTCTGAGGTCTCATGGGATAAAGAGACAGTTCACATGCAGGTATACCCCGCAGCAAAATGGGGTTGCAGAAAGGAAAAACAGGCATATTGCAGAAGTTGCACGCGCCTTGATGGCTGAAAAGAATATGCCTAAGCATTTTTGGTCTGAGGCTGTTCATACTGCTGTTTATATTATGAACAGAACTCCCACAGCTGCAGTTCATGGTATGACTCCCGAAGAATGTTTTACAGGTAAGAAGCCTGATGTTTCACACTTGAAAGTATTTGGCTGCATTGCGTATGTTCATGTGCCAGATGAGTTGCGGAAGAAACTGGATCCAAAGGCTGAAAAGTGTGTCTTTATTGGATACTCTTTAGAGCAGAAAGGGTATCGCTGTTACAACCCTGTCACATGTAAGTTCAGAGTGAGCAGGGATGTCATCTTTGATGAAATGAGCAGTTGGTATGCATCTAGTGGTGATGCATTGGATGTTGATGATGATCATGACACTCATGTGCAGGCTGAAAGGCAAGAATCACGGACTCTTAGTGGACCAGAGACATCATCTGGTAGTCCTTGGTCTGGGAGACTAAGGAGTACCTCTACATCTTCTAGTGCATCTAGTAGCACTACAGGTAAAGACAAAGGAAAGAATAAAGTGTCAGAAGGCATTGATGCAGTTCTTGATGGAGACTCCAGTGGCTCAGAGAGCTTGGATGATGAGCTTGGCATTCCTTCAGTGAGGACTCCAGGTGTGCAGAGAGCACGCGTTAATGCAAAGACTCCATTGAGTGATCCAGTGGTACGCAGGTCTAGCAGGGTGAGATACCCTGTTAAAAGATTTGGTTTGGAAGGTTATGCAGCTCACCATTATGCTTATATGGTGAAACTAGTTGAGGATGTTGAGCCCACATGTTTTGAGGAGGCTGTTGGTCATGCTCATTGGGATGCAGCAATGGATGAGGAGATGGCTGCATTACAGGCCAATAAGACTTGGGATCTAGTATCATTGCCGAAGGGAAAGAAAGCTATTGGATGTAAGTGGGTTTATAAGATTAAGCACAATGCAGATGGTTCTATTAGCAGGTACAAAGCTAGGCTGGTTGCAAAAGGCTATGCCCAAACATATGGCATAGATTATGATGAAACCTTCAGTCCAGTTGCTAGGATGGCAACTGTCAGATGTGTGATTGCTTTGGCAGCAGCCAAACGTTGGAGGTTGCAGCAAATGGATGTAAAGAATGCCTTCTTGCATGGTGATTTGCAGGAAGAAGTGTATATGGATCAGCCAGCAGGTTATGAAGATTTAGAGCATCCCACGTATGTGTGCAGGTTGAAGAAGGCACTCTATGGGCTCAAGCAAGCACCTAGAGCATGGTCTGACAAGATTAGAGAGTATCTTGTCAATATTGGCTTTTATGTTTCTGATGCTGATCACTCACTTTATGTGAGAAAGGGAGATGCAGGTTTGGTCATCATAGTCATCTATGTGGATGACTTGATTATTACAGGTGATAGTGATAGTGGAATTGCTGAAGTCAAGGGTTGTTTGAAGATGAAGTTTGAGATGAAGGACTTAGGTGAGCTAAGGTACTTCCTTGGCATTGAGGTGATCAGATGTGATGATGGTATATGGCTGTCCCAAAGACAATATGGCTTGGATATGTTGTCCAAGTATGGTATGACTGCATGCAAACCACTTTCAGTCCCGTTGGAGCAGAATGTTAAGCTGAGTGCTGATGTTGGGGATGAGATAGAAGACCCTACTATGTTCAGGAGGATAGTGGGGAGTTTGATCTACATGACCATTACAAGGCCAGACTTGAGCTATGCTGTTGGTCTTGTGAGTCAGTTTATGCAAGTACCTAGAAAGCCACATTTGGATGCAGTCAGACGCATATTGAGATATGTGAAGTCCACATTACATTATGGACTTTTCTATGAGGCATGTACAGATGTACAGGTGTTTGGATACACAGATGCAGATTGGGCTGGTAGTATGTCTGATAGAAGATCTACCAGTGGATACATGTTCTCTCTTGGTAGTGCAGCAGTTGCATGGAGCAGCAAAAAGCAATCTACAGTTTCTTTGTCGAGTACAGAGGCTGAGTATAGAGGTGCTGCTATTGCAGCATGTGAGGTAGTATGGCTGCAAAAGCTATTGGCTGATTTGAATGTGCAGGTGGAAGGTGCAGTTGTCATTTATTGTGACAACATGAGCAGTATACAGTTGGCTAGGAACCCTGTGTTCCATGCCAGGACAAAACATATTGAGGTACACTACCACTTTGTGAGAGAGAAGGTACTAGCAGGTGAGATTGACTTGGTGTATGTCAGCACACAGGATCAGATAGCTGACATCTTCACGAAGGCATTGGGTACAGAGAAGCTTCAAAAGTTTCGAAGCTTACTTGGAGTTGCAGAGATGCAGTTGAGCTTGAGGGGGAGTGTTGAGATGACAAGCTCAACACATGCGGACATTGATGATGGATCGCCTGGTTAGATGGGTCCACACGTCTACACTTAGCACGTCGGTGGTCATTATGACTCTCACATGGCCACTGACTCATTACTTATTATATTCAGGTTGTTACACCTATTTACAGCTAGCATAGTTATAGCGCCAGTCGACTAGTGTAGTCGGTTATGCATTGTTTGACTTAGTAGGCCACTTTCCTTTTATGTTGTATCTTATCTATACTTTGTGTACATTGTAAAGTGTGTGGAAGAAGAAGAAGAAATCAGCAAGAAAACGTTTTGGCCTCCATCTCTCTTCTTGTCTCTTGAGTGAGCTTCTCCTTGTGCATTCTGTGTGTGTTCGGCGCAGCATCTTGAACAATCCCCTCCACCACGCGATTCTTGACAAAAAAGGCCAAAAGCATAAGAGCAACTTAAAAGTCCAAGTCAAGTCCAAAAGAAAAATTTGCATTTTAAATACAAAAGTGCACACTAATTTTTTGTTAAAGAGTGCCACGCTCCCTCCTATACAATTTGTAAATGTAGACGAGCATGGGTGAAGGAACAATGTAAAGAGGAAGGAAATAGGGAAAAGGACTTAGGCTAAAACGGCCGGTCATGTTAGAAAGGGATGGGTGTCCAAGGAGGAGTTAGGGCATGTATAAAAGGAGAAATGTGAATGAAGAAGCTCATTCTTGTGTGTGGCCAAAACTAGCTCTCTTCTACTTCTTCTTCTTCTTCTTCTTCTTCTTGCTTAGGCTTGTGCTTGAGAGAGGGAGTGTGGGGGAGTGAGGAATTGAGTGTGCGAGGGTGAGGGACCATGGTGGAGAAGCTCTCCATCTTCTCCTCTCTTCTTCTTCTATTTTCTTCTCTTCTCTTGTCTCATGTGCGGCAATGGAGCTTGGAACTTGGAGATTAAAGATCAAGCTTGCACCTTGGATCATGGAGCTACCAAAAAGCTCGTGAGAGGATGCAACTCAATCGAGCATGAAGATAAGCTCACACTTGTGGGTGTGAAAGTGTGCATGGCTATGAAATGCTTGAAACAATAAGCAAACCATGGGTCTTGGCAGTCGAGCATGAGCTTCCACATTTTGGTTATTTTTGTGGAGACCAATGGATTCAAGCTTTGAGTGTTTGCACACTCCAAATCAAGCATTGAAGTAGGATTTGCCCCGAATCGATGCTTGAGATAGGTAGGAGGCGAGGGAGTCAAAGGGCATTCGATCTCCTTTGCAAGTAAGTTTTTTGGTTTTTAAGATTTAGGTGAGCATGTTGGAGTAGCTAGGTGTTTGCTTGTGTTTTGGATGCATTAATGTAGGAAGAAACAAGGAAAATAAGGGAAACAAATAGTAGGGTTTCTGCTATTAAAACATGATAAAATAGGGAGAAAAAGGGCTTAAATGCATTAAGGGATCAAAGAGAGAGAAGGGGGAAATAAAATAGCAAGAGAGAATGGTTTAAGAGGCCAAGAAGAGGGGGAGAGAGCTCATTTGTATATATTCAGTCAAGAGAGAGATCTACAAGGCGCATGAGCATAGATTTTCTCACCAATTTGTATTGCTACATCCCTGAGCCCTACAAGTATGCTATGAGTGTCATTTGATGCTTCTTGATCATAGTCACAACCTTGATTGAAATATTAGAGTAGGTGCTTGGAATATTTGATTGATTTTCTTCCATTCTAGACCCCTACCACTACACTCGGATGCCATCTATGTACTCGAATGGCCTTGACTCACTCAGACAGTTCGAGTCATAGTCCATTCAGATGATAACAAAACCATCCAAGTCCAAGACTCAGACCCAACCCTGAACCTCATTTGGCCTCAGTAGACAGCCATGCATTTGGCCTTGGATGGCCGAGGCATCACAACTGGACGGGCACATGACTTGGACTTAGACGTCTGAGTTTTACAACTTGAACAAGCATATAGAATAACATTCCTAGAGCACATCAAATCCATCCCAAGGCTGGTAGATCCCGAGTCCAAGCTAGTCAACACCCCCATATGCCTTAAGATGCATAGAATGGCTCATAGAGCTAACAGACTCAAGAATTGTGACCTGATGGTCTAGAAACATGTGCAGTCTCATCGAAAATTAGTTGCTTCTCTTGCTACTAGAGACCCCAATTAGCTAACCAAACCTACTATCCCTCAGATCCCACATCTAGAATATAGTAGAGACCAAAATGGACCATCAAGAGTGGTTATCACCTGTACGAAGAAGCTATAATTAGCTGAAACTAATTGAAAAGAGTGTGATCTGCATTGCTTCCATTGAACTTGCACACTGCATCACTTAAACACTTGGAGTGCACCGAAAAAGTAGAGAGCCTAATTTTGCACAATGCACACGATAGGCACTACTCTAGCATCTAAGTGCATATAATATTAAGGATTGTTTTGAATAATAAGAAACTCACATAAGATAGCATAAGTCAAAAAACCCATTAGTAGGAGGAAACCCTCAAATGCCAGATGGGTGACCACAAAAACCAATCACTAAAGATTGAGAGGCTTGAGTCATCGAGTCGCTTAGGGAGCAACAAAGACCAACACAATTACCGATGTAGCTTTACCCAATCTAATCAACTTGATTGATACCCTAGTTGCTCACAAAACTACCGACATGTCAAGAACTAGCACCAACACTAGAGACGATGAACTTGACTTAGGGGAATTCCCAACTAACATCCAATAGCTTGTAAACTAGTATGACCTACGTACCAAAATGGTACATCATGGTAGACCAGCCGAGGAGATCATAGACGATATTAAGGAAGAGATAAAGGTGGCAAGAAAAATGTTGCAAAGCATAGCCATGTACAACTAAGAGCAGTGAGCTTAAAAGCTGAGACAAGACATAAAAATGTGTGAGGACCAATGCATCTTAGCTCTAGCCAATAGATTAGGGCAAGACCAAATTCTAAGAGGGAGAGAGTGCTAGAGGCACATCTTACACTGTGCGAGCTTCTTACGAAGTGACTGTTAGATAATACAACTGCTGTAGAGTGGAGTGGAGTAGCCCTAGCAACTATCGGGGCTAGGAATCACCCCAAAATGCTAAGAGCCAAACTAAGATACTTACGGCGGTTACGAAGCAACTCAACAAGTATCAGCTGAGCAATGACCTGTATAGCTTTGTAGAGCAATTTGAGCAAGTATGCGAGGCGAATGGCCTCAAAAACCTTGCTCAACGAGCAGAACTTTCAGACTTTGCCTAGGAGACAAAGGAGGACAGACGTGGTATACTAGCCTAGATAATGCCAAACTTAATAATTTTAATAACCTCAAGAATCTATTCATCAAGAGATTCTCCAAGGTGGGATATCCGATAACCTCATTGTCAGGTTGATGAATATTAGCTAAGGGGACAAGGAGGATATCTGAGACTACATCACTTACATCTAGAGTCTCTTTAAAAGAATCCCAATGGCACAATGACCTAACAAATGAGTGGTCTCCATTGTATTCATAAACGAAATCTAAAGTGAAGAGCTTTGCAAGGCCTTGGTGAGCAACTCGAACCTAGAGAGGGATGTGCTAGCTAGGCTCTTCGAAGAAGCCATATGTGTGGATGACCTGCTCAAAGAGAGAATCTCAAGAGCCATAACTCAAGATAGCTATGCCTCTAGGTCCTTAGAGAGAGCTATGACCATTAGCAAAAGATCCAACTAGAGCACATAGGACAAGGGAAAGAGTGTAGGAGTTGAAGCCGGAGTTGCCTAAGCTTCAAGAGATGATGAGAAGACCCATGCAACCTCACATGCAATGCATGCATTGTGGAGGGAATGAGCTTCTAGCTGAGTGCTTGGATCCTAGATTGAGACCATGTACTAACTATAGTAGGTTTGTCCACAATGCAATGCATTGCAAATTTTTGAGACAATTCCCATACTTGCAACTGTATAATCAGGCATATTACCTAGGGAATAGGACAGCTAACATTGAAAGGGTAGCCCCACTAGCTCTCCCAGATCCAATGACTCAAAGATAGTCCTCCCTAAGATGGATATCAACCCTACAAGGATACCCAGACCACCTGGACCCATTGTGACCCATCCACCAAGTGACACTCTAATGCATTATGTAGAGGAGCCGAATGAGAACAAAGTGTATGTAAACTCTTACATCTCATATGGCAAAGAGGGTAACCCCATCTTGATGGATTTCAAACTAGTGCCAATGATGGCAGTAGGCAAGGGAAGATTTAGAGGTAGAGGTCTAGGATGATAGAACCAAGAACCCATTGCATGCTGGACTTGTGGTCATCCAAGGCATCTCTCATCTTGCTACCCTGAAAGAGAGCAAGCCAATCGAGACAAGGCCAACCTAAGATGTCTAGAGTGTGGATCACATACTTGTACATCGAGTGCCCTAGAGACAAAAAACCTCCACTAGTTTGAAAATCATGCCATCAATGCCATTGGGGCTGTTCGGAGTTGAGACACTTGATGGTGAGGCCACACCGATTCCGTTGAATGTCATGACCCAATCACAAACTAAGTAGGATAGTATTTCATTACCCAAGCCTAGTAACCTTAACGCAGCTTCAATAGTAGGGGAAGGAGGAAGAGGGCTAAGGTGAAGGTTACGTTCAAGACAAATAGTACCACCACATTACCAAGGGGAAGCAATTCAGGGATGCAGAAATGCAAACATCTGCTCCTAAGATAGTAGAAAAGGGGACTACAAATATTGGTTGGTGGGAAGTATCCCGACCTGAGGCACAAATTGGAAGTAGTAGATAAGGTTAAGGAGTGGGTGAGAGAAGCCCAAGAGCACCTAAATGATGTTGAACCCATCATTGAAGATGAGATGAATGAGCTCTCTAGTGTGAGCACACCAATCTTGCCTAAGTGGGTAAGATCAAGATACGTATTTGCACCCCATCTATCACCACATAGAGAAAGTCTAGACACAAAACGTAGGTAGACTGCTCAAAATCATTGGCAAAATAGCGTAGAGCCTAATGACAAGAAGTAGGCAATCTGCTCATGACATTGATATTAGCCCCTATGACTCTACCTCTGGGAGAGCTACTTTGGTAGAACCCTTTTGAAGTAGTGTTGGTAGAAGGACCTAACAAGCTTGGACTGACCGACTTGCCTAACCATGATGTAGCAACGCAATTGCCGAGCTTAACCCTAAAATCATTGCCTAAGTCCTACACTTAAACACTTTTTGGGAAGGCATAGAAATGCATGCATTTTTACCTGTTGTAGCATTAGGAGATGCCATGAAAAATGGAATCGTAGATATGGGAGAAAGAGTCAGTGTGTTTAGCCATACAGCCCTAGGGCTTGGGATAATGTACTTGTAAAGACTACAAGGTTTAATGTCATGATGGCTAACGGAATGAAGGTTAGACAATTTGGAGTGGGTGCTGAAAGATTGGCCCTTGAAGATAGCAAAAGTTCAGTTCTCGATGAGCTTCATAATCATGAAGGGAGTGGACTACGACATCCTACTAGGCCGCGACCCTAGATGTGAAATGCATAAGTAATAGAAGATTGGGGATGTAATAAATCTAAATTCCACAGCAAGCTTTTAAACTGAAAATACAAGAAATAGACATAAAATGCCAAGAAGCCATAGCCAAGGTGGCTTGGCAAGAAATGGTATTACCAATGTTGGTTGAGAATCAAATGATGAGAGGCTGCAACAAGGTATGCACCTGAAGCTATGGTGGCCAAGAGTATTCACCCTCTTAGATTGTGGGAGGTTGAGACCTCAAACAAGTAATGTTTGTAAATTGGAAAAAAGATGCTACACATGTTACACCTCCACCTTTTATACTTACCCTAGACTAAGACATTTATGCTTTATTACAAGCCATCTCGGCCTAAAAGAGCTTTGTCCTCAAAGCTAGAATTGGGACAATTGATGAAGAAAGATTACAACGATAGCTTTGTAAGTGATGAATCCATGCTATAATGAAACTCCAAGCTGAAGAAGATCTCATATATCAATGAAGTATAGGTATGAAATTTGAATATACTGTTGGAAACTGTCCAAAACAGGCTGTTGCACAAGAATGAACATAACTTGAAGAAGAAATGTCCAATCATCATGTATGAGCTATAGAAATGTAGAGGACAATCCCTAGTATCCGGCCATGCCATAAAAATCCAATTGTGATGACCATAGAGCAATTATTTTTATGACAAAAATTTAATACAGCAAGCTATCATGTTCAGATATTACTCTATTTCTTGCAAAAGCCATGGAAAAGAATCAAGGTATGACAATGGTTTCCAAGTAGACTCCTGCAAGGGCAAACCTCACCATTTAATAAGGTACTCTAGCAGTGAATGGTTCCTTAAAACCTTTTCTCTTTTGCCAATAACTTTTTTAGGCTCATAAATGATAAGTCCATCTTCATCCATGGGAGGTAACTCTTCTAAAACCTTTATGGTTGGACCCACATATTTCTTAAGTTGGGAAACATGGAAGGTAGAATGAATCCTTGTTGAAGAAGGCAAATCAAGCTTGTATGCAAGCTCACCAAATTGTTTGAGATTTGATAAGGCCCATAGTAACAATGAGCCAACTTATTATGACCGCCTTTGAGAGAAGCATACCTAGATTTAGGCACTTTGAGGAATACCCAATCTCCTTCTTCAAACTCCAAAGGTCTTCTCTTTTCATCAGCATAAGCCTTCATAACATCTTATGCCTTCCTAATGTTTTCCTTGCATTAATGCAAAAGAGCTTCCATTTTCTCAACTTCAGCCTTGGCTTGTGGATTCACATCTTCATGAAAAAGGGCTGAAGGTATTTGCACTTTGTATCCATAAAGCGTTTCAAATGGCGACATGCCAATGCTCATATGATGAGTGTTATTATAACAGAATTCAGCAAGATGTAACCAATGATCCCACAAAGCTTGAGTGTCATGGCAAAAATGATGAAGATAGACTTCCAACCATTTATTAACATGCTCCATTTGGCCATCAGTTTGGGGATGATATGCCGTGCTAGGAGTCAAAATTGTTCCCATAGAAGTGAATAAACTCCTCCAAAAATTTTCCATGAACTTAGTATCATGATTGGATACTATCTTCAATGGCATACCATGAAGCTTAAAAACACATTCTTTAACTGTTCAGCCACTTGCTTTGTTGTAAATTGAGCCTTGGTAGGGATAAAATGAGCTGATTTAGTCAATCGGTCCACCACCACATAAATGTTATTCCACCCATGCTTTGTTGTAGGTAAGCCCACAATAAAGTCCATTGTAATATCAGTCCTCTTGCCTTGAGGAATAGAAAGTGGCTGAAGTAAACCACTGGGTAGAAGAGAGGAATCTTTATTTTGTTGACACGGAAGATATTGCATAGCATAATCCTTAACATCCTTCCAAATGCCCTTCCAATAGAAATTCTTATGGATATTGTCAAATGTTTTGAACAACCCATAGTGTCTCGCTAAGGTTGAAGAGTGCATCTCATGCAAGATACGGTCTTTGAAAGAAGATTGTGGTGTCAAGAATACTCTACCACGATACCATAAAAGACCGTTGTGCCATTTGAAATTTGGATACTCTTCTCCTTTGCCTTGCTGAAATTCCTTCATCATCTTTGATGCTTGCTCATTAATAAAATACTCCTCTTCAATATCATGGATCCAATCCTCATGCACAATTGAAATGGTAGAAATGGAACATACCCACATTCTTGATAAGGCGTCTATTAAAATACTGAGAATGCATGCTATGGAGGATCACTAATGAGCAAATAGACAATCATAATGAGGCAAAAGCATTGACAAAAAAGAACAACTAATATTATCCAAGCATAATGCAAGTACAACTAATTGATAATGACTGATAGAATGAGTATGGGGATGAGTGCCTTTTATAGGCTTACAATAGGTGGTATTGGTAGGTGAAGGTAGGTGAAAAGGGACCATGGAATTCAACAACCGTGGTTTTAATAAACCGTGCATACATGACCTAGTCTAAGGATTTATTTGCATTTTGTTTCTTTGCCTTGTTTGTCCCATACAAAGAGGCTATGGTGGATGTGATTGCATATTTCTCAACACCCCTTCTCAATCACAACCGTAAAAGACACTGAGTATATAGAGGCTGTCATGAGTAGAACCTTACTAAGTGTAGCCATGGAAGAAACAAAAACAACCATACAAAGCTAGAGGCTGTTACAAGGCCTCACTAAGTGTGTAGAGGTTGTAGTGTGCAAAGGCTACATGAGGAGTTTAGGAGCTTATGGTGGGAACATAAGGCAAGTCCACATGTTAAACTTTAAAAAAGTCTATCATCAGAAAATGAACTACAAAAGAGGGACTGGTGAGTGTTATCCTTTTGATCTTGGGTTTCTTCTTCTCCTTCTTCTTCAATGTTGTCTTCATCTTCTTTGACTGTAGCAAGATATGCTCTTTGAGACTTTTTCTTAGCATAGCAGAATTTCTCAATATGCCCAGGTTTCTTACAAAAGTCATGGACTATGCTCTTCTTCCCTTTCACATAAAGGAGTTGTTAATCTCCTCTTGGGATGCTTGTTTCTCCTTTGTTCTTGATCTTCTTTTCTTCTTCCAGGAGAGAGGCTTTGATCTCCACAAGTTTCGGCTTTGGCATGTTGATTAATGTGGTAGACACATTATCAAATTCAGGTGGAAGACTTTTGAGAAGCACTCCAATGAAAATGTCTTCATCCATCTTCAAGTTGATTCTTGCAAGTTGTGTCAACAAGCTTTCCATATAATTCAAATGAGTTGCAAGTGAGGTATTACTTTGCATCTCCAACCTAAAAATTTCAATTAGTAAACCATATTTGGAGGATTTAGAATGAGCTCCAAATAAGGTTTCTAATCGATCCCATGTTGTGTAAGAGGTTTCATGATCATCAACATCATGAATGTAGCTGTCATCAAGTTCGAGCTTGATAATTGCTTGAGCCTTGTCATCATTTTTATCCCATACAACTGAAAGCGCAGCTTCCCTTGGTTTCTTCTCTTGACCACTTGTGATTGACCACAAGCCTTTCTTCATTAGGATCAATTTGATCCTAGTTTGCCATGTGTGGAATCCAACACCATTGAATCAGGATGTCGGTGAATCCTTGCCCGTTTTGAGATTGCAAGATCAGCAGCAACAAATCAGCTCCAAACAGTTCCAGTTTCAGTTGAGCACATGTGCTAAAGAATCACTTGATGATTAGTATCAAGGGATACTAGGCAATTTAGTGACTATGATGCCCTTGAAGTTGGAATCTTCAAGATCTGATGCAAGTCTGAGTCTTCTCTTCCTTGATTTGATGCTGGAATTACAAAAAAAATCAATTTTGATTAGAGACAAAGCTGATTGTGTTAACTGACATTAGTGCTAAAAGCACTAGATGGGTGTCAATGGACACTGTTTCTTGAAATGCTTGATACTCTTGTCAAGATCTCCCCTCCTTGCTGGTAAGTAACTTGAGTGCTTGCTAAAGACTGAGTGTTGGAGTAGATTAGAGATTCAGTGACTTGATTTGAGCCACAAGAGTGAGAGAAGGAAGTAAAACAAGAGTTTGAAGCTTGATAGCTATGACTACCCTCTTTAGGGTTTTGACAGGCGACTGGTTTTTTCCTTATCCTAGCATGTAGACTCAATCATTTTGTAAACCCTCTGAGTTGGAGATAGAGTGTTTGTGTGGCTTCAATTTCCCTATGGTCGTGGGCAACATCGAGGTACATGCAGGCTGAATCAATGGTACGAATTGCAGATGGCATAGACTGGTCAGCGATCTATTGTAGGCGCAATGCTGGAGCAGAGAAGTAGCAATGTTGGGCTTTGAAGTGATAGGGAGGAGCGCCTAGAGTCAGGAAAGGTTTTCCCAAAAGAAAGTACGAGCTGAAATGGCCTAGATTGGGAACTTCAAGTCCTCCACTGAAGGTGGGTAGCTGTGGAGGTAGGTGAGAGATCCAAGGAAAAGTGGAGGGAGCCAGAAATTCAAACTGACATGACTCAACTTGTGGCTTGATGACTCATTGACTTAAAACCCACTATGATACCATGTTAAAATATTGAGAATACATGCTATGGAGGATCACTAATGAGCAAATAGACAATCATAATGAGGTAGAAGCATTGATAAGAAAGAACAACTAATATTATCCAAGCATAATGCAAGTACAACTGATTGATAATGATTGATAGAATGAGTGTGGGGATGAGTGCCTTTTATAGGCTTACAGTAGGTGGTATTGGTAATGATTGATAGAATGAGTGTGGGGATGAGTGCCTTTTATAGGCTTACAGTAGGTGGTATTGGTAGGTGAAGGTAGGTGGAAAGGACCATAGTATTCAACAACCGTGGTTTTAATAAACCATGCATACATAACCTAGTCTAAGGCTTTATTTGCAGTTTGTTTCTTTGCCTTGTTTATCCCATACAAAGAGGCTATGGTGGATGTGATTGCACATTTCTCAACAACATCCACCACCACATTGTCTTTTCCAGCCATATAAGATATTTCAAAGTCATATCCTTGAAGAGTAGCTAACCCTTGGCTCATAGCTATAATGCTTTGACCAAGAAGTTGAGGGTGTCATGCTGCTTAACTTTATGTGGTCGACTATGTTTTCTTAGATGGTACTCCTTGTTCAACATGGGGACAAAGACTTCTTCAATGGCATGGTGGAGAGAATTTTTGGATCATGGTCACCATGGTTGGGCAGGCATAGCTTCTCTTACTCTCACTTGGTGGACATGGTATATTTGTGACCCTAAATGCGAACTTTGGAGCTTGGAAAAAGCTACTCCAGGATGGATGGTGTCAAGGTGAACTAGGATCATGCTCCATGGGAGGTTCACGAAGTTGGTAAGCTACAAGGAGTCGGATCCAAGGTTGTGCATTAACGATGGCCTCAGGGAATAGGAGGGAAAACTTCCTTAGCTTGTAAGATGGAAGGTAGCCATGGGAGCAAGAACCAAGAAAGACGATAGGTAGAGAATTCAAAAGAAGTGAAAGAAGATTTGATGAGCACAAGTGTTAGATGATAAATAAGGGCACTGAAAGAGAAAATATTTCTTAAGAAGCCATTGAGTTACTGCATAAGGACTATGGCCAATGCATGTACACCATGTCAGCAAAATGTGCCATAAAAGAACATGATGAAAATGGATTTTTCAAGATATAATGCCACTGTTTGAGGCATCAGCCAACCACCAATGTTGAGTGGGGTTCATAAATGGATGCCACATCACCATGATTAGTGACTTCTAGATTCAAGTTGATTTGATGTGGGCAATGAGGAGGGCACAATATCTAGAATTTGATTATGAAGGAGTGGTAAGGAAATTTGATTCAATGGAAAATGGGCACTTGAAACCTTTTAATATGATAATGACATAGCCTGAATCCATTGATATGCTTTGGTAGCAGTTTTCCATGTAAATTAGTTAGAGAGAAAGAGTTAGTTTTGAAATTATGAAATACCCAAAAAGGATTGCTCCATTTGAATTTGAGCTTGCCCGGAAGCTTGCCCATCAAGGTCTTAAAGACCAAGATGAGTTGGCCCTTATGGAAACGTGATTTCTTGGAAAGCTTTCCCACTTGATGCTTTTGTCAAACTTGGACTTTCGATAAAATATAGGCACCATGGATCCGATCTTCTTTTAGTTGTGTAATGGCTTCCATTTACAAGGGAAGGGATTCCTTCGTAAATGATCCGTCCTTATATCATGATACATAAACTGGGTACTACATACTCCAGAGGTGTAATGGCTTCCAAGCCGAATGCTAATTTGTAATGGGTCATTTTGATCACAGCCTTGAAGGAGGTGTGAAAGGCTCATAGTGTTGTGGGAAGCTTGGTATCCCAATCTTTTATATTCTAATTTGCCAACTTGGTTAGAATTTTACACAACACCTTGTTGGTTGATTGTGCTAAACCATTAGCTTGTGAATAATAAGAGAATGAATTTTTAATTATAATGAGAAATAACGAGCTGAGTTCTTTGAATACCTTATTGACAAGGTGCCTACCTTTGTCTCGCTGACCGATTCAATAGGGGTACCATTCCTCATGAAGATATCTTTGAAGGCATTTAGCAACCGATTTGGTAGTGTTATTTGGTACAGCCCATGCTTCTACTCATTTTTTGTAATAATTAGTGGTGGCTATTAAGATGTGCTTGTTTCTTGAATAAGAAACTACTGCTGAGATTGGACTAATAAAATCTAGAACCCATTTGTGGAAGGGCTCCAAATGTAGGATTGGCTAGAGCGACAATTGTCTCTAGCACTACGTTGACCCATCCTTTGATAGGAGTTGCATTATTGGATCCACTTGCATACATCACCATGCATGGTTGCAAGCTAGCTTGTTGGATTTTGTGGATTGTCACCTCTGCAACAAAGCGGCCACTGGAAATCCCTTGGTGAGCTTCCTTTAGAACTACAGGTTGCTTCATTGGGAGGACTACTCTTTGTAGCACTCCAAAGAGGGTGTGATAATACAATTGAACCATTATGGCCTCAAAACATTGCCTTTAGAGAGCTAGTCATTTGCATTGGTCCTTTTTGAGATGGAGTGGGAAGACTCCTATCTCCAAGAAGGTCATCATTTCTTCATACCATATCCATCGTGGGTTTGGTGGCTCAGGCTCTGTTATATCCATTGCGGCTGCAAATAAATGAGCATTTGGGAACTCATCTTTGACACCACTGGGGGGTGAAATCAAGGCAAGATAAAAAGTCAACAATCGTGTTGGGCTCAAGTACAATGTATGACCTTGTATTCAAATTCTTGTAACATCAGAATCCATGAGGCTAGTCACCAAGTGACATTTTGCTACTTAATCAAATAAAATAAAGTGGAATGATCCACATGAAAAACAAAAGTGTACTCGAGTAAATAGTGTTGAAACTTCTTTATGGAATAAATCATGCAAAGGCACTCTCTTTCCATGACTAAGTAGTTATTTTCTACATTGGGCAGTCTCTTACTTGCATAGAATATTAGGTGGAAGCATCCATTGGCATCTTCTTGCATAAGCACAATGCCAATAGCCATATCAAAGCCATCAACAAATACATGAAATGGTTTTGCCCAGTTCGGTGAGATCACGCTTGGGGCTTTGGAAAGTAATAGTGTGAGGTGATGAAATGCTACATTTGCCTCTTGATTCCAGTGAAAGATAGATTTTGCAACATGTGCCAATTTGTTCAAGGGGATGGCCAAGTGCACTAAAAGTCTCGCAGATATGGTGACCATGCCACCATATTTGCCCCAAGAATATGAATAGTGTGGATGGTAAAGTTGGTATTGTGCCTTACATTATTGTTGCCACCTTGGTGGAATCAATAGCAATGCCATCTCGAGAAGTAATGTGGCTTAGTACATTTCCTCCTTTAACAACAAACACACAATTTAAAGGATTTAAACTTAAGCTTACCTCTTGGCAGCATGTTAGAGCTAGAGGTGCATCAGATGTAGCATTATTTTTCCAAATATATTAAAGTCATTTAGAAAGACTCTCATAAAATCAATCAGGTAAGACCCAAAGGTCTCTTGCATGTCTTCCTAAAAAAAGGCCAGATCGTTCTTCATGCCAAACCACATTATCGTGCAAACATATACACCCCAAATGGTGATGAACATTGTTTTAGCTGATCTTTTGGGGCAAGTGGACATGATTGTAGCCATTGAAGCCATCAAGAAAATAGTATATCTTGTGGCAAGCCACTTTATCTAGAATAGTATCCAAGAAGGGAATGGGAAACCGATTCGAAATAGTAGCTGCATTGAGTTTTTTGTAGTCAACACAGATCTGCAACTTCTTGTTCTTCTTAGGGATTATAACAATTCGAAAAATCCAATCAACTTGATCTATTGGGGCTATAAAGTCAACTTAATAGTTAGTTTAACTCCTCTTTGACCTACTTAGCCATGTGGGCATGCATTTAATATCATTGCATTTAGACTAAAACATCATTTGGTTTCAAGGGAATCCATTATTGGTAGAATTTGGGATCTGGTCCTATCATCTTTGAGTACTCCCAAGTGAATACATCCTTAAATATAATCAGTCAATTGATGAGTTGCTTATGGAATTGCAACTCTAGTTGGACACTGATCTTCATTGGTTTAGAATTTTCTAGACCAGGAAACACTATCTAATTCATCTTTCTTTAATCTCGTGCCTTTTTCTATTTACACCTTGAACTTGCACTCTTGTCTCAGTACCTTTTTTATCTCGGCTTTAGCAATCTCATCAATATTAGCAACTTTCTACTCACAATCTAGGTTTTGGATTTTGAAACTATTTAATATATGGTCCTTTGCCTCCTACTCTTGAGTTTTGTCAGGTAACCTCTATGGCTGCATATATTGTTCATTGATCTGCAACACATTAATTAGACACCATGGTTGTTAATCTGCATTAGCCTTTAGAAATTTCTCCTTCTCCTTGTGGTGAGGGAGGGATAATATAGCCAAGTTCAATGGCTACCTCTCTCATAGCCGTGCACACTCTCACACCCATGAGTGTAGTGAGCTTACCTTCATGCCCGATCGAGTTGCCTCCTCCCATGAGCTCTTTGGTAGCTCTACAATCCAAAGTGCAAGCTCAAGAAAGCTCAATCCTGAAGCTCCAAGCTCCAACCTCCATTGCCATGCATGAGAGAAAAGAAGAGAAGAGAAGAGAAGAGAAGATGGAGAGCTTCTCCACCACCATCCCTCACCCTTACATACTCACCCCCTCACTCCCTCATAGTCGCTCTCTCAAGCACAAGCACAAGAAAGAAGAAGAAAAAGAAGAGAGCTAGTTTTGGCCACATACAAGAATGAGCTTATTTATTTACTTTTTGACTTTTATACATGCCCTACCTCCTCCTTGGGCATTGATCCCTTTTTTACATGACCAACCATTTTAGCCTAGGTCCTCTTTTCCTATTCCCTTTCTCTTTACATTGTTCCTTCACCCATTCTCATCTACATTTATAAATTGTATAGGAGGGAGCATGGCACTCTTTTATAAAAATTTAGGGTGAGATTTTATATTTAAAATGCACCTTTCCCTTTTTGTGCTCGCCTTGGACTTTTGAAGTTGCTCTTGCACTTTTGGCCTTTTTTTCTCCTATTTTTTGTCCGACCACTTTTTTCTACTTTTCCTTACATCTTTTGATGTCCTTTTGCTTTCTTTTGCACTGGGGCTAGCATTACCCCATCCTAGCCAAGTGTCAGTCCCATAGCACTTATTGGTGAGGGCTCGAGTTGTGGATGGTTTGCTGTGTGGATTGATGATGGGGCTTTGGGGAGATTGCCCATGGAGAATAAGCATAACAAAATGGATGTAAGGTTGTGGAGACTGAGAAGAGATTGAGTGGGTGATGGGGGCCTCTGAGATTGATGGTTGGTTTAGCATCTCCAAAAAGGTAGCTTCTCTCTTCTTATCCCCTTCTTCTTCTCCCATTTCTTGGGTCCGTGTCTTGTCAAGACCTAAAACAGGCCCAACACTAGCTCTAAGGCATTAGCTAGGCCTCTACTACACACCCAAACCACCCCTAACAGCCTCGCAGCCAGGAGCACCTAAGGGGTATACTACCCTAACCTCTAATATACAGAACTTTGCGTTTGTATGGATTGTAATCCAATGGATAACCCTTCTCACACTCCTCGGAGGGAGTCCCTACACATATCAGTGTAATACACCATGTAAGCACAAACAAAGGGAGCACCCCTTGGCTGATTGCCATGGCCCCATTATGGCTCTCCTACACCCCGGGGATTGGTCCCAAGATGCATTGTTCATACATAGAACACATACAAAACATGCTTCACTCTTTTAATCAATCAATCCAAGAGATATGATATATTCCTCATTGAATACTCCCCAAAGGAACGAACCACTAACTCTACAACTTGGGATACCTCACCTCCTAAACGTAGGTCATTGTTCATAAAAACAATTGATGTGCATCCAGGATTATACCATGTGTTGTGTGCAATGCAATTGTGTATGATTTATAGTGCTCAAATGATTTTTCCATCAACAACCAGCTTTGTGAAGGTGCAAAAACATTTCTTTTCATGTCTTTACTCTAAACGAGATTGATGTGTTGCCTAGGGCTAGCACCGAGCATGCTCGTTCTATTGGACCCTCTTAATTTCAAACCACGCATGTTCTATATGCTATGCATTAGAAAAACATCAAAATTTAGCATATAATCCGCCCTTATCCCTACCGCTTAAGATTGTGCATTCGATGGTAGGTTTGGAGAGTATTTTTTATGTATTTTTCCTTCATAAAAGTAATAAATACCCACTTTAACACAAAGATAGGCTAAAACTGAGGCTAAACCTCATGCTCAGTCTTATCATACATTCACAAGCACAAATGTTATTTTTTTCTATTTTTTAGATGTAAAAAAATCTCTTTTTTATTATTTTTACTATTTATTTATTGACAAATATCAATATTTTTTATTTAATAATTTAGACTAATTGATCTTACTAATAATTATTTTTCTATCACATTCCATCCCATGTGAACACCATACACACAACAACAAAACCCCAAAATCGCATGATTTTCCTTAAAACCACAATGTTATGGGTTTTATGTATTTATAAAGAAATTATTAGATGATTGATTTTTCTTGATTTACTTAACATTTTTTATCAATCACAGCATTGATAGCCAAATAGAGTCATTTCCAACCATTTACTAACAGAGTTTATCATAAAACGATTATATTTACGACTTCAAAAAATCGCACCTCATATTATACGTATCTTGTGATTGGAGGCCCGTTCATGCTTTCCAACAGCCGCGAACGGTCCTTCCAACGTTGATCTATGCTTGTTCAAGCTCTACAGCATCATCCCACAATCGAAAACTCTCATCTCAGCCCACCCCCTTCTCTCAAAGAATCAACCATGGAAACACACAACAAGAGGAGAGAGAAGAGAGAAAGACTAGAATTGATCTTTCCATTTACTGCATTGTTTTGTGATCCATTTCTTGTGATGGATAGCGTGGAAAATGTTCATCTTGTTGCCCTCTTTCCTCCCCCTAATGCACAACAAAGGTGCAACAAGCCTTTCTTTTAATAAAAAATGGTGCACCAAAAATGGTTCCCCCCCCCCCCCCCACACACACAATTCAGATTTTGAGGCTTTTTGCCTATTAACTAAGTCATTAAGATTAAAATCTTCAAAAAACTAGTTCAACTTTTTGAGTTTTCACATTGTGTGCAAGTGATTTTTTGTCGAACGGAGGCCCAAACGAACTTGGATTCTCGAACGGACTGGACGGCCAACTTCATGGTGTCGAAATTTATTAACATGGCCTCTGTCACACACTTTTCGAGTCCCAAATCATGTAGTTGCTTGATAATGCAAAACCTTACAAGGTTTAAATTTGGGGTCAAACAGGCTCCGATCTCAACGAACCGAGACTTGTATTGCGTTCCTGGCATCGAACTCTATCTAGAAAAACTCAAGCTTGTCGATTCACAACCGTTCCATTTTCCATGAAGAATTGGTCTTTTACGCCTCCCAAATACTTTTCTGCTTCAAAAATAGATCCCAAAATCCAGCTCTCATGGGCGACCACGAGATAGGGCGACTCAGCTCGTCGAAACCCACGAATTGATCTGCACAAAAAACAACCATAAAAAGCATCAAGCTACTACAAGAAAGATACTCAACAAGGCACAAGCACAACTCTCATCCTACCTCCTCACAAAATCAAGGCATGAAAATCCTCAAGGGATAGACCCAGCATAATCTTATAGAAATCCAAAGCAAGCCGCTAACCAACTGCTCCAACATGGACTGGCTAAAAAGAACCATCAAAGAAGTTATCATAGGTAGTGGTTTGAACTACCGACCTAACTTGGGACAACTGGCCCAGGAACTCCCACTAGGTGAGGACTCATATAGCCTGGTCATCATATATTTTCTTTTAATATATTTTTCTTTCAAAGTTTCCATACTCACACATGTAAAAGAAGGAAGCTGAGCGTAGAAGTGACCCAAGGAGAACACAGCATTGGCCTTAAGTCTCCAGAATCGATACCCAAGAATCTACCAAGCTCTCGCAAGGTGGCACTTAAATCCTTTCTATTCCGCTCACTTTTATTTTCACTCCAACCTTCCTTAGTATTTCTTTTTCCAACTAGATGCCATACCTACCAAGCCCTTGCAAGGCGATAATCAACTGCTCTCAAAATTTCCTCTTCTTTTTATTTCAACAAGCTTCTCAAACTGCCTCATACTAACATGAACTTCTAGAACAGTTGCCTAGCAAGCTAACAGTACAGGGTCACTAGGACTGTCTTCTAAAAACACATCTTTCAATGCCTAACAATGTCTTTACAGGAGGTAGATAACTACTTGAACCTCCCCCAAATATACTTAACCTAACCCTGGGACTTCATACCATGATTACTAGTCCCCAACAAGGAAAAATTCTCCCCAAGTACATAACCACATATAGCAGAAAAAAAAAGTATTCATAAAGGAAAAACATCACATGGACTTGGCCGCCACAAGAAGCTTTTGCACAACAAGAGGCTCCCTCGAGGTTCTGCTAAATCTCTATAGCACAATATGAAAACAAAACCATTAACCTCACTTACACTAAACAAACACATGGGTCTCTTGGCCTAATGAAATGTGACATTTTACTATAGAATGACTGGCCCTCTTGGCCTAACAAAATAATCCACAAAACAAGCATTCATCAACATACTACTGGAAAAAGCCCTTGGTCCTAACATAACTCTACTAAAGCATAAGACCGACAAAGAATAAGGGCTCCTTAGGTCCTGCACTAAAGGTTATTAGCTTACCCCCTGCATAAATAGCAAGGAGTATCCGATGAATATGATGATAAACGATCCTATACGTGCATGACATAATAGAAAGGTGTTCAATTACTACACCTGACTCGTAACCCAAACTAGCCATCGACAGCTAAAATAAGACGTGTCAGCAAAAGAAAACCCCAAAGTAGTCCCATGCTAATGTTAAAAGGTAATTGTAAAAGCTCCCCCGTGCCACAATTGAAAAAGACATCTTCAACAAAACCATAATTGGCCAGGGAATCTACAAAGCGATTCCACAGTCGAGGAACTAGCTCACAAGTCACCATCTCAAAAATATGCAATATACCCAAGGCTACATGATGGTACATTCATAGGATGGGATCTTGCACACTATAGGTCCCATTCAACTAGTTGATCACTAACTGCGAGTCACCTTTCACAATAACCAATGGATACCACCACATCGGGCTACATCCAGCCCCATAATCAAGGCCTTGTATTATGCCTTATTATTAATAAAAGATTGTCCTAAATATACTCCCATTTTCATAACCCTATGTTGGGGATCTTTAATGACCACACCAATACTCGCATGTTTAGCAAGCCCTCTAGAAGCTCCATCAAAACACAAATTATAGACCCAATCTTCATTGATAGGCCATGCCATACTGACTAGCTCACTCATACTTATGATAATCAAAGTCAAGCCAAGAGAGAGAATATATGATAAGTACAATCCCTCATTCCTTACTAAACTCAATAGGAATACTCGTAAGAATCCTTTGACAATGGTGGTAGTAGACCTTAATATCCCATGTGAAAGATCCATCTTGCCACTCAATAACCTAATAACATTTACTCCACCAGATTACTCGACCTTGGTGGTAACGCTGCTCTAAATATGAATACTCAAGATAAGGAATGATTCTTCCTATTTGATTGTTTGGGTACCTACTACAAGTTAAAGATGAATCATGAAAGACCTCCATAAGCACCAAGTCCAATTCCAGTCCTTACACATTGTAAGGCTTCAGGCTATTAAAACTAAATTTATTTTTAAACTCTACCCCTTGCAAATCTGCTAAAAGGGTTGTAGAGCCATTCTTTCCTATATGTGCAATTTTATACGGCCCATCCCATTTGGGTTCTAGGTTACCAAGAAATAACTCACGACGACCATCATCATATAGCACCAAAACTGACCCTTCACAAATTTATATTTCTTAGCCCAAAGGTTGTGATGTGCTTTCATTCTCTTCATCCCTACCTCTTGATGTAATAAAGCCTTCAATTGAATTTCATCCAGATGTGCAAGAGAAATAAATATTTCCATCAATGCTTCTGTCTCTCCCAATGAATGATTGAGAGAAAATCGCATAGTGGGAAACTCTATTTCCAACGGTAAAACACACTCTTCCCCATATACCAACTTGAAGGGTGTGGTCTATAACTCTCTTGAATGTCGTATTGTAATCCCAAACTACCATATACATTTTCTTATTCCAATCTCGCTTACTTTCAAACACTATCTTGGATAATATTCCTACAAGCTATTTATTCATACTCTCAACTTGACCATTTGCTTGCGGATTATATGGGGTAGTTTTATTATGTTTAATCTTTAGAGCTTCCATCAAGGCTACTATAACCTTATTTAGGAAATGTGTCCCTCAATCAAATACTATCTCCTTAGGTAGACCAAAACAGCAAACAATATGCTCCATAATAAAACCAGCCATCTCCTTAGCGTTATCCTTCATCATTGGTCAAGCTTCAAACCACTTTGTAAAGTAGTCCGTTGCTACAATAATATAACCCTTCCGCATAGTCGATGAAGGGTATATTGGTCTAACAAAATCAATACCCCATTTTTCAAAGGGTAACATAACTAAAATAGGGTTTAGTAGTCGCTTATGATTCTCCTTGGCATCATGTCTTTGGCAAACATCACATCGCTTTACATAATTGAAAGCATCCTAGATCATCAATGGCCACCAATATCTAGAACAAAGAGCTTTTTGGGCAGTAAGCCATCCAACAAAATGTTTCCCACCACATTTTGAATCATGGCATTCCTTAAGAATGAATGGTACCTCATCGGGTACTACACATCAGTGATAAATCTTGTCCACACGTTTTTTATATAGGATACCCGCTATAAAGCATAGTACTTGCTGCTTAATCTTTCTCTTCTCAGACTTTGATAGAGTAGCCCCAAATCCCCCTGTAGATAGATAATGTGTTATAGCTACATAACAGGAATGAATGGAAGTTGTATTGATTTTGAATAGACCTTCGATGTCACTTCCTTCAGTTATAATTTCCTTTGGCTCTCCAAAATCCACAAGACATTCCATAATACCCTGCAACTTCAATGGCTTACTCCTAATCTCATAATCTAACTCTTGCAAAGTAATTAACCACCTTGCAAACGGTCAGGCGGCTACAACTTGTTCATCAATACTCTAAGTCCCTCCATCCCTTTCTAGAAAATACCACCTTCTCATAGAGAATATAGTGCCTAAATTTCTTTGTCGTGAAAACCATTCCAAGGTACAATTTATTTATATAAGTATAGTTGACTTTAGATATCCCCAATTTTTGACTAGCAAAGGCATTGGATGATACCATTTTTCTCCAAAATTTGGGCTAAACAGCAACTAATACTACACATTGTTGCTACTAAAAATATATAGAAAACTTCACCTCTTTTGGGTGCTTTTAGGATTTGCGTTTTCCCTAGTTTCTACTTCACATCCTAAAAAAGATACCTAACAAGATTTGCTCCAATTAAACAGACAAATAAAAGATAACATGTTCATCAATGGCAACGTTCTTTTTACCAATGCATTGATGAATCTTTGATAATACCACTCTGATGACAGAAAGTTGTGTACCTCTTTTAGAGTGTGTGGCAGGCTCATAGTAACTATAACCTTTATCTTTTCAGGGTCTGTCGCTATACCAGTGGAGCTAACCACATGGCCCAGTAACAACCCATAGGGAATCCCAAAGACACACTTTCATGGATTAAGAGCAATGCAGAATTGCTTGCAACGCTCAAAACATTTCATTAAAATAATGAGTTGTCTTTCCCTTGTGGTGGCTGCCCCCAGATCATCAATGAAAACTTTTAACTCCTTTGGGGAGATGTCACCAAAAGTCTTATCAGCTGTATGTTGCCAAGACCAAGGCACATTGTATAACCCAAAAGCCATTGATCCAGGTTTTTTACAAACTAGATTTTTACTACAAAATTTGGCCAAAACCCCTATCAAGAGCCTTACCATATCACTTTGGGTTTACTCTTCAAGCACTAGGTATGCTACATTGCTTCTCGATTATGTTAACTCTAGCAAATGGGGGAACAAGTTCTTAGGAGGGATGTCAATGTAAAGGGTAAAAGGGATGGTTATCTTAGTGAAGATGGAAATGGATTACACCCAGGAGTTGAGTGAATGCATAGATTTTTCAAAGGACTCACCTCCAACTACACATGGGTTCCGCGTGCATCACTAAGATTTGGAATCTATCACCATCATTAGAGGATATCTCACCCTAGTACACAAGTCAATATTGACATCATGGTGTCATTTGGATCTTACACAAAAGCTTACAAGCATGGACCCCTTCTGTCACATGCTTATATGTATTTATATATATATGGGGGACTAAAGTCAAAGCAGCCTTTGGAAGCTATTTTTATAATCTCAATAACTCCCAAGGAAACACAAATTTCAAGAAAAATTTTACGTTGCCCCAACCTGGTCTGCAAAGTTGCAGAAGAAACTTTTTTCAGATTCTTCACCGATTTGAAGTTACAAAGGCGCAGACTGCTGGCTACATGCAATTTTCTTCTCTCTTTCACCACATCAACTTTCCAATCTATCATTCTTGTAAATATATTATAATAATGTGCTTTGGACATCCACCTCTTGTAATCTAGCTCCCTTTCTCTATTTTGTTTACCACCACCCTTGGCTTCTTGCATGATGACCAAGGTGGGGACTTGTCCCATCCACTATTCTCCAAGATGCCATACATCATCTAGGATTATGTTAATCAAGAAGATTAGCTTAATCTAATCCCTCATGGAGGCTATATAAAGAGCCCTTGGAGAATGGGAATGACAATGACAATGAGAATGACAAGAACATGAGAGCACTCTAGAATACCCTCATGCTAGCCCATCTCTTTGAGATAAGCTATGAGGGAGTTCTTTTATTATGTAGCATAATGGCAAGCTTCCTCTACCTCTTCTCCTAATGGCAAGCTTTCTCTACACCTTCTCCTCTTGTCTCCCTCTCTTCTTATCTTCTCATTCCATGAATACATAGTGGCAAGCTTTCTTTACCTCTTCTCCTCTTGTCTCCCTCTCCTCTCATCTCTCTCTCTCTCATGTTCTAATATGGTGTCTAGTACATACATTCTCTCTTGTGAAGTTGTGTCTTGGTTCTTTTGATTCTCTTTGAGAAAAGGGATGTCCTAGCCCATCTTTCCTTTGGCTAGGTGGTGCCCCTCTTTAGTTCTCTTAGTGAGGATTGGAGGTTGGATGGGTAAGAGGCAACCTATTCATCATTTCAACCCTCACCATCTCATGATATGCAGAGGTACCGGAAGACAATATAAACGTCATTTTTAGCTTGTCTTCCTCTGCAATAGTCATTTGGTTGTATCCACCAAAGCAATCCATAAATGAATAGATTTTCCTAGTCGCTAATTGATCTAAAATCCGATCAATGAATGGTAATAAATAGTAATCCTTAAAACCATTTGCTTATTAAGCTCTCTGAAATCTACGCAAAGTCGAATCTGAGTATTCTTCTTCTTCCTGAGATGACAACTAGTCAACATCACTCTATGTGTTGTACTAAAAATATTAGGCCAGCATTTTGTATTTTTGTCAATTCCTCGAATAGCCTATCCCTTAATTCAAAAGGCATATGCCTTACTTTTTATCGCACAGGCTGGCTACCTTCCTTTAGGGGAATGGTATGAACAACCAAACTAGGAGGAATACCTCTTAGCTCATCATAACTCCAAGCAAAGATGTCGTAGAATTCCTAAATCAAGAACACATAGTCCTCTCGTTCTTTCGAACTGAGCATGGAATCTAATTTAATTGGTCATGAATCATTCAACATACCAAGGTCCAACTCAATTACATCCGCAGCTCTTATCCTATCGAGAGCCTCTATTGGCTCATTCAAAGTTACTTTGATAGATATCCTCTGTGTAGTGGATCCTCGTTAGATTTATCACTTGATTACATCTCACTAGCATATGGAGCATCTAATGTATTTAACTCTAATGAGGATAAAGAAACTCTCTCACTTCGAGAAGATTCAAGATAGGCATCTACTACTATACGTCTAGCACCTCTACCAAAGATCAATCAACTAGGGGGTATATCAACCTAGCACTCCACTTGTAAGATCCATGGCCTACCTTGCAATACTTGATAGCTAGGCTGCTCTACGAAACTGATAAACCTAAAGTCTAAAATACATTCCACATTAGTGATAGTCACGTGGACTTTAGTAATGCACCCTTCAGGTTGTCTTACAGTGTCATTGGCCATTCGAAGAATTGTGGAGGCATCTTTTTAGATTTTTAACCCTAGCCCCTCCATCAATTCCGAACTCATAATGTTGACAAAGGATCCTATGTCTACTACAATAGCATAATCCACTAATATTCCATCAACATATGTTGTTATCCTTGGTGAACAATGCTTTTCAACATGCTCAAACCAATCATCTCCTACTTGTGCTATGCCCAAGGGCTCCACGATATATCCCATGCACAAAATCTCTTTAAATTCCTTACACACTCCAGGAGATAACTTAATCAACTGCAAGAGATTTACATCCGACTTAGCTTCACAAAGAGAATTCACTAAATCAAATTCATGATAGCTAGCAAGAGCTCTCTTTTTCCACCAGACCATTCTCTCCTTAGGTCTTTGAATAAGCTTTGCTGCCTCTTTCTTAGCTTTTGCCTTCTTCTTTGGCAATTCCCTATCCTTCTTGGGGTCATTTTTACTATCAATAGCTTTTAGAGGTGCACCTTCCATGTTAGGATTAAGGACTTGCGCCCCCTTATCATCTTGGTTAGGGTTTTCCTCCATAGGTTTCACTTTGTCTTCGTCACCATCTCTACACTTTTGACCCCTCGTAAATAATCACTCATAGATTAGAAGCTTCAATGCCATTAACACATATAGCTTCAATAAGGCTGACTCCACTGCCACTAGGCAGCTCCTCTACATTTGCTTTTCTTCTTTGAGATATTTGTTTTGATCCCTCATCTTACTGGAGATTATTTCCTTGTGCTCGATGGTTTACTAGACCTGGCGGTTTACTTCCTTACTTAAAAATTCAGGCCCCAAGATGCAAGCCTCTGACCAGGGCAGGAGAGAGCTAATCTTGTTTGAACAAGTACTAGCTAAGTGGCCAGACTTTTTGTGTATGTCACATTTAACATTTGGACAATTCCTAGGAAATTGTTGGTCGCCACACCACTTACAGTTGAATCTTGAGAGGACACCCTCTTCAGGGTGTCGTCTCCCTATCAAATTCTACTACTTCTTAAGGAAATTGACATGAACACCTATTTGCATATATTCTTTGGTGATCATGCTAGTATAGTGCTTCATCGTACCCTTAACTTCACCAAGGATATTTGAGGCACTTGACTCATAGCCGCAACAGTCTGCTTGAGGTTCCATTCGCCTAACCACTTGATTAGAAATTGGTTGTTGATCCCCTAAAATAATATTAGGATTTATTGTTTGGTCTCCAACACTTAGTGGACACATCTGACTAGCCATAGTGTAACGTGCCCGCCTATTGGTTATCTAAGCACGTTTTACTGGTCCATCGAGAAACGAATCTAAGCGTCACTGCCAGACACTCCCATGGAATGTTTCGGGTTTGTCGCCTAGGGTTTCCCGAGTCTTCCTCGCAATGGAACGTTCGCATCCGAACCCACTAGGATCGACCTGAAATCTAGGTTCCTAGTTGTCAAGGTCTCCTAACAGTATTCTAGCATTGGGTTTTTGACATCCTACTTTACACAGAGATACCCAATCCGAAGCAAATCCATACCGCACTTGGTTCAAAGAGAATGGGAAACAAGAGGGATGTGCGCTCAACCTCTCTGCCCATAGGGCATAGTCCCATTCCGGTCCCCTAAAACGGCATGAATCGGGTTCTAACTTAACAATACCTAAAGTCGAATGGCGATAAATCCTTGTGAGAAGCCTCTCAGTTCTCTGGGACCACTCTACCATAGAATACACCCGTCGGGGATTCCGTCCACCCGCTTCCCTTAATAGCTTTAGTTTTCTAATTAGATCCTACCACATTTATGTGCGACATTTAAAATCAGCTTCATTAATTAAGCCTTTTAGGAAACATGGTTCGTTCACATAAATTACAGCACAGACAGAAAAACAAAACAAACGGTCCTTTTTACAAACAAGTTCCTTAACTTATCTTCAAGTTAATCTTTGTCTCTTGCCCATACAGAAGAATTATGTATCCCTTCTATCCAACAAAAGTACCTGGTTCAAATCACATGGCACCAAAATTTCCAACCTTTATCTAGAATAGGATCTTCCAACGCCTCCAGACGTTGGGCTCACGGCAGTCTACAACTCCGTTCTGGACTTGGCAAGGGGTGTCCAGAGCTCCACTGACCCCAAGCGACCTAGGAGTGAGACACAACTTCTGTGGTTGGCCTTTTCACCATTCGACCTTCAGCCCATGAATCGAGCAATACCTCTCGGGGTAATTTGCGGTGCGATCTTGTAGATGATCCACCCGCGCAAAATATCCTTCCTTAATTAATCCATTTAGGAATCAAGCGCAATCAAGGCAATCAGCTCTAATATCATCTTCTAGGAAAACATTCTTTTATTCTCATGGCAACTTGTCATTACAGACCCCTGCCATGCATTTGCCATCAACACAAGCCTTGGAATATTTATCCAAATCACAATGCAACAATCAATTGATTGAAAGAAAACATTTAGGATGTTGTTCAATCAACCAACAAAACTAATTATATTTTTTCCAAACAATACAAGAATAGACGCGATAATAATTTTATTGTATATTCGCTCTCCCCCTTGGGACCAAAGAGTAAAATTTACTTAACATTCCCTCCTTTCGGCTAAGGCATATGCTAAAGGTTCAAATACTATACACGACGTAAGTGCTATCATTCCAATGTGAATTAATCAATTTAGCAAGAGCATTTATGCCTCTTCTCTAAGTGACATTTATCTTTTATCCTTTCCCTACTGTGCAGCATTTTATCTTGGCTTTATCTTCCTTTCTCCTAAGGCAAGGAGTCGCATGTCACTGATGTAAATTTCACATAATCTCTCCCATGTATGTACCGTCTATATGCATTTGTGAACCTTAAACAATATTGTCCTAGGTAAAGATTAATCAAGGACTCTTTGATGCTCAATACTTTAGAGTCCCATATGCTGCTTATACTATGCATGGATTTGGAGGACCTTGCCACGACTATAATATCGAATACAAACAGGGCAAAAGAACCTTCGAATTCTATGAGTGGGCTGAGCCCATGATCCCAAAACTGCAAACATGTCTCTTAAAAGAAACCATATCCACAATAATCGTCTTCATCACTTTCATCATTATCCTCCATAGCTTTTAGAAATAAAGAATGAAGAGAGAGAGAAAGAAAAAAAGAAGAGAACCAAATATAAATATTTTTCACAACCAAAAGAAGAGAACATGTGATCTGAGGGAAAAGAGGGAGAGAAAGAGACACACAACCACTTGTGTCCTCAATCCACCCTTTCACCCAAAAAGCACACCTCTCTATATTTTATTTCTTTTAATTTTCCTTTTGATACATTTTCTTCTCTCTTTGGCCAGGCATCAGGCCTTCGTATCAATCCGCTCAAATCAGCCATTCTAAGCTGCACGGAGTCGGACTTGCAGTCCTTGGACTGGCAAGGTCTGGTTGTTCCTCGAGGTTCCATTGTCAGGCATCTTGGATACCCATTGGGGGTTGATGTTCCCCCAAAGCAGTTTTTGCAGTGGATTTCTCAGAAGATGATGGCCAAGTTTATGTACTGGAAGTCTCAGGCCTGGCCTTTTCATGTCCGCCTCAAAGTAGCCCAGATAATTATGCTGCCAATGATCACATATTTCTTGCCATTATTGCCCTGGACTCCTACAACTCTGAATGCTCTCACTCAGTCTATTCGCTTCATGCTCTGGAAGAAGGACTCGTTGAAGGCAGGTATTTCCTGGATCTCGTGGTCGCATGTGTGCACCCCCAAAAGCATGGGTGGCGGAGCTATTTTAGATGCCCAAACTCACATGCAGGCACTCCGTTGGTCCCTTTTCCGCGCCATGTGCTCGGATGATCATCATCCGTGGGTCGCTATCGCCCGTTCTTCCTTGAGGGCCATGGGCTTCGGCATGGCAATACCCGACTCCGGAGTTCTTGGTGGCACGTTCTTAATGCGGATTCGCGGTTTTCCAGTTCTTCTTCATCGCTGCTTACTCATTTGGTGTGTTCCTGGAAACACGTCCTTCGAAAGGCTCAGTGGCACCCAACGGAGGATCGCCTGGCTACTAACTCTTTTCAATTGGAATTACTGGCAGTCTCACGTCTACTTTCGTGGGAAGGTAAACATGAGCTTAGACCACAATTCAACCGGATGGCACGGTTGGGCTTGTCTTCAGTTGCGGATGCCACCCTCGCCAGTCGCAATGTGCTCATCTCCTTTCGTACTGCTAGGAGGATTTTCCGGATCCCTCGTGGATATAGGCCTTTATGGGAACAGCTCGTGACGGTGCTCCAGAACAGACAACCCTTTCCTGCTCTTGCTTTGGATCATCCCTGGCAGGATTGGGACCTACAAGGCCGGCTGCCTTTGAGCAAAGCTTCTGCTAATCAAGTGTATCATCTCCTGATTAAAGATAATCAATGGCTAGTTACTAAAGCGAATGCTTTATGGGGATTGCGTAAATCTCGCTCCTGGTGGAGGGTCACTGTGATGGAGGGCTGGGTCAACAAGACGCCCTTTAAATATAAAGTCTTTCTTTGGAGAGTGATCATTGGGGGTCTTCCGCTTGCTTCGGCTCTTTCCAAGCGACGAATCTCCAATGGCACCTGTTCTTTTGCACCACTACTATGGAAACCGCTCGCCACCGATTTATTTCAAAGGCTTTGAGCCTTTGAGTTCTCTTCTCTTTTTAAATGTACACATACTTTGTATTTTAGTGGGGGATAGTGAGTATGAACCCTCCCATGTTCTATCTCACTTTTACAAATAAAGTCATTATTTTGTGATGAAAAATATAGATGACATAGAAATATGTTGCTTTTAGAGACCATCTTTGTTCCTTGTTTTTGCACATTTTTGAGTGTCATCAGGATTCATCGCATAGTAACTAGGCGCAATTTAACTTCCCTTGATACAAGCACTTCATGAACTTCATCTTTGAATATTTGAGATGCAATTTATCATTTTCAATGACCTATTCTAGCACAGTGAAGTTCAGAGCCTAACGTATCTCATGCGAGAATCAAAACAAGCATCTATCAATTTGAAAATACATTACTTACGACCGATACTGTAATTGGATTGACAGTGATGCCTTCGCCCGAAGCTTTGTTGTTGGTTGTAGGATTGCCATCCACACGTGACATTCTTCGCTTAGAGGCCATCCTCCGCAAGTAGACTCAAGAGATTAAGAAGGTAGAATAGATTCAAGATGGGAGAGGGTAAGAGAAGATGGCTAAGTCAAGGATCGAGATAGAGGGAATTGTACAACCTCTCGGGGTAACCTCTCTCTCTCTCTCTCTCTCTCTCTCTCTCTCTCTCTCTCTCTCTCTCTCTCTCTCTCTCTCTCTCTCTCTCTCTCTCTCTCTCTCTCTCTCTCTCTCTCTCTCTCTCTCTCTCAATCTCTTGCAGGGGATATCCTTCTCTCTACCTCTCGCTCGTAGCCTCTCGGGGTCTCCTTATGCTCTCTTGTGCCTCCCCCATGCCTGATATTTATAATGAATTAGAAAGGAGGGGATAAAGCTGAGAACAAGAGTGGAGGGGCTCTTGGAAGACTCAGTGATCTAATGCTCAGATCATAAATCTGATGGTTGTATTGGCTCCAAAATGGGGGTAAAACTCCAAGACACTTGATTAGAAAGCTATCAGCTCACTCCTTCTTCTTTTCTCTATTCGAAGTGCTGTCTACTACCTGTAGACTGCGATCGCAGCACGCACGATTTCACCAATCACTTTTCTTTATTTTTTTCTTTTTATAAAATCTCCAAAACTAACTAAAACATCACTTGTCTTTTCTTTTAAATGACTTTTAGTTTTATCTTTTTAGGATAATATCTAAAATATACTAGTTTTTTTTCCAAAAATCTAATATTTTTGGACCATCCAAACTATACACATTAATGCTAGTGATTAATATGGCTCATAATTTTCGTTCACGTTGTACTTTCCGTGAAGGGTGGCTACGGTCCTTGTCAATTTGAGAAAAATGTCAAATTACGACTCTCAATTTATTTTAAAATATATTTTTAATTAAATAAAAATTATTAATTATTAATGTTAGTAAGTTTTTACCTTAGTTAGTCTTTAGTTAGTAATCTTACTAACTTATTAATTGACTAACTAACTTTCGAACTAACCAACTAACTTTTATTGCGTGGAAATATTACACATAAGCATGGTCACACTAGGAGGAGCTGGCAACATGGGCACATTTCGAATCATGCCTCCTCTCCCATTGGAAGTACTCATGGACATCCCTTGACCTCCATTTGTCAATGCTAAAGTATTTCTAACACCTAGATTTGAATTCCAATTTTTCCTACAGGAGGTATAGATTGCTTGTAATCACAACTTTGCCTCCTCTGCTCATGTAATAGCCGTATCAATGTCAACGAGAGCAACACTACTCAGCTACACTTGAATGTTAAAGTCTAGCCCGTGCAAAAAGTATTGCAATTAAGCAACATTTTGAATAGGAATATAGGTTTGCAACTTACAAAATACTTCCTTCAATTTCTTGGCATAGCCTTGAACATTCTTGTGAGGTTCTTGTTGACGTGTGTAATGAAGTAAATAAGGCCAATGACAACTAAATAAGGCCAATGATAGGCTAAAAGCCTTTGTAATAATATTAGAGGACTAGGGCTTAGGGTTTGCCATAAATAGGTAGCCCTAGCTAAGGTTAGGGTCCTTTTGCCATTATGAACTTGGAAGTCATGTAAGTTTTCTTGGTAGTTACATTAGTTCATGTCTTTCACCTACATGGAGGTGAGTTTCCATGGCACTAGCTTGTTTAAGCATTTCTTTCATGTTTCATTGGGTTAATACATTTCAATTTCTTTTCCATGTCAATTCCTTGTTGATTCCATTAGATTAGGCAAATTTGATTTAGTTAGAAGATCCCTTCTTTACATTGGTATCAGAGCATTAGTTTAGATCCTGTCAGAAGTCGTTTTCATGCATTGGATTTAGTTGCAGTAACTAGGGAGTAAAAAACCGTAGTTAAATTCAGCCATAGGAGTTAGTTCTTCCATAACCATGGTTTGACGTGGAGATCTGTCACAAACCATGACTAAGACAGAGGTTCTTGGCATGAACCAGTGGATAATGGCGGGCTCCAACCAATTTGGTAACTTGTGACCAAGTTTTGGACCAAAATTTGGGGTAAGTTGGACAAAATGAGGATTAGAGGACTTAGTTTGGTTCAAACTTGAGTTACTTTTACAAGAACAGGGTTTCTTCCCTTTCCTTTCAAGCTAGCCTCAAGAATCCATGGCCAAAGGCTAATCAAATCTCTTGCCCCTAATCTCTATCATGCCAATGGACTTCATAGCCTTATTCTCCATCTCTTGAGCTTCCCATTGAATGCTGGTTTGGCACATTATGCCTCATTCTTGTCTTGGATTCCAATAGTAGGCAACACCGTGAATTGCATCTACTGCATATTTAGGCATGTTACATGATAAAGATGAGGTATGGAGCTCAAGTAATCCTTGATTGGTGCTCAAGTACCATTGGCAAGTGGTCTCCTTCAATCTTGGACAATATTTCTTCCTATCCTTGGACTCTTCTCTCTCCCATGAAACCCTATTCTTGATAGTTTTGGACATCAACCAAGAATCTCTGATTTCCTGAAGCAAATGAAGGGAGTATTGGTGGCAAATCAATCCTGGAGCTTGCTTATGCACGTGTCTTCAGTTCATTGACAACATTGAAGCATCTTTGGGCTCATATTGATCTATGGAAGCTTTGGATAGCATGCATCTTCAATGTCAGTGAAATGCTTGATTCTCTTTCCAATAATTGGAGTTTTCACTCTACATTGGAGTTTGTCATTACCATCCTTCAAGATCTTCATCAAATAGAAGAAGATTATTCCTTCATCAACCATTCTTGAAGCATGCAGCAACAATGGAGTCTATATGAGGCTGGGAGCTTATGCTACATTGAAGCATGCTGAATTTGGGATTTCTGTGGATCTTTATAAGGTGAAGACAGTTCATCATTGTGTGGGGAATCTACATCAATTGCATTCTTCATTTACAAGCATAAGAATTGGGACAGCATGCATGTAGAGAACAGTCTGGCAAGTGTGGCAAGTGATATTAGGGAAATGAAGATGGGTACTGACAAACTCATTACTCTCTTTAATGTATGACTACCACCTACAACAATTTCTAATGTCTCAAGTCCTTTCACTTGTGAGAACTATGATCAACAATGCCATGATACTACAGTGAATGAGTATGTATTTCATGGCAACTCAGCATATGAACCATATGGCGCTTCTCCCTCATATGAGCAACATTTTGGCAGATGTCTTAAACAAAATGGATGCTATACATCATGTCATGATGAGCAAAATGGGTGTCATTTAAATCATTTTGGTTAGCAACAAGATGATGTTTCTTATGACATATTTGATCAAGAATATCATACATGTATTCCTTACCAAACTATCATGGCTACTCTAAGCAAGGATGTCATGCTTATGAAGATTCTTTTGCTTATGATCAGCATGTACATACATTTGATCATCCTTCTCCTCATGATTATCATGTTTCTCCTTCAAGGTTTCATCCACATGACTTTGGACAACATGCCTATAAAGATGCATATGGTAATGTCTGTGAGAATGTCAGCCATCATGATCAACATGACATGGACGAATGTAGTAGTTATGATCATTTTTATGGACAGCATTATGGGAATGACAGCTATGACACTTACTATCAACCCAACCATATGGGTTATGTACCACGCGAGCCACTTAAAGCATTACAAGCTAAAGATATCTATGAAGAGCAAGTATATGCAAATCTGGACAACATAGATGCTAATGAGGATAATGAAGAAGAGCAAATGGAGAACAATGCTGAAGAATATGAGGACAATGAGGAGGACCTTCATGAGAACCTTACTAAGGATAGAATGCAAAATAAGGAGGACTTTCATGAGACATCTATCCTTCAAGAGGGACATGGTTATGGAAATTTTGGTTTCTATGGTGATTCTATTGATGATACATATTAGCCCATAGGTGATTGGGATATAAGGCGAAAAAAACTCGGAAAGGGGACAAAACCACCTGGAATGGCCACAAGAATCTTCTCCACAGCAAAGGCTCCCTCTAGTGACTTCATCAACTTGTATGATGCAATCACTAAAACAATAAACCATTAAACATACCTGCACCAAATAGACACATGGTCCTCTTGGCCTAAAGGAATAGCACATTTGTACTGCAAACTAACTAGCCCTCCTGGCCTAAAATGGATAGGTCATTCTAATCCATGCAATACATGGTCTTCTTGGCATATACACCACGTCCTATCAAACTAGCCAAGATACCAAAGATAGCATAAAATATGAGGACTAGCCTCATGCTACTCATGCGAGTCAGCTAAAAGCTTGATCTATGCCCTTTGTAGATTCACTAGCCCAAGCCTTTCTGTTGATATCTTAGTAATAATGGTCATATCTTCTTGGGTACTATGAGCTGAATGAATGACCTCATTGGGCTAATATATCTCATCTCCTTGGTTCTCATTCAAACGGATTGGTCATCCCAACTTTCCAGAAACTCCTCCTACAAGGAGAATCAAGGATTTATGATCATTCAACCTGTTTACCGTATTTACCGCAGCACAGAGGAGTGGGAAAATGGAAAAAAAAAAGGAAATAGCAAAAAAGGTGCAGGATAAAAGAAGGAAAGGCACCCTGAAAATTTAAATGTTCGGGCACAACCCCCGAAAAGTCTCAGTGTCGCCCTGAGACAGCAAAAGAGTAAAAGGCGCACCATTAAGTGTGGAAGCGCTCCCGAATCCTTGTAAAAGAGTGCCAAGCTCGCTCTTGTGCAAATTGTACGCATTAGTTGGGAATAGGATAAATTAGAATGGTGGGAAATGGGAAAAAGGGCCTAGGCTACGGCCAGCCATGTAAAAAAGGGAAAAAGGGGATGACCGCCCAAAAAGGGACTTAGGGTTTCGTATATAAAGTTGAAAAGTGAATGAGAAGGTCATTCTTTTGGTGTGTGGCAAAAGGAGTCTTCTTCTTCCTCTCTTCTTCTCTCCTTCTTGCTTGTGTGTGCTCTTGAGGGAGGGAGTGTGAGAGTGTGAGGGAGTGAGTGTGGGGGAGTGAGGGATCAAGAGGGTGAAGCTCTTCACCATCTCCTCTTCTCTTCTTCTCTTCTCTTCTCTTCTCTTCTCTTCTCTTCTCTTGCATGCATGGCTATGGAGGATGGAGCTTGGAGATGGAGGAGGATTGAGGATGCTTGAGCTAGCATCAAGAATCGTGGAGCTACCGGAGTGCAAGAGAGAGGAGGGTACTCAATCAAGCATCAAGGTAAGCTCACTACACTTGTAGGATCGACGGCGCGTCGGCTAGGTGAGAGATAGCCATTAGAGCTCGCTTGGAATGCTTGAAACAATAAGCGGTTCGTGGATCTTGGTGGTTGAGCGAAAGCTCCCACATTTTAGTTCCGTTGCCGGGACCAACAGATTCAAGCTTGAGCACTTGCGCGCCTCATATCGAGCATCGAAGTAGGGGATTCATCCCCAAAACGGAGCTTGAGATAGGAAAGAAGTTTGGGTGTTTTTGATCTTCAAAACAAGTAAGTATTTTGGGATATTTTGGTTGTTTGATGATTGGAAAACATGGAGAAATTAGTTCAGTTTTTTGCTTTCAATTCTTGTTGCGTTTAGAATAGGCTAACATTAGGAAATCGCACCCGAGAGGCATAGGGTTTGCTGATGTATAACAAAGAGAAAATCGAGGAAAACGAGTGGGAAATGGGGGAAAATGCTCATTTGAATGTGTAGGAATCACAAGAAGGGTGATCATTAACATCTGGATAATGTCCAGCAGGGGTATAAGTTCTTGAAGGGCAAGGAAACCCTCATTTGTAACTAGTTGAGTGAGAGAGAGAGAGAGAGAGAGAGAGCTTGGGTGACCCATTTCGATCCATCAGCGCAAGGAGTTACATTGCTATCGGCGATCCCCAGGTATATAGATCTCTTCCTCATCACTCCAGCATCATTCCTGTTGAATCTTGTAGCTTGTAATAATCGATACCTTAAGATTTTGGATGATTTCATGCTCGAAAGTGCGTTTGGGTCGATGGAATCGAACACCCAATCCATTGTCCAATTCTCAGAATCGGATGCTCGGACAAACTTCCGATCGGATCATCCTATCCGATCAGACCACTCGAACACTCGGACCACTCGAAGTCCGATCGGACGCTCCGTCCGATCGAGGGAATCGGACCCACAGATTAGGACAAGTTAGCAATCGGACCACTTGTCCGATTTTCAAAAATCGGACACTTGACCCCTGTCCAATTCTGAGAATCGGACAGCTCAAACCCGGACCCACCTGGTCCAATTCTGAAAATTGGACCACTGGTAAATCGGACGTCCGATTCACAGAATCGAACACACCCTTAGGCAAAAAAAAGAAAACATTAAAAATTGACCCCCACGACTGACTGGAAGCGCAACCCACTCCAGGACAACATAGCAAACACCTCGTAGGTAGTTCCCAACGTAGGAGTCACGACCAAGGGACAGGGAGACAGTGTTGGAGCACTCCCCAGCAACCTGACGCGTTGAGAATGGAAATCCAATCGTAGGACCTGTGATCGACCCTCGAGTGAATAGCAAGAAGCAGCACAGACCCTAGAACCCGCTAGAATGGTCAGGGCTTGAGCAATGAAGCTTATCAGGCCCGAGACGAGACAAGAGGGTGTAAGCATATAGAGATTGATTGTCGCACTCACTTTGAATTCCGCACTTGAAGTATACATAAGAGAGCTAAAAGCCTGATTGACCACAAGTGCACGAGAAACGACACACACTGAGTAATCATAAATTGAGGACTGTATTCAATAAGTCAAGGAACTCACTCAGATAAAACCACTCAAGGAACCCACCAGCAGGAGAGAATCAAGACATAGACAAACCATCAAAGTGCAGATTAGGACCAAGCAACGAGCGCCAAAGACGAGGATCTGTTAAGTCTATTCAACCTAATCGACAGCGTAGTGGAGCGCGAGAACTCGACCATGATGGAAGAGAGCTCAGACCATCGGTCTAATGAGGAGCTCGATTTGAACGTATTCCCAGATGTTATTCAGCAGAGCTGATGAGCAGTTACGACTCGCACGCCCGGTACGAGCACCGCAGCAGGACAGCAGACACAATCATCGCAGATCTAGAAGAGGAGAGAAGGCTAGCCCGCAAAGCATTGTAGGGCATAGCCGAGTACAATAGGGATCAGCAGGCTAGGAGCCAAAGGCAAAGCATGGAGCTACATGAGGTGCAGCGAGTGCTGAACTTGGCTGGCCAAAACCGAATGGACCATGAGAGAGCACTAGAGGGAGACTTGACGTTGAGCGAGCTTCTCATGAAATGGCTGCTCGATAATGCAGCAATAGAGTAGAGTGCCACCGCACTAGCAACGTCGCTACTCGCAGGATTAGGGGTGAACCAAGGCTCAAGGAGCCAGGCCAAAATACCAATTGTTGCCAAGCAACTCGATAAGTACCAACCTCATGACAACCCATACAGCTTTGTTGAGAAGTTTGAGCAAGTCTGTGAAGCCAACGGCATCAACGACCAAACTCAACGCTCGCAAGCATTTGGGCTTTGCCTAGGCGACAAGGGTAGGACATGGTACACGAGCCTAGATGCTGTAGAGCAAGCCAACTTCAATGACCTCAAGGATCTCTTCGTCAAGAGATTTTTCGAGCCCGGATACTCCGATAACCTACTAGTACGCTTGATGAATGTCAAGCAGAAAGAGAAGGAGGACATCCGCGACTACGTGACCCATGTGAGGAGTCTCTTCAAGAGAATCCCTCTGGGCGAGCGACCAACTGAAAGAGCAGTTTCGACTGTATTCATCAGCGGGATTCGAGACAAGTAGTTATATAAGGCTTTGGCAGGCAATTCAAGCTTGCAGTGAGACGCGGTAGTTAGAGTGTTTGAGGAAGCCATCATAGTCGATGATCAGCTGAAAGAGTTGAGCTCGAGGAGCTCGAATCTAGAGGAGACCAACTCGCGAAGCTCAGAGAGAATGTCAGCCTCTAGTGAGCAATCAATCCCATCACCCCTAGATAAGGGGAAGGCCATCGAGACAGACCAAGGCTTGGCTGATGTTAAGATGGAGTTAGCCAAGTTGCAAGACATGTTGAGACGATCAATGCGCCCGCATGTCCAATGTGTGTACTGTGGCGGAAACCACTTATCGGCCGAGTGTCAAGACCTTGTGCTAACTGTGGTAGGTTTGGCCATGACGTCACACAATGCAAATTACCCAGAAGACTTCCGTATTCGCAACCCTACGGCCAGCCTTACCTAGCGAACAGGCCGTAGCCATTCTTCGGAAGGGGAGCCCCATTGGCTCTTCCCGCGTCTAATGATATGAAACTAGCCGTCCCTAGAATGGACATAAACCCTACTGGCATTCCTAGACCGCCTCGTCCTTACGTGACCCACCCACCAAGCGATGCTCCAGTCCACTACTACATGGAGGAGCCGAATGATGAAGAGACCTACATATACCCTTACGTCTTGCATGACGACGAGGGCAACGCAGTCCTCATGGATTATAGACCCGTGCTGGTGATGGCGTTAGGGCGAGGACGAGGTAGAGGCCTAGGAGGGAAGTCGCAGGATCCAGTCACTTGTTGGACTTGTGGTTACCCCGGTCATGTCTCATCACGCTGCCCTAAAAGAGAGCAGCAAAACAGAGACAAGGCTGACCAAAGGTGCGCAGAGTGCAGAATCACCCATCTCTTCGTAGACTGCCCAAAGCGAAAGCCATCTTCTAGCTCAGCCAACGTACCATCTATCCCATTGGGGCTGTTTGGTGTCAAAAACCTCGATGGGGAGGCCATGCCTATCCCCTTGCGAGTCATGACCCGAGCCCAAACGAAACAGGCCGACATCTCTTTGCCAGGACTAGCAATCTTGATGCAACCTCGATAGGGAAGAAAAGCCGCAGGCGGAAAAAGAAGAGGTCGAAAGCTAAGGTTGCACTAAAAACTGAGAGTGCTACGACTCTGTCTGCTGCTGGAAAGAAGGTTTCAGACGCAGAGGCAGAGACTTCAGCCCCTAAGACGGTCGAAAAGGGAAGTGCTAAGGTAAGGGAATACCCGCATCCGAAGCGACAATTAGAGGCTATAGAAAAGGTGAAGGAATGGGTGAAGGAGGCTTAAGAGCATCTCAAGGACGCTGAGCCCATCATAGAGGACGAGATCGATGATCTCTCCAGCGTAAGCACGCCGATATCACTGCCTCAACCTCAGCCGGCAGAAGCAACCGCGCCACAACCAGTGCCACTAAGACCAAGCCTTGATGCTACAAAGCCGCAGATCAGTCACGGCCATTGGCCAAGACAATCCAAGTTAAGGGAGAGGCGAGTATCCAACGATCTCCTGACCACGCTAGTGACTACCCCTGTAATACTTAGCTTGGGAGATCTGCTTAGGCAGCATCCTACCCTATGGCAAGATCTTAAGCAGTGGGTCGAAGGATCATGAGAGCAGGTCACGGCAGACCCGCAAGACCATGATGCAAAAACACAAATACCGAGTTTGACGCTGCACTCTGTGCCTAAATCCTTGCACGTCAATGCCTTCTGGGAAGGTTCCGAGATGCATGTGGTCTTGTCGGTTTTAGCCCTAGGTGACACAACAAGAAAGGGAATCGTAGACACGGGAACTGGGGTTAGTGTGCTTAGCCACGCAGTGCTCTAGACTTGGGAAAACCCGCCTATCGAAACTGGTAGGTTTAATGTCACGTTAGCAAACGGTATGAGAGTGAAGGCATTCGGGGTACTTAAGAATTGGCCAGTGAAGATCGCAGGTGTCCAGTTCTCTGTTGACTTTATAGTCATGAAGGGAGTGGACTACGATATCCTACTAGGCCGACCCTGGATGCGCAACGCTAGAGTCGTCAAAGATTGGGGTAACGGCTTGATCTTCCTTGGCAATAGAACGGATGCCGTAAGAATAGAGATGGACACTTGGAAGACCTCACCAATCGACCTAGACGCCATCTCTACTATGCTCAAGGGGAACACTCAGGTCAAGAAGTCCTATGGGCCCTTGACCAAGTATATCCCATGCCCAGAGGATGAGCGGGATTGGATGCACGTTCTCGCTACAATAGACCTGCCATTCTCAGATCATGAGGCGTATGAGCAAGCTATCAAAACGATCGGCAAGTCTAATGAAGCACTCTCTACACCAGTCTGCATGATGGCAGGAAGCCTCCGTGGAAAGCCTAAGCCTGTCACATCCCAAGTACCATCCAACAAAAGGGAACTCCAGGGGATACTGGAATACCTAACGGACAAGCTAGCTGGCAATCCAGCTGCAAACTTCAAACCACTCCAAAATCTCTTAGAGGAATCCAAGTGGCAATGGACCAGGGTGCATGATTTAAACCTCATGTATAACTACGCCTTAGTTCCTGACCAACGACACGAGATATACCAAACCGTCGGAGACGACGAGCAGTCGGATGACAAAGATTCTAGCGAGGAATATGAAGACTACCAATCCTTCAGTGATGAGAGCAAGGGTGAAGTAGATACCGTAGAATACGACACTGAAGGACAAGAATTTTGAGCAGATACGAGCAGACGCCAAGCCGCAGAAAAGGCAGACCTTTAGACTAGAGCGAGGAGTCATGCGCATGGAATGTGATCGCGCTTGGTTGGAACGCGTAGGAGCCATAGACCTTGAGCAAGCAGGCCTAGCCTAGCCAGGAACGACATAGTGCTTAGGACTGAATCACCATCTGAACTGCGGCCATTAGGGGAGACTACCTCTTCTAGGGAAGACGGAAGGTTCAACTCTGAATCGGGAGTTAGTTCGGATAGTGATCCAGAAATCCCTAGGCCGCCCACGACCAGACATACCAAGGGGGAACTACATGTCCACCTGAGGCGCAGACGGTTAAGGCAGGAAAAGGCAAAGCAATCCAGGGATACACGAACAGAAGAATAGCGAAAGCCGCAGGACCTCCCTAAACGCTTCACGAAATTCAAAAAAGGGGATAGGGTAGTAGTTCTGTTAGGAGCCAAACGTCAAGGGCAGACGAGCGAACCAATCGAGGGACCAGCCAAAGTCAAGGAGGTAGACTTAGCCCAGGAAGGGGAAACACCCCGGCCAGTATTCATTGCTGATGACTTGACCAATGAAGAAGAAACGAGTCTTGTTGCTCTCTTACGAGAGTATATAGATGTGTTTGCTTGGTCCTTAGAGGAACTTAAGGGGGTAGATCTGAGTGTTGTGACTCACAACATACCCATGACACCAGACGCAACGCCGGTCAAGCAGCGACCATACCCTATGAATCCAAAACACGCTCATGTTGTCAAAGAGGAAATTGACAAGTTGATGAGAGCTGGATTCATTTATGAAATTGAGCACACAGACTGGGTATCACCCATAGTCATCGTGATGAAGAAAAATGGAAAAATCTGAGTGTGCGTCAATTACAAGAAGGTGAACGCTGCTACGAAGAGGGACAACTATCCATTGCTGTACACCGAGCACATGCTTCAAATGGTGGCAGGCAAGGAAGCCTACAGTTTTCTGGACGACTTATCGAGGTACAACCAGGTGCAAGTGCGTCCTGTGGACAGGCACAAGACCGCCTTTGCCACTGAGTGGGGCGTCTTTGCATACATAGTCATGCCCTTCGGGTTGACCAATGCCCCTGCCACTTTCCAACGTCTCATGTGCACCATCTTTAAGGACATGCTTCGCAAGGAGTTAGAAGTCTTTGTCGATGACCTGTGTGTCCATTCGACCTAGATCAAATACTTAGACAAACTCCGCGTAGTCTTTGAACGGTGTCGCTTATATCGTCTCTCCTTGAACCCCTTGAAGTGCCAGTTTTGGGTAAAGCACAAATGCATCCTAGGACACGTGGTGTCGAAGAATGGCATTGCCACTGGCTTCTCGAAGGTCAGGGTTATTGTTGACCTTCCACCCCCAATTAACTACAAGGGAGTTCAATGCTTCTTAGGCCATATGGGGTACTATCGACGGTTTGTACTGAACTATGCGTTGATCGCTAGACCATTATACAAGCTGCTGATCGTCTTCGAATGGACTGAGGCATGCCAACAAGCATACGAAGAATTGAAAAAGGCTCTAACAATAGCACCAATTCTACGAGCCCTAGATTGGACCATTACCTTCCACGTGCACATCGACGCTTCTAAGTTCGTTGTGGGGGCAGTGGTGTGCCAACCTTGTGAACACAACTTAGATTATCTAGTGAGCTTTGCTAGCAGACAACTCACTGAGACAGAAATGAACTACTCAACAACAGAAAGAGAGGGGTTAGCTATGGTGTTTGCTGTGAAGAAATTCTGGCATTATCTTTTGGCCACACCATTTACCTTCTTCATGGACCATCAAGCCTTGCTCTATCTTGTGAACAAACCTTGCGCTACAGGATGCATAGCTCGATGGCTCCTTCTGCTTCTAGAGTTCGATTTCTCCGTGGTAGTATGAAAGGGAAAACAGCATTACATGGCTGATCACGTGTCATGCATCTCCACGGGAGAAGCCGCTGGACAAGGTATCGTTGATGAATTACCCGATGCCCATCTATTTAACCTGTCTAGCGAGAGAGAGTTATTTAAGGCTCATCTAACGCCATATTGGGCGGATGACATAGTCCAAGTGCTAGAGCATGGGCTACCTGAGCAACCCATAGAAAAAGCTCGACTTAGGCGCTTAATCCTTAAGGTCCAGCCCTATCAGCTGATTTCAGGACAACTCTATAGGCTGGGGCAAGATGGATTGCTGCATAGATGCGTATGTGAGCATGAGATACACGATGTGCTCTCGGAGGCACACAGTGGCATTGCAGGAGGACACTTTAGCAGAGACACGACAGCACGGAAGGTGCTACAGTCTCAACTATGGTGGCCCACGCTTTTTCGCGATGCCACGCGATTTGTCAAGCATTGTGACAAGTGCCAACGGACAAAAGTCCCGATTTGCAAGGATCAAATGGAATTGACCTCAATTATTGCTCGACAACCCTTCAAAAAATGGGGCATCGACTTCATAGGACCCATCAGTCCTGCGGCGCAGTACTCACAAGCCAAGTATATCATTGTGGCCACGGATTACCTCACGAAATGGGCAGAGGCAAGAGCCACACGTAAAAACAATGCTAGGACGACTCCCAAGTTCCTGTGGGAGTAAGTGATCTTGCGATTCGGCTGCCCCATCGAACTGATTAGCGACCAAGGCACGCACTTCATCAACAAAGTGATAGCGCATCTCTTGTCCACCTTTCTCATTATCCATCGCAAATCGTCACCATACTACCCTCAGGCAAATGATCGGGCAAAATCCACTAATAAGATTCTTGTCAATGTCCTGACCAAAGTAGTCTCAGCCTCACACAGCGACTGGGACAACAAGCTGATGGCAGCTTTGTGGGCCTATCACACAGCTTATAAAACGACTATCGGCCAAACCCCCTTTAGGCTGATCTATGGACTAAGGCAATTCTACCATTAGAATTCTTCGTTCCTAGCCTGAGAATAGCACTTCAAGAACGATGGGAAGGGAAGGAGCCATGGACGCAACGCCTGGTCGAGCTTGAACACCTATCAGAAACTCGTCTTCTAGCCACCCATGCGCTTATATGTGAGAAAGCCTGACGCAAGAGTTGGTTTGACAAGCATGTCAAGCAGCGCGAGTTCGAACAGGGTGACTTAGTGCTCCTTTACTCAGTTAAGGGACATAAACAGAAAATGAAATTTTGAGGCCTTGGACCCTTCAAGGTTCATGCGATCAGCCACACAGGCAATGTCAAACTCGAAACCTTAGATGGTGAGGGAATTGGCTTTTTCAATGGCAGTCGTGTCAAGAAGTACTACCCTCCCACCCATCCTTTGCACGAGCCCCCGATGTTGGAACCACTTGTCAAAGTACGAGTGGCCACAATCATGGAGATTGATGATGAGGATGAGGAAGCCGTAGAGCCCACATACCTCCACATAACGGTCACTGCAAAACAAACCTACGCTTTCAACGCTCTGATCGATGAGGGAGCAGATTGCAATGTCCTAACTCACAATCATTGGACCAAACTTGGCAGCCCACCACTTCAGCCCACGAATGCTAAATTGAGCCCATATGGGGCCCATTCCTACGCACTCCTCAGCAAGTGCAAAGTAGCCGTTTCTATCAAGTCTGAGACTATCGCAATGGTTTTTTACATATTGCCAAATGTTAAAGACGCAGGCACGGAGTCACTGCTGGGGCGAACTTTCAAAAAGCAAACTCGCTGCAATGTTAATTATGAGTCGCAGCGCATCCACCTCGCAATAGGCAACACTCGCATTGTCACAGCTTTCAGCAAGGGCTGCGCGACTTCACCACTGCCTGTAAAGCCACTGATAGAATTCTCCATGACCAAATCTACGAAGGGGGGTCATGCGCGGCCGCCACCTTCCAGAATTTAGGAATCACAACCCACATTAGTAAAAATCAGGCTCAACAGCCTAGATTTCAATGGAAGCCCAAACAGCCGCAACCGCCACCTAGAAGTCGACACTCCTATCCTCATAGGACCGAAAACTCTAGCCCTAGGAGGCCAAAACGCAGTAACAGAAAGCGCCGCATGATCAAGCAAAGATGGGTCCCTAAAGCCCTCTTACGTGCGCAAGGCTACTACGAGGGAAATACCTGCCTGTGGATCCCTCAAGCTTGCTCAAACCGCGTTCCATCAACCCTCAAAACCGCAAGCCGCAGTGCTCTCCTGAACCACAACCATCCGCCCCATCCACACCTAGACCCAAGGGAGTCCCACAAGTCTACCGGCCCAGACTACAGGCTCCGTCATAGGAGTCATCGCCTGCCAAAGTCAATCCGCCTCTCCAATTCCAACCTGAATGCAGCAGCTCGTCCGTCATGGCTGCCCCCAATCCACTCAACATCCAAACGGCCCAACCACAAACTCAGGAACCCTCCCAACCGCCCATCTTCATTGTCAAAAGTTCTTGTTCTGTCAAACCTCAACCACCTATCAGCCTTACGCCCTCCTATGAACGAAAATCCTTTCTAGCGCTAGCCGCTGACCTTGCGGAGGACACCGGGGATGATGTGGTGGAATGCATTAAACGACTCGATGCCACCTTCGTGTCACTAGCCCTCAGCTACTACCACTTGGACTTAGGTCTATTGGAAGAACCCTTTGCAACGGAAGTGCGCAATATGCCTTGCTCTTGGGAGACCTTTGAATTCGCATTTGAAAAAGCTTCTTGCTCTGCTCTGCTGAGTTGCTCAACAATGAGATCTCCAAAGAGCAAGCCATTAAACAATGTCTCATCACATCCTACGATCAGTGAACCACTTCTGCTTATCAACTGATCAGGAAATCACCGAGTTATCCAAGCTCGCTGATACTGACTCCACGTTTTTGAAGCATTGGTACACTCTTAGGCTGCAATGGAAAGTTGAGGGGTGCCGCATAATGACCAACGCTGAGCAGCGCCGCACAATCAAAACAGCAGAGTACGACCCCACCTACGTCGCGCCAACCTCGTATCGAGTATTAACCACTCTTCGTAGCCGACTCATGGAAGAGCACGTCAAGGGGCATCCCTACCTTGACCGCCTCTTAACAGAGAAAGAACTCCACATTGCAAGTCGGGTCGATTCTGGCGATCTCCTAACCGATGTTCTGACATACATCACGCACGTGGGTATCCGTCCATTCGAATAAGACCGTGAAGCTCAGCTAGAGTACAACCCCAACTTCTATGCTTGGCTCCTATGCAAATAGACCGACGCTCTTTATGCTGAACGCCCTTGTCCTCTCAACCTCCAATCCTGGGACAGATTCTTCTCGTACCAAAGGGGGAGGGGGTAAGGTGGAATTTAAAAAGTGAACCAAGTATAAAATGTCAATAAAATTTGAAATGCAATGGTAAAATGTAATGGTAAAAGTCTGAAAAGAAAAGTTAAGGCTATACTCAAAATATTTCAGATCAATAAAATCTGCTACGCCTTTCTTCTTTCAGCAAGTTACTTGTCAAAAAGCACTAATAGTGGAAATGGCTGAACTTGCAAGCATCGATCATGGCAAGCCAGGACAAGGCTGGCAAGCTCCCCTTCTCAAAGGAGGAGCAAGCGAAGTACGGCCTCATGGTGGAGACTAGAGCCTTTAACCAGTTGAAGTTCCATCACATCTTCAACCTTGAAGACGTGGCCATCGAAGAGCCGGCAGTGCGCCAGATTATAGACCAGTGCCATTTGCAAAAATACCTAGACGCAGTGGGCCAGAGGGTGGACTACACCCAGTGCGCCGACTTTTTACGCACCTTTAACAGAAACAGAGGCACCATCACGGTGCGCAAGAATGAAGCCACCCGGCAAGTACACATTGAGCTGACCCCAGAATTGGTGGAAAGGGCACTAGGGCTACCAAATAAAGTGGAAAGAAAGTCAAAGAGGGATGTCTACGCCGGGATTAGCTTGGCAGACATCCCAAACCCAAATATCCAGCTGCAAGCAAAAATGGTACACACTTTGTTCTCGAGCCAGAGGTACAACAGCATAATGAGCCGGATCAACGTGCCTCTGCTCGACAGCATTGTGGCACAATCACTGGACGAGGTAAACCTGAATGGGTTTGTGAGGAGAACCATAGAGGCTTCGGCTAAGGCTCTAGCAACGGGAGGAAGAGTCGCTGGAGGAGAATCCCCAAGGCATCGTCCTCCAAGGCCTCAACCATAGGGTTTGGAGGCATTCTTACTGCCATAATCCAAGAAGCACTAGGGCAAGGACGGGAAGAAGAAGATAAGAAGGGAGACGAAGAAGGAAGTGACGAGTCACCGTCACAATCCCCACCTCACACAGAAGAATAGCATGGGTCTTCAGATGAAACAGAGACTGACGAAGATGAAGAGGGAGAGTCCCAGGGCAGCCCACAGAGGCACGTAGAACAAAGAACGAAAGCCTTGCATGGAAAGAGGGAAGAAGAGCACAAGAAAAAAGAAAAAGAAGATTTGGAGAGGGCTCGGAGGGAGTCGCTCAGGGATGAGGAGGAGAGAAAAAAGAAGACTGAAGAGGAGTTGAGAAGAAAGGAAGAGGAAGAAATAGCACTAGCCACCCGTCGCTCCATTGAGAAACAGCACAAAAGAGACGAGGAGGGCACAAAGAGCCCACACAGAATAGAAGCACCTAGTTCCAGTACCAGTGTGCCGGAAATCACACCCCCGCCCCCAGCAGAAGGAAAAGGCAAAGAACCAATGACACCAACTCCCCCTCTCTTTGTACCTACCACACCAGCCACTCTCATCATGACAACACCCACTACCACCACCACCCAAGGCTCCACTCCAAAGGTCGATGAGAGCAATATGGTCACTTGGCTGCAGCTCCTGGTGGAAAGGTAGTTGGCAAGAGAAGCGGATGTGGCCACCCCAGCATCAGGAGTGAAGAGGGCAGCCACGACTGATATGGAGCCAAAGCCAAAGCTTAAAGGACAGAAAACAGAAGCCGCTATCACCACCGCCACCATGTCCCATCCCCCACCTCCAGCAGGCCAATACGATGAATACGGTAAGGAGCTGCTCTCGCAACTAGAAAAGGCCAAGGAAGAAAAGAGAACTGCCATGGAAGAGTTGGCAATAGAGCGAGAATCAAGAGCCACTCTCCAGCTAGAGAAAACTAAGCAGACAGCAGAATACCAAAGGGAGATTGCTGTGCTAAAGGAGGAAGCCAGCAATAGAGATGCAGAAGAAGCAAAAGCCCTAAAGGAACGTGATGCTGCCTGGGAGGGAAGAAGAAAAATCTTAATGGAATACCTCAATGGAGAGAGGGAGACCACTGCTCACCTGCGGCACAAGAACGACCAACTTACTGCAGTCAACCTAGAGGCACAAAAGCAGCTTGAGAAGATCAAACAGGAGACTGCAGAGCTAGACCAGCTAAGAGAAGAGCAGGTGCGAAGGATGCAGGTGAAGCTGGATCAGCTCAATGCACAGATCACCAATGAACACCAGGAGCAGTCCCGCCTACACCGCGAGCTCGAGGACCAGGAGCAACGACTCATGGCTATGACCCTCCATCAGGGGAAGAGCCTGGAAGATATGGAAAAGAGAGCAAAGGAATGGGCGGACCACAACGAAAGAAGGGTACGAGACCTGGCACGCCGACTGGCCAAAGCAGAAGGGGATAGAGTGTTGGCTGAGAATCAGGCGGAGGCTGCCCAGCTCTCTATGATAGCCCAGCAACACACCTTCCTCAACACGCTGCTTCACTCCACCAAAACGGAAGAAAATGAGGCCAATGATCAGCAGAAAAAGCTAGCCATTGCACGCAGAGCCCTAACAGCAGGCTTGCACGTACCACTGCAACTAGGAGGCCCACCACAGAGCCTGGAGGAGCAAAGAAAATACCTTGCACAGGTAGGCCTGATGAAGCAAGAAATCGATGAACTTGGCTTCACAGAAGAGAAGGCGCAAGAAGACGTGCAAGAAAAAGGGGGTGAACCAGAGTTTAATCTGGGACCTCAGGAGGAGGACTACATCCCACCACCCCCTCCTCCACGACAAGATGAAGTGCAACCCACTGACACATCCGCTGAGAGGAAAGCAGCCCTAGCTAAGCGCAGGAGAGAAATGGTAGAGAAGGCAAGGAAGAAGTTGAACGTTAGACCTGTTCCAAGACAACCTGCCCCTCTCCCACCGCGTCCTGAGGATCTCCCCGCTGAATTCTATGCAAAGTTGATTATCTGGGAACAGCAGGAATGTGCCCGCAACCCCTTCGACTTGACCTTTGAGCTTCCCACTACAGTAAACAGAGTAATGCCCATTAAACTTGTAAACGATGTAATCGCTATGGGTGCAAGGCTCAAGGACAAGTGGCTAGCGGAGCAAGAGGCCAACCCAACTGCTTGGGGAGCCGAGGACCGCGAATTTTGTCATGATAAACTCCTCCATGTGCCTAGATCGGTGGAAGGCTATAATTGCCAACCCACCTGGAGAAGATTTTCCTCCCTTCTGAGAGAAACGACCCCACTTTCATGCCGTATCCTCGAAGGGTAGGCATGGATTTTAATCCGTCCATCCACGGCAGGTTCGATTTCCGTATCATCTATAACGCCAGTAGCACCTCCTATAAGGATGCCCTTGTATTTGCCCTCCCTAATTTGTACAGTTCTATAGATAGATTTCTTAGTGAGTTCACATTCTGCCTTGACCCCGCCTTCATAACAGCCTGTAATTATCTTAGGCTAATTAGGGTCCTAATCCACCAAGAGCCTACACCTCAAGAACGCCACCTCCCACCCCTTTACTTCGACCCCAATGCCATAGATAACAGCACCATGACTGGCCTCATGATGTGCGCTACTCTTTTGCCATCCTTCTGTATTGCACTGCTTGAGGATATGCGTGATAGTAAATTCACACAGTGCAACCACCCTTTCTTTTCCACCACCACTCTCAAAACCCGCCTCAATCTCAAGGGCTACTTGCTGAGTCGCAGATTCCTTAACAAAGCCCCCCGCCCTCCACAATCCCCTACCCGCCATTCGGATGACGAGGATTAAACTCCCGTCATGCCCTTGTACCACATGCATCTATGTATAGCCTCTTCAAAAAAAAAAAAAAGAGCCACAACGCAACAAAAGAAAAGATGAACTGGAAAGAATCGACAACAGCAAAGAATAGCAAAGCCAAGGGATGAACCTACTACTAAGCAAAGAAAAGAAAGAGAGGACTTCACATGATCCGCTTGCAACTTTCCTTCGCCTTGTTGTGCGCCACAGTCACTGCACCTAGGGTTCTCCCTAGCCCCCTCTCCACTTCACACTTAGGGCACATCAAGGGCAGGACTTTCAGACCTGTCACCCTAAGACTTGCACCGCACTTCCAACGACACACGAACTGGGTCCTCAAGTGTGGGACATTACCAAGGGCTTGCCCAAGGTTAAACCCATCTCCCAGTTCCACTGCCACGGGCACCACACACTACACGGAGAGGCAGACACACCCCTTAGGGAGTGCACAACGTTTCTTGCAGGTTATGTTCGAGTTTCAAGAACCAGCTACTCAGCTGAAGAAGATTACCCACGGCATCCTTTAATGACCAAAACTTTTTCCATGTGCTGGACATGACACCATTGCTGTTGTTTCAGGAGCTTTTCTGCATTGGAGTGGATGGACCAACATGCTTCATGTCGCCAACCATCTGCCTGCTGATGGCTACTGTGATTGAACCAAATCAAGCAAAAGTAGTACTCAGTAATAGATCTGCCATTGGCATAGATCTTGGAACCTCATCTTCCAAAGATGCATGCCTAACGCCTCAAGATCTACGGATCGCTTATTGATTCCACAAGCCTAAAGATTTTCAATACAAGGTTGAAGATCTTCAACGCAGCTCTGAAGAACTTCAACTCAAAGACAAAGATCTTCAAATCAAAGACACCGATTTTCAATGCGAAGACAAAGCATATCTTTGTCAAGGCAGAGTTCGGGGGGGCTTCTCCAGGATAAATCCCTCCAATACCATCCTCCTAAGGGATTGCTTATTGATCAAGCATTTCTGATGCTCAAGGAATGACCAGCTACATATTTTCCACCAGCCAGCTGGAACCCCAATCAGTCATCGAATGGAAGCCACTACTGTGTAAGAAATGCCGAGCATCTTCATGAAGCCTAAAGCACGCCGGAATCTCTCCTGGTCATCGTCATTCAACTCCATCACCTCTCATTCACACCCTCACCTTTGAATCTGTATCATCTACCCAGTAGTTCCGCTTAGCAGCGACCTAACTATCCCACTACTTCCCACTGTAATGCCATGGGACCGGCACTTGACTAGGAGGGGGGTAATGTTTACCGTAATTACCACAGCACAGAGGAGCGGGAAAATGAAAAAAAAAAGGAAATAGCAAAAAAGGCGCATGATAAAAGAAGGAAAAGACACCCTGAAAATTTAAATGTTCAGGCACGACCCCTGAAAAGTCTCAGTGTCGCCCCGAGATAGCAAAAGAGTAAAAGGCACACCATTAAGTGTGGAAGCGCTCCCGAATCCTTGTAAAAGAGTGCCAGGCTCGCTCCTGTGCAAATTGTACGCATTAGTTGGGAATAGGATAAATTAGAATGGTGGGAAATGGGAAAAAGGGCCTAGGCTACGGCCGGCCATGTAAAAAAGGGAAAAAGGGGATGACCGCCCAAAAAGGGACTTAGGGTTTTGTATATAAAGTTGAAAAGTGAATGAGAAGGTCATTCTTTTGGTGTGTGGCAAAAGGAGTCTTCTTCTTCCTCTCTTCTTCTCTCCTTCTTGCTTGTGTGTGCTCTTGGGGGAGGGAGTGTGAGAGTGTGAGGAAGTGAGTGTGGGGGAGTGAGGGATCAAGAGGGTGAAGCTCTTCACCATCTCCTCTTCTCTTCTTCTCTTCTCTTCTCTTCTCTTCTCTTCTCTTCTCTTCTCTTCTCTTCTCTTGCGTGCACGGCTATAGAGGATGGAGCTTGGAGCTTGGAGATGGAGGAGGATTGAGGATGCTTGAGCTAGCATCAAGAATTGTGGAGCTACCGAAGTGTAAGAGAGAGAAGGGTACTCGATCAAGCATCAAGGTAAGCTCCTACACTCGTAGGATTGATGGCATGTCGGCTAGGTGAGAGATAGCCATTAGAGCTCGCTTGGAACGCTTGAAACAATAAGCGGTCTGTGGGTCTTGGCGGTTGAGCGAAAGCTCCCACACAACCCTTCCTTATTTGGATCTTTACGTGTATCAATGGTACAACCCAAACTAGGTAGAGCTTCAAGCCTAGACCCATCACATAGATGCATCTCAGGGTGGTCCCTATTATCAGATGTAGCATTATGGCCTTTTATCACACCTACGTGGAAATCCATCAGAGCATGTCCACATGCAATTCCTGACCCTTCATCTGACACACCAACCATACATTTAGAAATTTTGGGTCTCCAAACCCATCTCATATTCCTTTTCATATGCTTAGACTGCCCCATTTTGCCACATTGGTCTAATGGACTCAAAGCGAACTTATTGCTATAGCCAGATGGCCTCACATCCTTATGACTTCCATTGAGCAACAGGTGGACCTTGGGCATGCTGCATCTTCTTCCTATGAGATGTCTTCCCTTTTTGTCCACTCTGCAACTACTTAGCCATAGGAACCATGCTTTGACTAAAAAGCATAGCATCTACTCGAAAGCATGATTCATCACTAAATTGAAAAGGCTTCTCAAGAGCCTTACTAGCACCACAACTAGAACCACTCATAGCACACTTATCCATACTCATAGGCTCGATGGCCATATCAATGCCGCCATCGCAACTACCTCTCATGGAAGCATTGCAAGCCTTGATGGGACTTGCTGGGCTTAGAATATTTTTATCCCCAGGGGGTATATTATCCCTACTATTGCCATTTTCTGCTCGGAGATTTTGTCTACCAAGGTTCCCCTCATAGGCTGCCTTGGTATCAACAAGTGAGCTATCTCCTTGTAGAAATGGTTGGAAGCTAGGATGCACTTGTACTGAGCGGGAAAAACTCCAAAAGTTTTTCCAATATCTCTAAATATGTCCCTCATAATCAATGGCATGCATCTTTGCTTCCCTTAATGACTTAGGATTCCGTATTTCCACTTGGATTTGCATGTTAATCTCTAAGTCACTTACATAACACATCACCTGGCAATGCAGTAGCTCTTCTTAGCCAAAGCCTCAGCAGAATATCATCAAAGGCTCTAGCATATTCTTTAACAGAAGGATAGGACTCTTTTCTTATTTGCATAAGCTGCCCTAAGACCTAAGTCATAGGCACCTTCTTTTCATATTCATCTAAAAATCGATTACTCAACTCCTCAAAGGATTTAATAGACCCCCTTGGAAGGCTCCAGTACCATTTTCTAGCCTCTCCCTTTAGGGTACTTGAGAATACAAGCATCCGATGAATATCATCGTACCCACTTGCAAGGCAAGTTAGGATGTATTCTTTTTAAGTGAAACATTGGGTTCTCATTTACCAACCCATGAAATAATGGGAGATCCCTATAAGGAGGAGGGCATTTAGTCCTTTCCTTTGGGATTAGCACTAGGCCATTAAAATCTTCATATTCATGACCTAACTCTAGTGTCTTAGGGTCTCCAACCTCTTCTATTTTCACCTTTATTGATGTAGGGAGGTTAATATTATCCTTGCCATCCCTTTCTGCCAACTCACAGAGTGGTCTAGGGAGTCCTATAGCTCTTAGCATGTCATTCCGATCCTTTCTTAGAGGATCTTTCATATCTTGCCCCTTCCTAGGTAGTTCCATGAGGGCTTTATCTAGGAGCTTCTGCCCCTCATCAAAAGCAAACTTATCCTTAGCACTTAGGACCTGGGGACTATGCCTTTTAAGCAACGGTTTTCCCTTTACAGCTAGGGCTTCTAACATCCTTGTGATACCTAAAATTTTGGCACAATGCCCCACCACATGGGATGTTTCAGCCATAACTGCACTCCATTATATGTCAAGTTTTTTCCATGGCACTACGACTTTAGCACAATCACTTGTTGATGCCATGACCGCCATAGCTTCCAACATACTTGTTCCATGCCCTCTAGGTTGATGGATGGTTATACATGATTTCTCTTAGGTAGAGACCACACCAAAGCAAACCTCGGCCCATGCCATCGCATTAGAGGATGGGGTAACCACTAACTAGTTACTCTTCTCATCACCTAGATCATCTTCTATAGAGGACTCATGCTCTACATAACTAACTAAGTCCATCATTAAGTTTTGTATAGGGAAAACCAAGGTTTTCCATCCTTGAACAAACCTCATTTTATGGTTAGCTCAACACACTCCTAATGGAAATTATAAACTTAGGTCCCTTTACAACCTAGATTCAGAGACTGCCACTTATAGGTAGCTCCAGGCAAACGCACCACTAATGGGACCAAAAATGGGCCGGCACTGGCTATGGCACTAGCTAGCAGACCTCATGCACACAACAGACAACTCCATCACCACACGGCCTCGTGGGCCAGGAGCGTCTATAATAAATAAATGCACACTAGATACTTCTAATATTGCGTTTGTAGCTGGATAAGAGTCCAACATCACCTTCCGCAAAACCCCTCAAAGGGGTATCCCACACATATTGGCAATAAGTGCCACATATCACACACGAAGGAGGCACCCCACCGGTTGCTTGCCGTGACCCCACTGCAACTCTCCTACATCTTGGGGATTGGCCCCTCGATGCACTACTTTTACATATAAACACATTCACAAAAGACTCCTCTCTTTGTCAGTGAGATCCAGGAGATACCATGTTTCCTCACTAATAATCTCCCCCAAAAAATGAACGGCTAACCTACGGTAAGGGAAATCTCACCCCCTCAAGAGTGGATCAACTATAATTCAAAAAATTGCTATGCATTTCCAGGAGTTGATACCACATGCATGATCAATGCAATAGTGGATGTCTCATTGTGCACAAATAGTTATGTTTTGAAATCAGCCTATGTGCTAGTACGCAAACAGTCTTTCCATGAATACGTATATATACTTCATTGCAAGAATCTAACACCAAGTCAAACCTTGTGCTACTAGATCCCTAATTTCCAAATAGGCCATTTCCTAAATGCTATACATGGAAAAAACAATCAGAATTTGTATTATTTCAGCCCTCAAACTATTGCACAAAATCCTACTCCCCCTCACCGTTTAAGTTTTGCTTCGTTACATAGGTGTGTAAAGGTTGTTTTGTCATGGTTTAGCGTATAAAAAGCAATAAATCACAGACTGTGACAAAAAAATAGGGCAAACTGAGGCCAAACCTCATGCTTTGCCCCACCATACATCCACAACCACTTATTATATTTTTTTCATATTTTTCTAAGGCATATTCTTATTTTTTCTCTATTTTCCTCTATTTTTCTAATAAAAATTGGATATATTTTCAGAGTTGTGGCTCTTGATTCTTAGAACAGTAGAAATGTAGATTTTATTAGTATTTTATCCCATGTGTATTGGTTTATCCCACCCAAAAACTCCATTTTCCTCATAAAAACCGTGTTTTACGGGTTTCTAAAAATTATTTGCAGCATTTTGACTTTATGTTTTCTAACTTTTTCCTCATGCAAGCATAGAATAAACAATAAACAACATGTCTACCAATTTTCACTCCATAAGAATAACATTGGCTCAATCAAATATCGAAAACAAGCAATTTTCCTTTGTATAATAGAATTACCGATTTTTTCCTTCTTTGCGGGTTTTAAAATCTGATGCGGGACTACAGATCAGCCCTCATTCAAGGCTTAGCCCACCTCCGAATAGCCAACTCTAGCCCTCCATCGATCCGTACCATGCCGGACAAGCATCCATCAACTGGTCTTCATTCTTCTTCATGGGCATTGTAACGTGTCCGCTCCTCAAATTGCGGGACACGTCTTAGCAGTCCATCGAGAGATATATCTAGAAGACGCCGCTCGGCATTCCCAAGGAATGACACAGGGTTTGCCAACTAGGGTCTCTCGGGTCTGCCCTGCAACGGAACTTATCCGGCCAATCCCACTAGGATCGACCTGAAGTCCAAGTTCCTTGTAATCGGGTCTTCCTAACAGCCTTCTAGTGTCGGTCTACAACTGCTCCACTTTGCGCAAACACAACTGGGCCAAAGCAGACTCATACCGCACTTGGTTCAAAGAGAATGGGAAACGAGAGAGATACATCGCTCAACCTCTCTACCCGTAGGGCATAGTCCCATTCCGATCCCCTAAAACGGTATGAATCAGGGTCCTAACCAACATTGTCTAAGGTCATCGTCCGACCTTTCCTAACGTTCCTCGTTAACATTTCCTTTTAGGAAAGCTCTCGGCTAACCGAAACCACCCTTCCGAAGGATAGACCCATTGGTCACATCCACCACGCTTCCCTCGAGGGTTGTTTTAGTTATCTAATTATCTACCACATTATGTTTGACGCATAAAAGCAACTTCCTTAATTAACCCATTAATCACAGGTTCCTTTACGTAATTTAGGGCACAGACACGAAGATAAGATAAAACAAGATCAAACACTTCCTTAACTTATCTTCAGATTAATGTTTGTCTCCCGCCCATGCATGAGAATTAAGTGTTCCTTTCTGCCTCCGCAAAAAAATCCTTCCATCTCCTGGCAATAAAAACCCGAAGGTTTATCCTACCAAGATTCTACCTTGTAACTAGTATCAAGGCCTCGAGATCCCATCTCGAGTCACGTAGAACTCTTGTGTAGGGTCCGGAGGCATTGGGATTTATGGCCAGAGCCCCCACTAGCACCCAAGCGTCCTCCTATGCCAAGTAATTTCCACGGAGAGACCTCTCATGGTGAGTTTGGTCCACATTCCCAGCACGGATTCATAACCCCCTTGGTTAGGGTTTGGCTGTTCGCGGGGGGTAGCTAGCACCATCCTTCCTTGATTATCCCTTTAGGAAATCAACCACAGCTGAAGCAACCAACTTAATAACAATTACTAGGGAAAATATCCCTTTTGTTTCCATGGCAATCAGTCATCTCAGACCCGGCCATGCAATCATCAATCACACCCCACTTAGTTTGACATCCAAAACCACATTAACAAACAATGGAACGCACAACCACTTGCTTCAAGGCATCGCAATCCCATTGCATGCACAACCAGAACTTAACTAGGATGTATCAAAACACTTGCTCAAGGAATTTACAACCTTTTCTAAGGTAGAAGTCCTTCTAAGATAACAATCACCTAATCTGCTTAGGTGGCTCTTCCCCTTAGGGTTTATATGGCTAGACTCCAAGCCTTCTTTGCTAGTTATTAAGTTTCATCATAACTTGGCAATATCACATATGGAGTTTCATACGATCATCTACATCTATGAATAGCTAGGAATAAAAGAATACATAACCAACATATAGCTTTTATGAGTATCGTTTCCCTTCAATGGATATGAAAATGAAAACTATGACCTATGAGCGTGTAAAACCATAGAAGTTCTTTCATTCCTGCTAATAGAACAATAAGCATAGATAGAAAAAGGGTTCGAAAACACCAAAGTTCTTCAAGCGCCATCTCCCAGTTGAAACCTTGGTCTTTCTTCGACTTGTCGATACTTTCGTAATCCCCAACTCCAGATCTACCCTTGACGCAAGAAGCCCATTGCTCCAAGAGTGCTTTCCTCTTCTCCTTCTAGCATCGGCTTGCCTCTCTCTCTCTCTCTCTCTCTCTCTCTCTCTCTCTCTCTCTCTCTCTCTCTCTCTCTCTCTCTCTCTCTCTCTCTCTCTCTCTCTCTCCTTCCTCTTCTCTTCTTCTCCTTCTCTTTCTCTCTTCCTCTTCTTCTTCTTCTTCTTCTTCTTCTTCTTCTTCTTCTTCTCTTTCTTCTCCTTCTCTCTCTCTCCTCTTCTCTTCTTCTTCTCCTTTCTCTTCTTCTTCTTCTTCTCTTCTTCTCCTCTCTCTCTCCCTCTTCTTCTTCTCTTTCTCCCTCTTGTTCTCCTTCTCTCTCTCCCTCTTCTTCTTCCTCCTCTTCTCTATCTCCCTCTTCTTCTCCTTCTTCTTCTTCTCTTCTCTCTCTCCCCCTTCTTCTTCTTCTTCCTCTTCTCTCTCTCCCTCTTCTTCTTATTCTCTCTCTCCCTCTTCTTCTCCTTCTTCTTCTCCTCCTCTCTCTCCCTCACCTTCTCCTTCTTCTTCTCTTCCTCTCTCTCCCTCTTCTTCTTCTTCTTCTTCTTCTTCTTCTCTCTCTCCCTTCCTCTTCTTCTCCTTCTCTCTCTCCCTCTTCTTCTCCTTCTTCTTCTTCTCCTTATCTCTCTCCCTCTTCTTCTTCTTCTCCTCTCTCTCCCTCTTCCCCTTCTTCTTCTCCTCTCTCTCCCTCTTCTTCTCATCCACTCTCTCCCTTCTTCTCCTTCTTCTTCTCCTCCACTCTCTCCCCTCTTCTCCTTCTCTATGTTCTCTCTTCTTCTCCTTCACGATGATCCGCAGCGGGGCGGGGGGGGGGGGGGTGCATTGTACCCCAGACAGAGGGGGAGCCCCTGTCGATCAGGATGCCAGGGGGCGTTGTACCCCAGACGGAGGGGGGGGCGTGCTGCAGAGCTGGAGGGGGGGCGCTGTCTGCCGTGAAGCTGGAGGGGGTGGCGAAGCATGAGGGGGGGGGAGAAGAACCTGCCCCCGATGAGCTAGAGGGGGCCCTCTGTTGTTATAAGGTGGGGGGTGGGGGGAAGGACGGTGCCTCCCGCCACCTGGGGGGCTACATGCCCCCCTTCTCTACCTCTTACTCTCACTCACTCTCTCTCTCTCTCCTCACCATGCACACAGCAAGGGGAGAGAGAGGGAGAGTAAAAAAATTTCAAAAAAAATTTAAAAAAAATTGAGGGGGGGTTCTCATGGGGGAGGCATGGGGGTCATGGGGGGGACATTACAGGCATGAACTACCCCTTAAAGAGAGAGAAAGAGAGGGAGGAGAGAGAAATACTAAAAAATGAGATTTTTAAATCCTCCATTAAAACGGGCAAGCTTGCAACCATCCCGTTCCTCTCCTTGCCCTGATCAAGAATCTCCCTCTCTCTCTCTCCAAACAAGTTTGAATCAGTGAGGCATCGAGCAAAAATGAGGAGACACATTGACACTTCCCTCTGTTCGACAGTTTTTGCACTAGTTTCAAGGCTTTTATTAAGCCTAAGGTTTAAAACATTAAAACAACCGGTTCATCTTTTTGTGTTCACACTATCCCGCAAGTGGATATTTCAGTTTTGAGGGGCCAAATGAACTTCGATTTGCAATCCGACTAGACAGGCGGCTTCTTGGCGTTGAACTCCATCAACCTGGCCTCTTTCACGCACTTTACGACTTCCCGATCTGGTAGCTGTTTTATAACAATAAACCTTGCAGGGATTAAATGGGGGGTTAAACAACTTCTAATTGACGAACGGAAACTTACCTTGGATTCCTGATGTCAAAATGCATCTAGGAAAACTCTAGCTTGATCATCTGCCACCGTTTGAATTTTCATAAAAATTGCTCTTTAACACCTCTCGGGCACTTTTTAGCACCAAAATGGACTCCAATGCTCTAAGAATGGGTCCAAATCAGGTCCTAAAATCTAGCTCTCACTACACACCCAAACCACCCTCATGGCCTCACGGCCAGGAGTGTCTAAGGGGTATACTACCCTAACCTCTAATATACCTACAAATTGTAATCCAACAGATAACCCTTTCCACACTCCTCAGAGGGAGTCCCTATAAATATCAGTGTAATACACCACATAAGCACAGACAAAGGTAGCGCCCCTCAGTTGATTGCCACGGCCCCACTATGACTCTCCTACACCTTGGGGATTGGCCCCAGGATGTGTCGTTTCATACATAGAACACATATGAAAAAACGTGCTCCACTCTTTTAATCGATCAATTCAGGAGATATGATATATTCCTCACTGAATACTCCACAAAAGAACGAACCATTAACCCTACAGCTTAGGGTACCTCACCTCCTCAACATAGGTCATTGTTCATAAAAACAATTGTTGTGCATCCAAGATGATACCATGTCTTGTGTGCAATGTAATTGTGTATGATTAAAGTGCTCAAACAATTTTTCCATCAACAACCAGCATTGTGAAGGTGCAAAAACATTTCTTTTCATGTCTTTACTCTAAATGAGAGTGGTGTGTTGCCTAGGGCCAGTATCAAGCATGCTCTTGTGGACCCTCTTAATTTTAAACCACGCATGTCCTATATGCTATGCATTAGAAAAACGTTAGAATTCAGCGTATAATCCATCCTTAACATCCCCCTTATCCCTACCACTTAAGATGGTGCATTCGGTGGTAGGTTTGGAGAGTATTTTTCATGTATTTTTCCTTCATAAAAGCAATAAATACCCACTTTAACACAAAGATAGGCTTGAACTGAGGCTAAACCTCATGCTCAATCTTATCATACATTCACAAACACAAATGTTATTTTTTTCTATTTTTCAAATGTAAAAAATGTATATTTTTTCTATTTTCTTATTTTTTATTATTTATTCATTAATAAATGTCAATATTTTTTTAATTTACTAATTTGGATTGATTGAACTTACAGAGAAAAAAAATTCTATCACATTCCATCCCATGCGAATACCATATACACAACAAAACCCCAAAATCGCATTATTTTCCTTAAAATCGCAATGTTCCAAGTTTTGTGTGTTTATAAAGAAATTATTAGATGATTGATTTTTCTTGATCTCCTTCACATTTACAATCAATCAAAGCATTGACAACCAAATACAATCATTTCCAACCATTTACCAACGAAATTTATCATAAAACAATTATATTTATGACTTACTCATAAAACTGTGCCTTATATTATATGTATCTTATGATTGTGTAACATGCCTAAGTCGTGACACGTTTTAGTAGTCCATCGGCAATATGATCTAAAAGACATTGATTGGCATTCCCACAGAATGTTATAGGATTTGTCGGATAGTGAATCCTGAGTCTACTCCGCAACAAAGCGTATCGGCCAACCTTGTTAGGATCGGCCTAAATGCTCCTAGGTTTCTAATAGTCAAGTCATTCTATGGCCTTCTGGCATCGATCTACTCTGCCCAAAGCATCTAAACCAAGGCGGACTCATATCACACTTGGTTCAAAGAGAATGGAAAACGAGAGGGATGCAGCATCGCTCGACCTCTCTATCCGTAGGGTAAAGTCCCATTCTAGTCCCCTAAAATAGCATGAGCCAAGGTTCTATCCTACATTAACTATGGTCAATACGTCATCATGGTTTGAATGTTGAGTAGCCTCCAAGTTCTCTCGGACCACCCTACCATAGGACGAGCCCGGGTCGGGGTTCCATCCACCTGCTTCCCTTGATAACTTTAGTTTTTTACTTACCTAAGGGCACATTAGTGGCAATACCTTCAAGCAACTTCCTTAATTAACCCGTTAGTCACATGTTCCTTTACGCAATTTATGCATTGACACAAAAATAGTTCAGATAAATTCCTTGAAAAGTAAACTCTATATTAAAAATTCCAACTGAGATACAAATTCCATCCATAGGACGATTCCTGCAATCCATAAGGATGCTTATTATTATCCTCCAAGTTTTTACCCTTGCACTAGTAACATGGGCTCGAGAATCCATCTTGAGTCACATAAACCGTTTGAGTAGGACCCGAAGGCAGAGGATTTATAGCCAAAGTCCCCCCGGCATCCAAGCGTCCTCCTACGTGTTCAAACTGATCCACTGAGAGACCTCTCGTGGCGGGTTCAGTCCATATTCCCGTCATGGTTATTTAGAACCCCCTTGGATAGGGTTGGTGGCCAGCTCGGGATGGTTTGGCGCACCCTCCATGAATTTAACCTGATTCATTTTACCAGTTTCCTATGAGAACTTGGGACAAACGATCCTTTCACATTTAGTGCTCCTAATATTACAAGCATAAACAATAATGGGGGTGAGTGCTTAGAACATCTGCTAAGGTGGAGTTCCTTTTTGAACGCTTAGCATCCAACCTTCTGATCTTTCTTACCTTGGTGTCAACTATGATGGCCCTCTATAGGGTTAGGGAATACCCTTGTTTTGTCCCTCATTCTTATGCGATAAGAATGAGAATTTACACAATTGGTCTTACATCCAATTAGCAACATAGTTTCCGATTGGTAAATTTTTCCCTAGGTTCTATAGCTCATGAGTTGGGTTTTCGGCAAGATCTTAGATAATACAATCTAAGATCCTCAAGAACCGTTTGAGGGTGGGTCCATCCTCTTGAGATTCTATTACGAATTTTCAATCCTGCTTCATCTTCTGTTAAAAATTTATTTCCTCTAGGGTTCCATGATGGAAATCTTTCGCTCAATCCTCTTGCAAGGGGTAAGGGTAACCTAGTTCTTTTTAATTAGCTCTTGTCCAATTGCAAGATTTAGGTACAAAATTTGACTAGTGGAGAGGGTCTTCCCTTGACCTTTGATGTGTCAATTTAAATGGTATCATGCCCAGAAAGTTTATTTAGAGGGATTCTTGAATCTAGTAACAACTGATGACAAGGTTTGATCTTCTCACTTATGTTGGTTCGAGTAAAACTAACTCCGCTTTGTAGCATTTTTCAATCTACCTTGTGGTTGAATTCTTGGTTTATTACTATTGAAAGAATGTCCTAGCAAAATTTCCTTCAACAAGCCAACTTTAGTACAATTTACGATGAAGACCATGTCCTATGCACAATACAATCAAAAATTATATCTACGATATCGAGAAAAATCAGGATGCAAGTTTTAACACCCTTGAGAACAAATGCTTTCCATGTAATGTGCGTTCCTTCATGCCTAACATGGAGATGCAAGCTATTTCCTCTAAGCACTCCTTGAGATGCCATCCCTTACTATAATTCAATTTTTTATTTTTTCTAAAAATGCATCTTACAACCAAAAAGTATTGGTACATACACCTAGGGGAGTACTACTTTATGGGTCAAAGAAAAAGATTTTTAACTTTTTCTATGAGTTATTTAACACATATATCCACTTTTCGAGTGCAACTTTATGCAAGAGTTGCTAGTTGTGTGATTTTATGAGTGAGAATGGCCCATGAATTACGGGTAGCTCTCTGCTGAAATAACTCCAATTTCAAGCACCAATTTATTCAATTTTATGCAATAAAACATGATCATTTCAATAGATCGTTTCAATGTAAGATCATTTCAATGCAAGGAAGTATGATCTTTTGTAAGTCAAAACTATTTCCTTTATCTACTATTTTCTACGTAGGAAAAATTATCGATAGCACCTAATTATTCAATGATGTATTATCTACACCCGAACCTGAGTTGTTGTTTGTCATACCGCCTTGATCAGTAATTCCGTTGAGGTTTGTGGGTTTTCCATCGGCGCGAGGCAATTTTTGCTTGGGGGCTATCCAAAGATTCGAATAATCTTTGACCAACTTGAATTCGCTCCTTGCACGTGCGTCCTTGGTAGATGGCTTGCTCCTTGCGAAGGTTAGTGCATGGGAACCCCTCTCAAGGGGGGGAGGGTTGGAAACTCCTAGAAGTCTCTCTCTCTCTCTCTCTCTCTCTCTCTCTCTCTCTCTCTCTCTCTCTCTCTCTCTCTCTCTCTCTCTCTCTCTCTCTCTCTCTCTCTCTCTCTCTCTCTCTCTCTCTCTCTCTCTCTCTCTCTCTCTCTCTCTCTCTCTCTCTCTCTCTCTCTCTTCGTAGCTTGATGGGGGGCATGACGGAGCCCCTCTCCTTACCCTCCACCTAGGCAACTAGATTGGCCCACCACCATGCAACCTGCCGTTATGTTTTGGGGGGGAGGGAGGTGGCACACATGTGCCCCTCCTCCCCATCATCATCATCATCGTCTTTGTCATCATCATCGTCTTCTATTACTTCCCCTCCCTCCCGTCGGCTGGTGGCATTGACAAGGGGAAAGTAAAAAAATATGAAATGATTTTAATTATTTTTAGGGGGTGTCCTATGGGACACGAAAAGGAGGGGGTTCATTACAGTTTTGGAGGCTCGTTTGACACTTTTCCAACAGCTACTAATGATCTTTCCAACCTTGATCTACTCTCCTTCACGCTCCAACATCATCCCATGATCGAAAACTCTCATCTTAGCCCACTCTCGTAGAATCAAACATGGAAACACACAACAGGAGGAGAGAGGAGAGAGAAAGACTAGAATTGATCTTTCCATTTACTGCATCATTTTGTGATCCATTTCTTGCAATGGATGAAGTGGAAAATGTTCATCTTGCTGCCCTCTTACATCCCCCTGATGCCAACACGTGCAACAAGCCATTTTTTAATTAAAAATGGGACACCTAAAAAAATGGTCCCCCCCCACGTCTCAAATTTTGAGCCTTTTTGCCTCTTAAGCAAGTCATTAAGTAGTTCAAGTTTTTTATTTTTCACACTGTATGCAAGTGGTTTTTTGCCAAACAGAGGCCTAAACGAACTCCGATTCGCAAACAAATTGGACAACCAACTTCAAGTGGCGAAATCTATCAACCTGGCCTTTGTCATGCACTTTTCGACTCCTAAATCACGTAGCTACTTTATAATGCAAAACCTTATGAGGATTAAAAGGGGGATCAAACAGGCTTTGATCAACGAACCGAGACTTGCATTGCATTCCTATCATCGAACTCTATCTAAAAAACTCCAACTCATTGATCCGCAACCGTTTCATTTTCCATGAAAATTTTGTCTTTTACGCCTCCATGCACTTTTTCACTTCAAAAATGGGTCCCAAAATCCAGCTCTCATCTCTTCCATGAACGCCTCTTTGTCGAGGCAAAATACCTATCTTACTAGCACCAAGACCATCAAGGTGATGTGTAGACAACACTTCACTCTATTGTTTCCCCCACTTGCTCTCCTTACCCCACCTGGCAACTCTTGACACCTGCAAACAGATGTCACCCAATCTCAACCTAAGACTGGGCCTAAGCACCCCAACCCTCACCAAACCAACTCTGAACTCAGAGTAAACTGGGCAGAGAGAGCACCTAGGCCAGCTTCGCCCTATCCAATCTACATCCAACACTATGGCCAAGTTCAAACTTGTCACCATACCTTGGATCGAATTCCCCAAGCTCCAAATCCTTGCCAATAGCCGCCCAAGGAGTACAGACCAACAGCAAAGCCCTCCATTCCCCCGAGCAAAGGGAAGCAGATTGCCATGGAGAAGCTTGCCAGCCCTCGTAGCAAGGAGGATACTTCACCAAACCCCCAACTCCAAACTTCTTCGACCTCCACTAGCACTAGCTCTATAGATCCCAAGTTGCAGCACTATCAAGCACTAGAGCAGAAGAATGCCAAGGCCGAAGAGTGTATTCAATTGTTATAATAGGTCGTGCTAGACCTAAACCAAGACTAGAAGGTGAAATTTGACATTTTTTACTAGCACATCCTAGAGAAATAGCTAGCCACAATGGCCCAAGATATGAAGAAGGTGGGTATTCCCATGGACCCTTGCCCTCTACCGAAATGCTATTGCAATGCTTGCCTCCACCACAAAGCCAAAGTCAAGGAGAAACCCTACCCGAATCAAGGAGAAGAATCCCCAAATCCTAATTATCTAAGCAAGGATGAGGAAGGCAAAGATCCTAATCCCAATGATCCACTCTCTGAAGACCCCTCTACTCTTGCCCCAAACATCATGACGTTGACCAATATTAACTAGCTTCACCTAGCCAAATCTAAAGCCCTCTCCCTCAAGAGATGGTATTGTATCAATGCCCTCATGAGCACTGAGTCTGTTCATAAATGCAAACTTCAAGGATTGCATGCCTACCTTGCCAAGATCACCTTCAAGTGTGACCAGCTCCAACAAGCAGGCAAATCTAGCTTGAAGCCATCTACTTGGAGAAGCTCACCATTAAACTCTTCTTCCATAATATCCCACAGCCTCCCCTTTAGACTTCAATGGATCTTTGGCTATAGTAGCACCTCATCTTTGGCCTTCCCCCCCCAACCCCAACCCACCTCATCCCTTACTACCTCCCATCACTCTAACACGATGATGTGTCCGACATCGAGGATGAGAATGATGTCAAAGAGTAATTCTATGGGTTTGAGTCCATCGTGCATGCCAATGTTCAAGGCAATGGCAATAGTAGAATTTTAAGCAAGGGCTACCAATGGTGCATTCATGAGTCGTCGACATGTGTAGGAGCAATGAAGGCCATTGGCACAACAAATGGGTGGAGTAGTAAAGACCATTAGCATGGTAGATGGGTGCAAGGTTTCTCAAATTGCATATGGACACACTAGCCCTCAAGGGCCCCTAGTGATGTATAGCCTCACACCAATCAAGCCTCAACTACCCCCCTTAATGAAAATATTGGGTGAGAGAAAGTGACTCCCAAGTATACCTATTCTCTCACATGCTCCAGTACAAACCCCCCAAATGTAAATCGATACATAAATTGGGTCACCCATGGTGCCGAGGTGTTGAATATAATGACTTTGGTTTTTCCCCCTTAATGAAAATATTGGGTGAGAGAAAGTGACCCCCAAGTATATATATTCTCTCACATGCTCCAGTACACACCCCCCAAATGTAAATTGATACATAAATTGGGTCACCCATGGTGCCGAGGTGTTGAATACAATGACTTTGGTTTTTCCAAGATTCATTGTGATATCTCTATTGCTACAAAAGGTATATAGTGCATCCATGTGACGTTATAAGCCCTCTTGTGAGTCTAAAATGAGTACAATATCATTGACATATAATAGTATCAGTATTAACACTCCAGCAAGTCTAGCTCCAACTCCACCTCCTCTATCAATGTAGTCAGACACCTCATTTATGTATAGTCCAAATAACATGCATAAAAGTGGGCATCCTTGTTTTACTCCTATGGTATTGTCATACCTCTCATACATCCCCCTAGTTGTGCATATACAACTTGTCACTCTCTTATACAATATATAAATGCCCCATTTCATACCTTATGGTACTCCAACATTGTACAATCTCTACATGAAACATACTGAAGCTACCATATCAATGTTCAAGGTGAAGGTAGTAGTGGCATTTAAAGCAAGGACTGCCAGTGGTGCATTTATGGGCCGACAAGTGGTGCAGGAGTAATTAAGACTATTGGCATGGTACATGGGCCAAGGGAATATTGTAGTAGATAGTATCCTATATAAGGAAGAGATATACCCAAGCAAAGGGCTCGAGAGAGAATCGAGGGATTCTACCACTAGACTGCGTCCTCATCTTGTACCCTCCCATTTTGTAGTTTGTAGATTGCCTCTCTAACCATGTTACTAGTGAAGAAGGACCATTGCATTGATATGTGGGCCTTTCGAGACTGTATGGGTGTCTCTCCTGGTACATCATATAACTATCTCCCATAATGGAACCAAGCATCAAGTGATGTAATCTATATAGGGGGCTATCTCTCATGGAACCTTCTCCATGCTCTTTTGTTATCTCGTCCCAAAAATAGATGGTATATCTCTATCTCAATTTTTGTTAAGTAGTCTCGCTTCTTCTTCTACATTTAGGCATTTAAAGAGCATCCTTGCTTGGCTATGTGTCCAGGTGCCCAAAGCAATCTCTCTCTATAGGCGTGCATACAAGTGTCCCTGCAGTCATCATCATACCATCCATTTTTGGGGGTCATAGAGAGTGGGGGTTTGCATGGGGGAAAGATGTGTGGGAATGCATGCATAGCTGAAGTATGCACGGCCTCTGCCAAATCTCTTGTGCATTCTTCTATTTATCTACTCAAAACTAGTATATATAATCTATCACATATACAGCCAATGTATATATGTGAAGTTTCCTTTACAAAGTGATATCTAGGGTGCTTGGGGAGATACAATGTAGTGTCTCTCATGTATCCACAAGAGGCTATAAAGGTCAATACGGCATGATCCACTGCTATTCCTATTGGTATCCCTAAGATCTCCAAGTTCTTGATGTCTGGTACTAATGATGGTGATCCTATCAAGTAATCCAATGTACTTGGCCCTCACTTAAGGTTCCAACATGTCAAAGCACCTGATCCTATCCAACATGATAGACCATTAAAGATGGCTAATCTATGTGCACTTCCCAATGCTAATAAGTATATCCCATAGGTACTTGCTTCTTTGTCATGGGCGAACCTATGTAGACCCACCTCATCTACATCAATCTCTTTGAACATGGCATCCTCGTGCATGTAATAGTCACTTTGCCTGGCCCCAATTTGTGCATTAAAGTCCCCTACCAAAAGTACATCTCCCAAACTAGCATATCTATTATATCCTTGTATAATGCATCAAAGGGTGACCCATCTCATGAAGCATAGATTGAGTTTGCAAGAGGAAAATAGCATATAGTGATAAAAATATCACATGATCTCCTTATGTATATCTTGATCCACATGTATTGTGTATCTTCGTCTTTATACATCACCTGCACGACATCTTGGAGATCCTCTCAAAAAAATATGGTTGCACCCTCAAATCCCCCTACCACTAGGCTTTCTAGCTTGTGGATGGAATGCACTTCCCCATCTAGACTGGTGAACATCTAGCACTCGGCTCCCTTTACATCAATGCATTTTTGTATACATAGCTATGTCTAGTTTTCTAAAACTATCATCAAAATACCCAACACCCAACCATAGCACTCCATTGCAATTCCATACTAACATCCTAAAGTGTATACTACCATCTCTGTATAATACATAGTTTTCCTCCTTACATGCCTCCAATATCTTGGGCATGCTAGCTTTTCTATGTTCTAGCCGAGCATGTGTTAAATCCTCATCTGGTATATTTTTTCTCCCTCGAGGACCCCACATTTTGTGAGGAATGTTTTTTTTCTTGTCCATGTTTTCAAACTTTAGCATAAGGATGTGCCCTTTCTTGTCCATTAGATCTCCCACTCTCAATGCATCTAGAATGGATATCTCTTTTGCCCCCATTTTCTCACTCAAAGCTATCATGTCTTCTTGTGGGGTGCCTTTTTGTAGCCCATCCTACTACACAAATTCAAAGTGCTCAAATTTTTTGACTTGCTTCTTCCTCAATGGTTGCATTCATCACTTCCACTTTGCTTGCATGACCTCCTTTATTTTTTCTTTTTAAGTTTAATCCATTGAGCAATTTCTTTATTGGCATGTTCCATTGTTTCTACCTTCTTTCTTGCCCCTTCAACTACATCAGCCCATGTATGCATGTCCTTCTTAAGGCATTCCATCTCTTTTTCCAATGTGGATGTCATTGGCATTGGCTTCTATTCATCAATTTTCTCCTTATATGCTACTATCTTTCTTACAAGCATGTAGCTAAGATTTTAATTCAACAATTTCTTTGTCTTTGGCTATTATGCATGTATCAGTGTGCTTTCTCAACATTTCTATTTCTTTTTTTCAAGCCTATCCAATTGCACCACATTATTTGCCATTTTAGCTTGTAATTCTATCTTTATGTCACTATATTTTCCACTTTCCCACTCACCTATGATTGCTTTCATGTGTGCATTCATATCATGCAATATCTTGTTTTGTATTGATGCATATATCTCTTTTATCTCGGCTCTTATGAGAGACCTTATGTCATCCCAACCCCCCTACATGTTGTCTAAGGATTTTTTCAACCTTAGAGCATCTTTTCATGCTCGTCACATCCGCATCTTCCTAGAGCTTTGGCAGAGTTTGGAAGGATTGTTTGTCCACCGAGATGTCACCTTGCTTTGTTGGTGATATCGGTTCACCCATATTTGCAAATGTCTAGAAGCATTGGGCACAATATTGCTATGTGCAATACTCATTGTTCTGTTATCCCAATTCAGTTGTATGTGTTTACTAATGTGATACAATATGTGCAATGCTTACTACGTTGTTACACACACACACACACACACACAAAAGAAGAATAAGAGAGAAAATGGGGGGAGAGAAGGGGAGGGCAAGTAGAAAAGAAGATGAAGAACAATAGAAAATTTGACAAAGAAAGAGAAACAAGAACGAAAAAAGGAGAAGGAGAATAAGAAAAGGAAGGAAAATAAATCTAAGAGAGGATAAGAGAGCAAATGGAGAGAGAGAGAGAGAGAGAGAGAGAGAGAGAGAGAGAGAGAGAGAGAGAGAGAGAGAGAGATTACCCTTCACAAAAAAATGTTAGGGTTTTGAGGGTGTGTAAAGAGGGAAATGTGTGTGTGTGTGTGTGTGTGTGTGTGTGTGTGTGTGTGTGTGTGTGTGTGTGTGTGTGTGTGTGTGTGTGTGTGTGTGTGTGTGTGTGTGTGTGTGTGTGTGTGTGTGTAGAGAGAGAATAATAATTTAAAGAGAGATAGGGAGAGCAAATGGGGAGAGAGAGGGAGAGTTGGAGGAAAGATTAGAGAGAAAATAAAATTGAGAGAGATATAAGAGATAAAATAAGAAGAGAAAGAAAGTTAAAAGGATAGAGAGAGAAACGAATAGGAGAGGGGACAAGGGAGAAAGTAAGAGAAGTGAAGACCACATGGCAACTTCACTTCCCTTAGAGCAAAGGTGCAACAAAGTAGCCTAGCATTCCTGCACGCAAGGAACACTAATAAATTAATATGTACACATGTGACTAATTATCGTATTTGATATATCTCTTTTGTGGTTTTTATGGGGTTTCTTTCTTGAGAAAACAAAACAAAGTAACTTTTTGGGGCGAACACTTTGGAATGCTTTTGGTTGTGATGCTTTTTCTAGGTATAAACACTTGGAAGACTTCTGCTCATGATGCTTTTTCTCATGCATGAATGCTTGAACATTGGTTGAGTATGCTTGAGTGCTTACTATTAATGCTTGTGCATATAACCGCAATGCTTAAGGATGGATTAATAAGTAGTGATAAAACTATATATGGATGGTGGTGAATTAATTATGGAGAGAATGTGCAAATGGGATAGAAGGAGCGGTATTTCTACAACTTGAAGGATCAAAAGTAGGGAAGGCACAAATGGGGTAGAAGTGGTATTTCTACATCACGAAGGATTGGAAGTATTCAACAAGGATGAGGGAGAATATGGTGAGGGAGGCTAGGTATCGGAAGGTGACGAGGAAGGCCAAAGAGGTTATTAACTTGAGGCATGGTAGTAGAATGGGGCTATTGGGGATGAAGAAGACCCTAGTGTTCTACATGAGCAGGGCTCCCAAGGGCATCAAGACCAATTGGGTGATGCATGAGTATAGGGAAGAGGCTGGCTTGCCAATTAGTCTAAGACATGCATGGGCTTGGGCAAGGTAAAACTCACTTTTGAATCCCTATTTCTTGCATTTTTGCAACTAGAACATGAGATTTTGGAAGGGAGTTACCATAAACCCAGCTAGTTGCAAGTGGGGTCAAGACACAAGGGCTCTTTGTGCCTTTGACACCTCCTTCAACTCACCACCAACCTTGGTTCTCAAGACATGGATGACAATGGCTTCTTTGTGAAAACCTTATTTCCTTGAGGATTCGTGAGATTGTACTTTGGAGTGTTGTACATTACATGCCTTCCCTATCATTTCCTTGCACTTGTGATGTGTAATGATTATTACTAGAATATTATGTAACATACTCAAATAGGCTTAAAGAATTCCAATGTTCTACTCCTCAAGTGAGATAAGTTATGTAGTTGGGTTGGGTCTCTCTATGATAAATGCTCATTTTTTGCCCAAATTAAGAACATGTACATTAAATATTGGAGGGCATATTAGTGTCCATTCGGTTGGTTGGTTGGTAAGAGATCTGTGTAAAGCACTCATGCCCTTCTAAGGATTCAAGGTGAGCATTCATGCATTTTTGGGAGATAGATCTTTTCATATCCTTTGGATTATGTTCTTTTTAGATGCTCATTAAACTTAGATGTAAATTTTCAACCAAACCAATGTCTAGCTTGGATAGTCAGACCTACTTGTTGCCTCCACCTATGCTAAATTGAACTTAGTGTTCTTGATGTTGGGGGTAAAGATGCTTGTGTGCCTATGCTACCCTATATTTACTTCACACACCATGACCTCACACCTATACATTGTAGGTGGCACATGCCCATCATTGTTACTTTATTCTTTACTTTTAGTGACTATTGAATAAGTAAAGGCTAATCACACATTGTAACTATTGGATTTTCCACATACAATGTCTCTCTCTCTCTTGCACTCTTGCTCCATTTGCCATAGCTCTTGCTCCTGCTTATGTGCTTTCACTTAGACTCTACCTTTCAACTAGTATTAGATCCAACAATGCGAGGAGCTTCTTCAACCTTTACTTCGGCCCAAATTGAAAGCTGCATCTCAAGGTTTCATGGTAGCCATTGTTTCTTCCTCCCGAGGTATGCATTGAGTCTTTCCTTCTCCCAGCTTATTCTAGCTTGCTTCTGGCTTGTTGAGGAGCTTCCCAAGGCTTAGATGAGCCTTGTTGAGTCCTTATTGAGCTAAGAAGTAGTCATTCTATCAATTTTGAGTGGATATAGAACATGCTATAGAAGTAGTGGACAGCTATGGCAACTTGACATTACTATTGTATTTTGGCCATAACTTCTGCATACAATATTGAATTTAGGCTTTCTATAGCTAAAAATGACGAGTATGATAAGGACTACAAATCTAGGCACTCAAAATTTTATTATATATAGATTTCTATTCTCTATTTCACACATAATATAATAGTTCTAGTTTGGATATCAAACAATAAATTCCATAATGCATGTATATATTCTCTTGTATGCTATTGAATGCAATTACCTCCACTTGTGGGCTGATTTGATTACATATGCTTTGGACATTGGTACTTACTTATATCAGTAGTTTTTCAATAATATATATTTTTATGGGATGTATGGCTTATTGATGATTTTAGTTTACGATAGTCTTAGGTACTAATGGTCTATGCTTAGTCACTACTAGTTGCATTCTTTATATCTTAATTGCTGCTCAAATATCCCTGGTAGTGGGAGCATGCTTTCTTGGCTATTTCCCATAGTTGGATTGACATGAACAATTGTCTTTATTTTAGCATTATTGTAATCACAGTTTTAAAGCATTGTTTTAGAGAGCAGACATTGTACTTTGACAATCTATTGCTTGTAGTTGGTGATAGCTCTATACTTTGGTATTCCCTCCTATTTTGACTAAGTTTTCGGGGCTGATTTGCAATAATTTACAATAGTCCATTCTCTTGGATTTTACATTGGTATAGCATCATTATGGTCGGTTCTTCAAATGATAATGCTACTTTTAACATTAACAAGCTTGATGGCATTGTTCACCCATTGGAAGACCCAAATATGGCAGGTAATGGTTCAAAAGAAGTAGGTTAGGTCTTTGAAAACCAAGAGTGTAAATCTTGAATGTATTGATCAAGATACTTGGGAATGAGTTGGATGAGCTATGTAAATCCACCATTATATTTTCATTGTCAAAACAGGTTTATTTCAATGTTCTGGCACATGAGGATAATGCTTGCTAGTTATGGGAGAAGATATGTAATCTTTATGACAAGAAAAGACTTGCTTTATATATGTATAGTTGAAATAGCTCATGGACCTTCACATGAAGAAAGGGACTAGTATGTCTATGCATTTGAGTGAGTTTCAACTAGTTTTCTTCACATGCCATTGATTTTAAGGATGAGATGGTCCACTTGTCATTCATTGTGACAACATGAGCAGCATATAGCTAGCTAGGAATCCAATGTTACATGCTAGGACAAAACACATTGAGGTGCACTATCACTTTGTGAGAGAGAAGGTACTTGCAGGAGAGATTGACTTGGTATATGTTAGTACACGGAATCAGATAGCTGACATTTTCACAAAGGCATTAGGTGCATAGAAGCTTTGAAAGTTTCGAAGCTTACTTGGAGTTGCAGAGATAGAATTGAGCTTGAGGGGGAGTGTTGAGATGGCAAGCTCAACACGTGCGGACATTGATGATGGACCGCCTGGCTATATGAGTCCACACGTCTACACTTAGCACGTTGGTGGTCATTATGATACTCACATAGCCACTGACTTATCACTTATTATATTTAGTTTGTTACACCTACCTACAGCTGGCAAAGATATAACGCCAGTCGATTAGTATAGTCGATTATGCACTGTTTGACTTAGAAGGCCACTTTCCTTTATGTTGTATCTTATCTATACTTTGTGTACATTGTATAGTGTGTGGAAGAAGAAGAAGAAACTAGCAAGAAAATGTTTTGGCCTCCATCTCTATTCTTGTGTTCTTCAGTGAGCTTCCTCTTGTGTATATAGTGTGTGTTTGGCGCAGTAGCTCAAGCACATCCCCCCATTACGCTATTCTTGACACAATCATACCTAGGGAATAGGCCACGAAACTTCCTTGGAAGGGGGGCCCCGTTGGCTCTTCTAGCTCCCAATGACATGAAATCGGTCATCCCTAGAATGGAAATTAATCCCATAAGCATCCCTAGGCTGCTTGGGCCTTTAATAACCCATTCACCAAGTGATGCTCTAGTCCATTACGTGGAGGAACAGAATGATGAGGAGGCATATGTAAACCCTTATGTCTCGTATGACGAAGAGGGCAACCCCATTCTCATGGACTATTGGCCACTACCGTTGTATGGCATTTGGTAGAGGTAGAGGTAGAGGCCTAGGAGGGTAGAACCATGAGCCAATCCAATGTTGAAGTTGCGGTCACCTAGAGTACATTTCTTCGTGCTATTCTGAGAGAGAGCAAGTCCACAGAGAGAATGCAGACCTCAGATGCCCAGAGTGCAGAATCACCCATCTATTCACCAATTGCCCTAGAAGGAAACCATCCTCCTGTTCGGCAATCATGCCATCAGTGCCACTAGGGTTGTTTAGCATCAAAACACTTGATAGAGAGGCTATGCCCATCCCATTGCATGTTATGACGATGTGAGCACAAATGAAGCAAGGCGACATATCGTTACTAGGCCCTAGTAACCTAGGCGTAGCCTCAATAGGAAAAAAGAACCATAGGTGAAGGAAGAAAATAACTAAGGTAAAGCTCACGCTCAAGACAAAGAGTGCCACGACACTACTCACAGGAAAAAGAGTCACAGATGTAGAGGTAGAAACATCCATTCCAAAGACTGCAGAAAAAGGGAGTGCTAAGGTTGGGGAGCACCCTAACCCAAAGGCACCAACTTGAAGCCATAAGTAAGGTGAAGGAGTGGGTGAGGAAAGCCCAAGAGCACTTAAAGGATATAAAGCCCATAATACAAGATGAAATCGATGAGCTCTCTAATGTGAGCACCCAACACCAAGACCATTGGCCAAGAAGCATGGAGTTAGGAGGGAAGCGGGTAGCTGGCAACCTTCTTATGACATTAGTGTCAACCCTTGTGACTCTATGCTTAGGACACCTGCTTAGGCAGCATCCAATGTTGTGGCAAGAGTTGAAGCAGTGGGTAGAAGGACCAATCGAGTAGGGTGTAGCCGACTTGCATGACCTTGATGTAGTAACTCAAATATTGAGCTTGACGCTGCACTCAGTACCTAAGTCCTTACATGTTAATGCCTTCTAGGAAGGCACTCAAATGCATGCAATCTTGCCCATTCTGGCACTAGGAGACGCTAGAAGGAAAGAGATCGTAGACATAGGGATAAGAGTTAGTGTACTTAGCCACATAGTGCTCGAGGCTTGCGGTAACCCACCTGTCGAGAATGCTAGGTTCAATGTCACACTGACCAATGGGATGATGAAAGTTAAAAAATTCAGGGCATTGAAGAATTGGGCGATGAAGATTGCAAGAATCTAGTTTTCAATGGATTTCATCATCATGAGATACTTGTACCTTAGGTTCAGATCATGTACCTTGGGCCTTGGTCACGAATGAGAAGAAAGAAGAGTGTGGAAACCTAGGAGATGACGAGCAGTCGGATGAGGATAGTTCAGATGATGAGTACGAGGACTATTGTTCCTCCAGTGAAGAGAGCAACGAAGAGATTGACACGATAAAGTATGACATTGATGAACATGAGATTGAGCAAATTTGAGTAGACTCCAAGCCATGAGAAGAGAGCACCTTTAGAATTGAGAAAGGAATCATGCAAATGGAGTGCGATCGCACATGGTTGGAGCACACAAGAAGAGCGATTGACTACAAATGAGTGAGGTTCACCCAACCAAGTGCCACACCGCTGCTTAGGACAGAATCACCCTTAGAGCTACGACCACTAGGAGAAACTCCCTCTTCTAGAGAAGACGAAGAGTTCGACTCTAAGTCAAAGTAAGCTCAGATAGCGACCTAGAGATACCTCCACTGCTTAAGACTAAACACACCAAGGGGGAACCTGCCAGACCACCTAAGGTGCAGACAAGTGGAAGAGGAAAGAAAGAGGCGACCTAGGGAGTTGAACACTGAGGAGCAGAAAAAAATGCAAGATCTACCCAAGCGATTCACAAGATTTAAGAAACGTGATAGAGTAGTGATCTTGCAGGGTGCTAAGAGACAAGGACAAGTGAATGAACCTATAAAAGGACTCACCAAGGTCAAGGAGGTCAACATGGCTGAAGAAGGGGAAAAGCCCTGACTTATCCTCATAGTTGACTACCTGACCTAGCAGGAAGAAGCTAATCTCATTATGCTGCTACGAGAGCACATAGATGTATTCGCTTGGTCCATCAATGAGCTGAAAGGAGTGGATCCAAGTGTAGTGACTCATAACATCCCCATGACACCCATATGCAACGTTGGTCAAGTAGCAACCATACTTTATGAATCCTAAGCATGCTCATGTAGTCAAGGAGGAGATAGATGAACTATTATATTAAGAGTGGGATTTAGCCATGAAATCGAGCATACGGACTGGGTTTTGCCCATTGTGATCATCTTAAAGAAAAACGGGAAAATCAAAGTGTGCATTAATTATAAGAAAGTGAATGCTACTATGAAAAGAGACAATTATCTACTACCATACACTAAGCATATGCTTGGGAGAGTGGCTAGCATAGAAGCCTACATTTTCCTAGACGGCTTTTCAGGTTATAATCAAGTGCAAGTCCACCCCAATGATAGGCATAAGACCACATTCGCTACTAAATGTGGCATCTTCACCTACATGATCATGCCTTTTGGGCTAATAAATGCACCAACCATGTTCCAATGGCTCATGTGTGCCATCTTCAAGGACATGCTTAGGAGAGAGTTAGAAGTGTTTATTGACGATTTGTGTGTTCACTCAAGTTGGAGGGAACACCTAGACAAACTCCGCGTAGTCATTGAACAATGCAGATTGTATTGTCTCTCGTTGAACCCCCTTAAGTGCCAATTGTAGGTGAAACATGGATGCATCCTAGGGCATCTGGTGCCCAAAAATCGCATTGCCATTGACTTCTCAAAAGTCAAGGTTATTGTCGATCTTCCACCACCAACCAACCACAAGGGAGTTTAGTGCTTCCTAGGACATATGGGAGAAGCTGCTGGACAGGGCATAATAGATGACTTACTCGATGTGTATCTCTTCAACCTATCTGGCAAAAAGGATCTGTTTAGAGCCAACTTGATACCATACTAGGTGGATGACATAGTCCAAGTACTAGAGCATGGACTACCCAAGAGACCTATCGAGAAGGCTAGCTTAGGCGACTTATCCTCAAGATACAACCCTATTAATTGATAGCCGTTCAACTCTATAGGTTAGGATAAGATGGTTTACTATACGATGATGTGTATGCGAACATGAGATGCACGATATACTCACAGAGGCACATGGCAGAATCGCAAGAGGACAGTTCAGCAGAGATACGACAACATGCAAGGTATTGCAGTCCCAATTGTGGTGGTCCATGCTTTTCTGTGTGACCCAGCATGATTCATGAAGCACTATGATGAGTGCCAATGGACCAAAGTCCCGGTTTGCAAGGAAAAGATGTAGCTCACCCAATCATCGCAAGACAACCATTTGAAAAATGGAGGATTGACTTAATTAGGCCAATTAGTCCTGTAGCACAATACTCATAGGTAAAGTACATCATAGTCATCACAGACTACCTCACAAAGTGGGTAGAAGCACGAGCTACAAGGAAAAACGAAACGATACTCCTGGACCACAGTCAAGTTTCTTTGGGAGCAAGTAATCTCATGATTCGACTGCCCCATTGAATTAGTCATTGATCAAGGCATGCACTTCATTAATGAAGTGGTTGCCCACCTCCTGTCTACCTTCATGATCATACATAGGAAATCTTCACCCTACTACCCTTAAGCTAACGACCAGACTGAATCCACACAAATAAGATCTTAGTGAACGTCCTGACCAAGGTAGTCTCTTCTTCTCACAACAGCGACTGGGACAACAAGCTGATGGCAGTTTTATTGGCCTATCGAACAACCTATAAAACGACTGTGGGGCGGCAGAATTCCTTTAAGCTTACCTATGGAACTAAAGCCATTCTACCAGTAGAATTCTTTGTCCCTAGCCTAATAGTGACCATCCAAGAGAGATGGGGATGGAAAGCAGGCATTGATGATGGAATGCCTAGTTGAGCTAGAACACCTATCAAAGACTCGACTTCTAGCAACCCATGCGCTGATTTGCAAAAAAGCACGACATAAGAGCTGGTTCGACAAGCACGTCAAGCAGTGAGACTTCAACTAGGCAACCTAGTGTTGTTATACTCAGTGAAAGGCCATAAACAGAAGATGAAGTTTAGGGGATTAGGGCCTTTCAGAGTCTAGACCATCAGCCAAACCGACAACATTGAGCTTGAAACCATAGACGGCAAGGGCATAGACTTCTTCAATGGTAGCCACATAAAGAAGTACTACCCTCCCACACATCCATCACACAAGCATTCGATGCTAGAGTCCCATGTGAACACATGAGTTGCTACGATCAGATTGAGGATGAAGATGAGAAAGCAATAGCACCTACTTACCTACACATAATAGTCACCGCTCCACAAATAAATACCTTTGATGCCTTGATCGATGAGGGGGCCAATTTTAATATCCTAACTCACTATCATTGGACTCGAATTGGTCAAGCACAACTACATTCCACGAACACTAAACTCAATCCGTTTGGGGGTCAATCATACGCGCTTTTGGAAAAGTGCAAGGTCATAGTCTCTATCGAGTCAGAGAGTATACCCATGGTCTTTTATGTGTTGCCAAACACAAAGGATGTCAGTAAGAAATCGCTATTAGGATGTGCATTTAAGAAGCAAACACATTGCAATGTTGATTACGCATCACAATGCATTCACCTTGCCATTGGCAATGTGCACATAGTGACAGCTTTCAGGAAGGACAATGCAGCCACACCACAGCCCGCAACGCCACCAATAGAAAAACCCACAACCAACTCTAAGGAGGGGGTCATGACGTCACATTCCACCAAGCCTCAACGCCAGCACATGATTGAGAGTGCAATCCAAGCCAATGAGCCCAAATTCAAATGGGTACCTAAACGCTAAGAACCACCACTTAGCCATAAGCAGACACGATCTCACAATGCTAGAGACTCATACTCACAACGTAGAAGGCAAAAAAGGCACTATAGGCGACGCACGGTCAAGTCACAATGGATTCCCAAAACCCTATCGCAAGCATAAGGCTATTATGAGGGCAATACCTAGATGTGGGTGCCTAAAGCCAAACTGCCAAGGGCACTACTCAAGCACAACCCTCAAACTTGTCTAAATAGGCCAGCATAATAGTTAAGGAGTGAAGCCACAAAAGACTCAAGCTGGGGAGCCCATAAAGCCCAAACCCACTACACCTGCAAATCCTCAACAAGTCCATCAACCGAACACACAGTTTGCTGCCTCCAAACTGCCTCAACCTAGCACTGCTAGCATTTCAAGAGCCTCACAAGCATCTAGCAGCATAATGGCAAAATCGCAAACCACACCTAGTGCCTAGGAATCTATTTGTTGACCCCGCCAACTCCACAGAAGTCACAGCCATCAGCTGTGCTGAACTCTCCAGCCCAGTCAAACCCCAACCTCCTACCGGCCTTAAACCCTCTTACGAGTGGTGATCTATACTTACCTTGGCCTCGGACTTAGCTAAGAATATGAGGGATCACTTGGTCACTTGCATTCGATGCTTAGATGCTATGCTCACCATGCTTGCTAAAAGCTATGACCGATTAGGGTCTTTTAGATGAGCCTTAAGCAACTGAAGTGCACATGCTACCTTGCTCCTAAGAGGAATATGAATTCGTATTTGTTAAGACTTGAATTAATTGACAACGAGATCTCTCGCAAAGAGCAAGCACACAAACAACGACTCATCACATCTTATGACACGCACATGATCTCTACCACAACCCAGGAAATTGAAGCATTAAAAGCCCTTTACGTAAATGGTATGCTCTTTGACTCAAATGGGAACAAAAGGGCTACCGCAACATGACCAATGCTGACCAAAGATGTGTAATTAAAACCTCAGAGTATGATCCAACTTAGATGGCTCCTACCTCATTCAGAGTCTTAGCCATCACTCACTATCGACCATGAACTCACCCATCCTTACCTAGACTGCAGTCCTAACTGAGGAGGAATTACATATTGCCAGCCGAATCACCTCTTGTGACTTTCTAACGGATGTCCTGACCTATATAACACGCGTTAGCATTCGACCTTTTGATATGGAACGCCACGTCCATTTGGAATACAACCTGCACTTCTATACTTGGCTTATGCAGAAGTAAAACACTACAAATGCTCACCGATTACCCTTAACCCTTCATCCTCTAATCCTAGGAAGGATTTTTCTCAATTTCAAGGGAGGAGGGGGCAGAGGGGAAAAACATACTTTAAGTAAGGTGGAGAAACATACTTTAAGAAAATTTTCATGGACTTTTATTGGATTGTAAGGAATGCTTGAAGAAATTTTCTCTTTTTGTACTTAAGCATTTCATGTTCCTATAAGCACACATCATTCTCTACTCATCGTCCTGCAAGGAATCATTTAAGAAAACTAATGGTGAGTTGTGCCATTATGACAAGGACATACAATGGAAGGTCAGGAGGAGAAAAGCAAAAAACTTCCATTCTCAAAAGAGGAACGAGCTAAGTATGGCCTGTCAATGGAGACAAAGGCCTTCAGCCAGTTCAGGTTCAGGCATGTCCTGAACTTGGAGGATGTGGCCATGGAAGAAAAGGCTCTAAAATAGATAGTAAAGCAATGCAAGCTGCAAAAGTACTTGGAGAAAGTTAAGCAAGTCATGGATTATAAAAAGTGCACAAAATTCCTCCTAACCTTCAATAGGAACCATGGCACCATAACTCTACGACAATAATATGAAACCCGCCAGGAGCTGAGCCCTACACTAGTGGAGAGAGCGTTGGGCCTAGCTAACAAGGTCGAGAGATGGCCCAAAAGGGATGTGTATAATATGCTAGAAATGGATAAGATTCTGGTCCACACCAACGATGGCTTCAACCTCACAGACATCGCAAATCCAAAAGTCTAGCTGCAAGAAGCGAAGATGGTGCATGCCTTATTCCCCAATCATAGGTACAATGCATTGATGAGTCGAATCAATGTACCTATGCTAGAAAGCATTACAGCCAAATCCCTAAACAAAGTGAGCTTGAATGGCTTCGTGTGAAAGACGATAGAAACTTTAGCAAAAGCATTGGCCATAGGTGGAAGACTAGCAGGAGGAGAGTCATCGGTCTCCAAGGCTAGGAAGAAGTCATCCTCCAAGGCCTCAACCATAGGATTTGGTGGGGTGTTGACGGCCATAATCAAAGAGGAAGTAGGAGATGTGCGAAGCGAAGAGCAAGTTGGTGGGGAGACACTCGACAAGTCACCTTTCTGCGAGCAAGCACAATCCAGCGAGAGAACGGTGAGTGAGGAAGGAGAGCATGAGGCATAATCTAGCCAAGGAGGTGCTAAGAAGAAGAAGGAGATGACTCTCCAAAAGAAAGCAGAAGAAGAGAGAAGGAAGAAAGGAAAGGCCGACTTCCTCAAGGCGCAAAGGGAGTTCAAGAAGGCCGAAGAGGAGAGAAAGAGAAAGGCAAATGGAGAGGCTGAGGAGCTTAGAAGGAGAGAAGAAGAGGACATAGCTAGGGCCATCCATATATCAGTAGAGAAACCCTCCAGAGGAGGAGGAGTTGGCTGCCATTAGCCCTCTTAGAGAAGAAGGCCCAGGAACTAGTGCCCAAGTGCCAAACAACATACCACCCCCAGTAGCAAAAGGCAAGGGCAAGGGCTTACTTCACCCAATCTCCCCCGCATTTGTACCACCTACCCCAACTGCCCACAACCACCCAGAGCACGACACCCAAAGTAAACGCCATCAATCTTGTGGCCTGGGTGCAATTCTTGGTGGACAAGGCACAAGAGACAACCCCAGATGTAAGCATAGGAACCCTAGTGATTGGAACCAAGAGACTAATGGTGGCTGCAGATGTTGAGTCGAGACAGGACCCCAAGAGGCAAAAGATAGAGGCCTCCACCACTTCCATCCCCACCGTCGTGCCACCTTCTATAGGCTACAATGAATACATCAAAGAGCTCCTTTGCTCAACCACAAGGAGAAGGGACCAGTCGAAGCCGACAAGCTCAAAGAGATTATTTGCTAAGGGTAGGGCTAATGGGCGAAGAGGTGGACCTACTAGGCTTCTGGGAAGGAGACCCACAAGAGCCTAGGAGCAAAACTAAAATGCAAAGGCCACTTCCAAGAGCAAGACTAGAATTTGAAATGGGATAGCCAATTGAGAAACTAGTAACGCAATCTCCCCCTCCACAACCAGAAACGCAACAAGAGGCAAACACTACTACCGAGAGGAAAGCCGAACTCAAGATGAAAAGGGTGAGGATGTTGGAGTAGGCAAGGAGAAGGTTAAAGGCCCTACCAACAATAGCCCCGTATCCATTCCACCACGAGCAGATTGCTTCCCAGTGGATTGGAATGCGTAACTCATAGTGTGGGAGCAAAAAGAAAATGGCCGCCAACCCTTTGACTTCACTTTTGAATTTCCCTCCACCCTATGCAGAGTGCTATCGACCAAAGTGGTGGAGGACGTGATAAGTGTGGGAGGAAGGATCGGCAATAGGTGGAAACAGGAGAGGGAGAAGAATCTGACATGATGGGGAACGAAAACACCCGAATACTAGGAAAACAAAGTCATGGAGGTGCCTAGGACAGTGCAAGGCTACGAGTCCCAACAAAGGTAGAGAAGGAGAATCAAGGATGACAACATGGACGCCTGGATGTTGTTTTGCAACACACTACCCTTCGAGAGAAATTACCCCACATATATGCCATATCCAAGAAGGATAGGGGTGGACTTCAACCTTGACATCCATGGCAGATATGATTTTCTGAAGATATACAACGTAAATGCCACCAAGTTGAAGGACGCCCTGGAGGACACCCTGAGCTTCTCTAAAAGTGACCTATGGGACTCAATCGCCCATTTTCTCAATGAGTTCACTTTTTGCCGAGATCCCACCTTTATCGCTACTTGTAATTATCTTAGATTACTTAGGGTACTACTTAGACATGATCCTACGCCACAGGAGTACCACCTCCCGCTCCTATTTTTTATCTCAATGATGGCATAGATAGCTATGCCATGGCTAGGTTGACCATGCAAGCTACTCTCTTACCATATTTTTGCATGGCCCTCTTAGAGGCCATGAACAGCAAAACTGCTTTACTAAGTGTAACCACCTATTTTTGTCCACAACTCCTCTCCAAGTTAGAATGAACCTAAAGGGATATATGTAAGAAAAGGCCTTTCTTAACAAGTCCCTTAGGTCCCCAACTTCTTCTCACGACCATGGACGAAGATTAGTCTTTGTTTCTTTCAAAAAAATAAATAAATAGAAGAAATAGAAATAAAATAAGAAGAAAAGAAAAGGAAAGAAAATAGAGAAGAGAATCGCGACAAAAATCATGAGACTCACTATATGAGCACCACAGTCATTGCACCTAGGGGTCCTCAAGTTAGGTGCGCCCGATGGCCTCCCCATAGAACCACCCTTATGCACGGACTAGGGTCCTCAAGAGTGGGACAACGACCCAACTCCCATTTCCACTAGCACGAGTACATTACACTGCATGGTAAGGTAGACGAAAATAGGTCATGGAAAGGGATGAGCCTCTTCTCACATATTTGAAAGATGGAGTTTGCAAAGTGCATGTATTAAGGAAAGTTAATTGCACTGTTTTTAAGACCAGCAAGGAGCAACTATAGCCAATATAAATGTTAGAGGAGCCAAGGAGAGAGACCTGAAAACATACATAAATATGGTGATGTTGTCCTAAAGGTCCATAGAGTACTCTTGCTTGAAATGAGAGCTTATTGAGCTCTAATCAATCACTGACAACCTCCTGAAGAAGCCTTGAAGCAAGGCATTGAGTGTAGAGATTACAATCAAACTCAACACATACCTCATTGATGAGCTACCATTACTATGAAATTGCAAGCTTTATCCATTGACTACTTCTCAAGAAAAAGGTCAGAATCCCCTTCTCCAAAGTGCTTGGCTCTGATACCAGTTTGATGTAGACCAATGCCTGGTGGAGCTTCAAGAGTGTACCAATGGAGATCCAAATTGAGAAAGAGAGAGAGACACCAACACATTTATCTTCTTTTTGGGTACTTCAACACGTACCACTTATTCCATCAGATAGGTATATAGTTCAATGTCCCATAAAGGGACATTCACACCCAGTGTGGTTGTGGGCATGGTGGCCCTTTATTCCCAACACATAGCAACATTTGTAGCAAGAATTCCAATATCTAAAGTGAGCATTCGGCTAACTCTACTTTCTTTTGCAAACAATCTACACTTATCATTGAAATATTCCACAAAGCAACCTTCTACATTAAATTAAACTTGCAACCATTGCTCTACCATTTGACCAACAGACATTAAATTATTTGTGGTGGATGGCACATGTAATATACTTGACAAACTCTTGTCTAATGTGTGAGATTGATCATCACTCGTTTGTACATAACCTAGATTTTGCAAATCCTATATCTCTCCAATCCATTTAGTGTGATTGGTCATTTGATAAGATGCACCTAAATCAATATACCATACATCATTATGTGTCCCCTTTCCTATAACAACATTTATCATATGTTATATAACAAATAAATACTCACTTTTATCTTCATTTCATCGTGAAGACGATGCATAGTTTCCTTGCTGCAATTCACCACTACATATATAATCCTTCTTAGCATAAAAATGGGTTGCAATATGACCTATTTTTTTCATAATAATGACAAGCAATGCCAAAATTGCTAGAACCTTTGTTCTACCATTCACCTCTTCCTCTAGAGCTCCCCTTTCCTCTAAAGTTTCAAGGGCCTTTTGAAACCTACATTTCACCAAGTACCTAATTTAATATGTTTTGTTGGTTATCACTAATACGTCCCATATCACAGCCTCTTAAAGAGAATTTGCCATGTCGCTTTCCTAAACTTGAGTAAAATGCTTGGACGTGTTCATCACTTCTTTTAGACAATTCCCCTTGCATGTTAATCTCTTCAGTGATCATGAGAGAGATGAACTCATCAAAAACTAGAAATGACTTTTGTACATACATAGAAGTGACAAAGGATTTCAAGGCCATCTCAATATTAAGGCCACCTAAAGTAGATGAAACCAAATCATCATCATCAGGCATTGCATCAATAGTTGATGAGACACCTACAATGCTTGTCACTACTCATTTATAGACATCTTTCATTTCTTCAAAGTATTCAACACTTGTTTGAGTTAAATCTTTTGTGCCTTTGTATTTATTGAAAACATATTCTTAAAGATTGTCCAAGCTGCATGTAAAGTTTCTATATTTCTTATATGCCCCAACATAGTGTTATCAATAGTGACCATAGATAGCCAATATAATACCTTTTTGTCTTTTATATTCCATTCTTTCTATGCTTTTAATTATTTTGTAGTTGGCAGGAGGCCTTTTCGACTAAGGAAGTTTATCACACAAAACTTCCATGATGGGTAGTTATTATTGTCCAGCTTCCCAGTGATGGGGTTTCCACAGTTCTCTACCATTATCACAAAATTGATATAAAATAGTAAACAAGTCTTCTATAATCTTTCACAATAAGTACACAACAACACATGAAGCAGCCTTTTTCATTGACTGCTCAATAGAACATGTAATTTGTAACCTATAGTAGATGAAACTTGTGTTTGCTTCTAGGTAGATATCTCAAAACTTATATATTTGAAATCTTTAACCTATGAACTCTCTTTCAATTGACACAATCGAACTTGTAGTATACCTTGAAATTGCTATTCGCAACCTTGCAAGTCTAAAACAGGGTCTGAAATGGCCTCAAATAGCCAAAAAAGCAATCTTAGATTTTTGCTCTACCTTGCTTTTAGTGCCTTCACAGTACCTAAGAGAAAGAGTGAAAAAATGGGAGAGCTTCTTACAGGTTGCTTGCTTGCTCGAATCCTTGCTTCTTCTCTTTCACTTCAATTTTCAAAACTAGCCTCTCTCAATGGCGCTGCTTTGATACCATTTCACGAATTGGGTAGTGGGGGGACTTGCTTGAGCAGTTATACCAAACACACACCATACGCACAAGAGGAAGCTCACTCAAGAACACAAGAGGAGAGATGGAGGGAAAAACATTTTCTTGCTAGTTTCTTCTTCTTCTTTTTCACACAACACAATGTACACAACATATAGATAAGATACAATATGAAGGAAAGTGGCCTACTGAGTCAAGCAGTGTATAATTGACTATACTTATTGACTAGTATTGTAACTATGCCAACTATATGTAGGTGCAACAAACTAAATATAATAAGTGATAAATCAATGACCATATGAGGATCATAATGACCACCGACATGCTGAGTGTAGATGTGTGGACCCATCTAACTAGGTGGTCCATCATCAATGTCTGAAGTGTTAAGCTTGCTATCTTAACGAACGAGAGAGAGAGAGAGAGAGAGAGAGAGAGAGAGAGAAAGAGAGAGAGAGAGAGAGAGAGAGAGAGAGAGAGAGAGAGAGAGAGAGAGAGAGAGAGAGAGAATGTGTGTGTGTATGTATGAGTGAGCGAATGAGTGTGTGCATGTGTCTGCCTGTGTGAGCATATGTATGCATCTATCTCACTAGACCCTCTTGTGAAAACAAAGTCTTAATTTTAAGGTTTTTTTGTCACTTTCACAAATCTCTCAACGTGTAAAAAAACATAGTGTTTTTTTCATCTTACATTAATTGATTAGTCTTTTTCCCATATCAATTAATGCTGCTCTTATTTGTGCTTAACTCCAAATACAATTGATGTTGCACCTTGTCTATGCTCAATTGTTGATCATGTTAGTGATGATGGAACCTTGACTTACCTCTCACTCCCCTTATATTCTTCTTCCAAACCACTTACGGTATACTTTGTCTATGGTAGAATTATAGTTTCTTTTAAACCAAAAATTTTAATGGACTTATAGTCCATCTTCTTAAAGGTTTCTATGGTTGTGGAGAAACAAATGCTTCCAACAAAAAACTCAGTTGCCACTTATTGAATCAAGGATAGTTCACATCTAATCTCAATGCTAAAGTTTTTCTCGGTTAATTATATATTACTAGCTTAATAGTTAATTAATAAATACATTAACTAGTATAATATATCAACTAATATTAATTAGTTAATATATTGAGTAAATTAAGTGTGTTTAATTAATTGGTTAGTGTATTGTGTTACAATTAGTGGATAAGTATAACTAGTTCATTAATATATTGTGTAACTAATTCGTTAGTAAGTTAATGTAAATAATTTGTTAGTATATTATATTGCAACAATTAGTGTGCTTAGTTAATTAAGAGTATTTAGTTAATTAGCTGGTGTATTTTATTGCAATTAGTTAGTTAGTATATTAGTATACCTAGTATTTGCACTTAGAATTCATGTACTTTGATTTTTTGGTTTTGTCTCATCAATGCAAGGTTCACTTTAGCAAAGGTAATTGCAATCTTGATATATACAAATTTTCAAAAGGTTAGAATCTACCTTTTTCAATTTTTATCATAATCAATAGTAAAGAAAAGCAAAGCAAAGTATATATTTTCTTGAAAGATCGAAGAATGATATCTTTCTCCATAATTATAAAACAACAAAGAAACATGTGCCAGCTCTTTGATATGTTATTTGTGTAGTATATTCATGTGTTTTTTGTGTTATTATTGTGCTTTTACAAATAGTAAGCTAGTTCTAAGCCATCATATCTCAAATTTTAACCAAGAAACTTTCTAATTTTTAGATATATATTTTGCAAGGTACTCTTAAACAACATAATGTCTCAAACCATATGGCAAGTTTCTAACCAAACTTGATTAGCTTCAAAAACTTGTGATATTGTTAATCTAATTCATATTTTAAAATAGACGTTTCATTTTGCTTACATATGGTAAGAAACAAATTCAATTCAACAAGATTAATATCATACATTTAAAATTTGACATTTAGTTCTCAAGGAGGAGCGGCCCCTCTCTTTTGAGCATGAGGGGATGCTACCCCCCATAGAAAAATATATAGAAAATATTGTAGAAGAGGCTTTCCTATGAATAATGAAAAAATGATTGACCATTTGGCTTGCTTCGTTGGTTAAAAGAGAAGCAATGAAGGAGAGATAACATCAAGAGGAGGAACCCTTTTTCATTTCTACCACTCAACTCGGCATACCCAATAATGAAACCTTTTCCACATACGTTAAGTAAAGATTGTATCCCTACTACTTTAGATAGAACAAGTATAAAATGGGAAGACAACCCCTTGTATTCTATTGTCACTTTGCCACAAAGTGCATCTACAGGACCACGCTACCCAAAGGCATACGGTTCCACCCAAGCGAATCTCTTAAGAGCCATGGTCTGAAGAGCCATGGGCCATACTGGTGTGTGGTTGTTCTCTCCCTCGCGACTGGCAAGGTATAGATACCTTTTCCTCATGGTGAGTATCATCATCTACCTTTGGATAGATAGATGGAGAATAGGTCCATATGTCATCACCGATCCTCGTAAGAAAGATTTAATTAAAGAAGAACTAGATAGTGACTTATATACCCCATTAAAAAGTATTTGCAAAAGAGATTTTTAATTAAGAGGAGAGGCTGAAATTGTCTAGAAAACAAAATCCCAAAATGTAAATTTCCCTCCATGCGTGAATAGTTAAAAGGAAGAAGAACAAGGAAAAACGAGGAAGACGATCATCGCGAACGTTGGTCAAATCCCATCGTTCTTCTCTCGATCTCTTCCCAAAGCAGACATGGAGACCGGAGTGATACAAGAAGTCGAATAACAAATCTCCTTTCTAACTCAATCTCTGCAGACATGGATACGTAATCGCTACACATCCGGCCAGCCACAATTCATCACAAGGAAAGTTCTTTCTGTACCTCCCTGCCTTCCTTCAGTTCGTCCGGTTTGTCTGGAGCAGCAGGCATGCTGCAGGCTGCTCATAAGCATGCTGAGCCCCAGACCGATCCCAAGGCCCGACGCACAACTCGCACCTCGAGGAAGGACTCCCGCCGCCCGAAGCAAAAGCCTTCCAGGCCGCCGCCACCACCACCACCACCACCACCACCACCACCATCATTACCTGGACCCCCTCAGCCAACAGTAGACCACCCGCATGGCTTTGATGATGCAGCGCCAAGCTTGCAGCACCATATCACTCAAAGTTCGGAATCGCAGAGCTCACATCAGCATGCGCTTGCGGCTCCTATCGAGGAATCCGAGCCAGCTTTTAGTACCAAAGAGCTAACAGAGAGTGGTGGTAGCAGGGGTCATGAGGGCTTCCAGGAGGAGTCCATTGCTGAAAGACTCGAAAAGCTCGAGCTGTCCTTGCCACAGATCGATATAACAGAGCTGGAACAGAACAGCAATAGGCAGCAGCGGGTGGATGAGGTAATTTATGCCTTTGAAGATCGTTGTGGATAGGATAAAGCTCACTGCTGCAAATAATTCATTGAGATTATGTGGATGCACAATACCAAGTCAGCTGAGCATAGATATTCCACTGACCAGATGTAGGAACTAGTGCATTTGTGCTCAATATGTTGAACTTCATCTAAATGGAGATCCCCGACTTATGCCATTGAATCCCAAGCTAGTCAACTTGCATTAACAAATCATCAGCATGTGATGGTTTTTAAATCTTGTGATTTTTTTTTTTGGGGTGTTGTTTCTTCCAAATGGATTCTCTGAGGGAGTTGTAAATTTGTTGGGCTTTCATGTGCGTGTGGAGTGTTATACAAAACAAGATTTGCATAAATGTAGTGACATTTGGAAAGGATGGCAGCCTTGACTTAGCTACATTGAGGACTACGATTTATTTAAGACACTGAACTGCCATTGCTTGAAGACCAAATGGACGGCTGCTTCGTAGTTGAATATGTGCAGGTTGAGATGTTTTATGTGGCATGCCACATAAGCCATTGCTTGAAGATTCAAGCTCCCTGGTTAATTTGATGCACATCTAATGCTCAGGTTATAGTAGTTGTTGGAAAACCAGCCTGACTAGTGCCCATGGTATAAGCACTTCAGATAACGGTAAGGTTGTACAAGCAACACAGTTGATGGGTGCATTACTTCAAGGTCAATTGTGGAAGCTTTTGGAGTTGTTCTATTTCCCATGAGTATTGTTTTGGTGAGGAGAGAAAGAGAGGGTATTGGCTTTGTATAGAATCTTATGGATTTCTTTCTTTTTCACGTAGGTGCTTGCTTTGCAAGCTATTTTTGGAGAGGATTTTGTAATTATGGAAGCAAATGAGGCTGAGCCAGAGGAATATAAGGTATATGATATTTTCAGTCAGTTTAAATTTGGAGAGTGACATTCTTAATCAGCCTGGAGGTTGTGTCCTCTACATTTTTCATTGTATGATTGCAGGTCTCCATTCATGTTGAGGTTCCATCTGACATGCGTGTCATGGTGAGGCTACATGATGATCCAGCTGAATCTCAAAAGAAAAATTGTAGCTCTGCTTCAAATGAAGGGAGTTCTTGCAACCTCCATGCATGCACATTAAACTTTCTGCCTCCAATCTATCTGACATACAGGCTTCCGATTTCGTATCCTTCTCGCTCTCCACCGAATTTTATTCTTTCAGCCCGTTGGTTGACCCGAGGAATGCTCTCAAGCCTATGTCAGGGTTTGGACAGTGTGTGGCATGAACAGGTTGGTGATGTGGTAATTTACACTTGGGCAGAATGGTTGCGTACCAGCTGGTTTCTGCATTTGGGGATTACTGATGAATTAGAACTGGATACCCAAGAGCAGACGAATGGAGATAGCCGGGCATTTTCTGGGTGCTTTACTCCAAATGTTGACATTCCATGGTTGATCCGTTATAACGAGGAGCAAAAAAACAGTGAATTTTTGAAATGCCTGCACACTTGTTTCATCTGCTTCACTGAGCAGTCAGGTGATTCTGCTGCTATTTATTCATGCACACACACATGCAGTCCATGGGTGCACACACGCATCCAAAGGGGTCTTTTAAAATGTGATGCATATTTTAATAACATAGTAATTGTTAGTAATCTGCAGGTACTTTCAACATAGCCTTTATCATAACTTGATGCTAGACTCAGCTAGATTTGTACAAGGTTACCTTCATATAATATTTCCATTGGGTCATTCTCCCCATATTTTTCAAAATAGGCGACACCGTACTGCAATCATTATTTGCTCTTGGGAGTAGAAGAGGTACCTAGTGAAGTAGTCCATCATTTAGTCCATAAAACATATTAGATCAAAGCATTAAAGCAATAGACTAGGAGGAGTTGGCCAAGGTGTTCATTTCTTGTAGCAAAACCATAAGCAAGGAGGTTCATGCAACATGCCATAACTGCGTATTGAAGTGTGTGTAGATTGGAGGTGATGTGGATCTGGTAGTTGATGGGATGCAACGTGGTGCAAGTATACACTTTGTGTGATTGGTGATTTGTGTGATTGGCATCTTTCGCTCTAGAGAGAGCATGCATCCGGTACTTCAGGAGAATAAAGGATCATTTCTTGGAAAAGGTCTAACATGAAAAAATTGGGTATATTTAGACAAATTTGTGCATTATTTTAGGGCCTCATCCCAGCAGATCTATTAGTGACATCATTGTTCTGAGTGGCCTGATTTGTAGCAGACCTACTAGCAGGGATATGACAGTTGTTGCTGCCTTCAAACCCAAGGATGGTTTTGCTCCTTCTAAGGCCTCTGTGGCCCAATTCATGCCAAGTTGGATACCTGTTACATCAGATTGGGTATGGGATCCAATAGCAGCCGCATCCATAGAATTTGCATGCTGTGATGCAGTGTTGGCAGTTGGAGTCAAGTACACCAAGACTTTGTTCCCAATGCTTGTATTGCTTTGTCATTGTTTGGCCTCTCACATCTTTTGCGGGTGTGTTGTTGCCAATGTTTGAAAGTGGCTTGCAGAAGATTCCTTTGTGATTAGCATCCAAAGTGTGACTCCTTTTGGTAGTCAATCCTAGATCGCTTTGCAACTCATCATTCCATACAGCTTCAAGGACTAAGGCACCGTGAGCCAACACTTTCTCTGCTCGTTCAACATCCTTGTTACCTACACCTTTGTTACAAGAGTTTGATGTGCTTTCTTGCTTTCCTTCTGCAGTCTTAAGGGTTTCCATGGAAACTGGCTGCTGAATTTGTATAACAGTCCTGATACAAACTCGCTGTTGTTCCACTCATCCCAAGCATTCACAGAATGTTGGAACCTTGATTTGGCAGTGCCATTACTAGACATTGACTCTTGCACACCTAGATGTGAAAGGCTTGGTAATGCTGATGGGGTGTCTGAAAATGTTATGGTATACGTAGGAAATCTGGCCTGCAAGTTTTGCATCCTTGATGCATAACTTGTATCTCACACTTATAGATGTCAAGTTATTGTTTCAAATTGGATTGCAGAAGTCTTCAGCAAACGTACAAGTTTTCCTTGGATTATAGCTGTTACCTTGTAATGCATAGAGGGGGATTAATTATTTTTCTTGGATTGAGAATTGCAGTTGGTATGCTGTACACATAAGGGGATTGATGCCTGCATTGAGATCTGCAGTCAGTATGCTGTACAGTGTTTTTTAAAAAATAGCATAGGGCAATGAAACCTTCCATCACTCCAAACATACTTGACAAATAAGGTAAGTTGGTGCTAGTCATCCACTCTATAAAACCTTTCATTCTTCAGCCTTAAACATTAGTTGAATCATTGCTTCTTTGTTACATTGGCATTTGGTATCATTTGGAAGAGAGCAAGCACCATAATAGAGACATTTGATTGAGGCATAGAGTAGGAGATTCAATGCATTGTACAACTGAACTCACCTTATTGAGTAGCCCATAAATCTCTTCTTTCAAGCTTTGATCACTATCTTTGATCTTTACTTCATTGTTCTTCCTCATTTGGATTGTATCTCCAAGCAACAAGCTTTTGGATCAGTAAGTTCAGTATGGTTAAAGTATGTATCTTTAAAACCACAATTAACATGTGGATTAATCTTTAATTACATGGTTAAACTAAATGTTGCACATGTGAGGTGTAACTGGGTTTAAAGTAAACTTATGAACCCAGGACCCGAGGAAATCATAGGATGTCAAAGGCAAAAGTTGTTATAAGTTATGCTGCACAAGTACTTGGTGGTATCTGGTGCCAGTTGTTGGTCTAGGTCATTCATTTGGCCATAAGTGTTAGTTGGTGAGACTAGAGAAGTGGTGTTTAATGGTACCTAATGCAAGTTTGATGGTCAAAGATGGTGTAGAGACACTTGGGAATGAAAGTTGCCTAGCCAATTGAATTATTGGCCACAGTCATTATTTTTTTGGACACCGAAATAATTATTAGACTATTTTTCAGTATTTAAAGATTGAAAATTAATATTTAATTATGGATAATATTGAAAAACCATTTGAGAAGGTTGCCACTTGTAAAAAATGCCCATGCAAGACTGAAAAACGTATTTAGAGGTTGGAGAGAGGCATTTTAGTGCATTCAACGTGAGAGAGAGAAAGAGAGAGAGAGAAAGAGAGAGAGAGAGAGAGAGAGAGAGAGAGAGAGAGAGAGAGAGAGAGAGAGAGAGAGAGGTTGCTGGTGTGATTTGCAGCCGTTTGAGGACCTTCTGAGGCAGTCGAGGGTAAGAGAAGACCAATCAACAGCAGATGATATCATCTACAGGTTGTTGAGACAGGGCAATAGCAGTAGATGATTGATTTTCTTTAGTTCTTTGCATCTACAAGCTGTTGAGACAGGGCATTAGTAGTAAATGACTGATTTTCTTTAGTTTTTTGTAAAGAAAGTCTGAATTTTCTCTCTCCTCAGCATTCTTTCTCATCTCCCAGCCTTTCTATAGCCTTGGTCCAAAGATTACAACATTGAGATTACTAGAGGCTGAGAAATTTCAGATTTCTCTGTTGTAAACCCTAATCAATAGAAATTAGGGTTCAGTGGAAGCCTTGAGAAGCACGCCAGAAATTGGAAGCTCCAAACTTGGATTCAATAGGGTTGAAGCTGGTTCAGTTAAATTCAAGTGGAGGGACCAGGAAATCAATGAATTTGGGGCATTTTCCATCTTCATCAAAGTTGGTAAAGGCCAATGGACTGCCCAAATCAAGGGGCAAATTAGATTGAAAACTTGTTGGTCATGTTGGACAACAAGGGAGTGGGATTAGGAGAATCTCATTATACATCAACTTTTTCTTCAATTAAATTAAAGATATACTGAAAGGGGCGCTAGTTTTGAGGCCAACAGGGTGTCCATTGTCCAAGATTGTAAGTTAATTTGCATTTCTCAGTTTTGTAATAAATGTTACTGTTGTAATTAAGTTGTAATTAGAAAATTATCACCCATTCCGGAAGGAAGGCTGGTTGCATCTGCTTTTTTTAGATTTCGGTTCTTCTTTAGTTCAAGGGTGGAAATGTCCATAATAGTTTGAAATTAGAGAACTTCAACATGAATTGTATTGAGTTTAGGACCTATTTCTCTTAGATTCGAGCTTTGGGAAAGGCAATTCTTTGCCAACATCCGGCAAAGCCAAACTGTCTTCATATTGATGGAACCAAGGGCATAGTTTTCAACATTTGAAGAAGAAAGTGCCATGGTAGGCGGCTTTCTACTGCTCCATGAGACAACTCCTGATCCAAGGGAGAAAGCATAACTTGTAGTGGATTGCCTCAAATCCACATCACCTATCCAATTTGAGTCACTCCATCTAAAAAGAGTGACTCTCTCTTTGTACATGATCCCATAAGATCGAGTTCCTTGTAAATAGCACAAAACGCGCAAAGTAGCCCTAGGGTGAGCCTGAGTAGTAGTCTCTATCAAAGAAGGCAGAATGCTACCACAAAGAAAATGTTCAGCCATAAGCCAAATCAACGAACCAATGAGGCACTTGTAATAGGTAGCATTTGGAAGGGGATCTTTGGTCGCCAAAAGCTTGGACTTTGGGTCCATGGGGTAAGAAATAATTTTACATTCGGCCATATCAAACTCCAAAAGTTACTTAGAGATGTAGTTGTGTTGGGATATGAAGATGCCCTATGCCATCTTATAGAAGCCAAGGAAGAGGTGTAGGATTCCTAGATCCGTCATGTCGAACTTGTGTCTCAAGATGTCTCGAGTCTAATTAACCTCTTATGAGTCACTCCTTGTGATAATCAAGTCATCTATATACAAGATGATGGGCACACACTTGTGACCTGCAACCTTGTAATAAAGGTTGGAGTCATGATTTGATTAATGGAAGCCATTCTTAATTCTATAAGAAGAATTGATCAATTCTTTGGTACTTGTCAAAAGATGATGTACCAACGAGACAGCAGGGTTTGCGGGGAGGAACACGGAGTGAACTCGACAAACATGGAGAAGAGAAGAGAAGAGAGAAGAAACTCTGATGGATAGAATGATGAAGTTCTGAATCATGGAGTGAATGTGATACAAGGGGACAAGGGTGCTGTAACACAAGGAAGACGATGAAGACAACTATGAACCACAAACCGCAATGTCCTCTTGAAGGGGTATAAGGGTAGTGGAGAGGCTAGAGAGAAGAGGTGACGGACTAAATGAATCAGCCGTGAGGAATGAATGAGAGAGTGGCCTGAAAATAGGCATATTCAGTCTAGGATGGCGCCCCTTTTTGGGGTTGCAAACCCTAAACACAAAACGCAAAAATGAAAAAATGCAAACTGTGGGTGAAGGGTTTCTCAACACCCCCTCTTAGGCCCAAAAAGGGAAACGAGAAGAGTGAGGTGGAGATGGAATGCTATATGCTGAAGAATTGTCATCAGCAGGTGCCACTTGGACAGTGCCCCTCGTGGGGAAATTATTCACTTGCCCAAGCGCCCTAGTACAAGAAGAAGAGGAGGAAGAAAATGTAGAGGATCCCTAAGATCCAAGATTTTCACTTGAAAGGTAACTTGCAAGAAAGAACAGTAGATAGAGTGAACTGGAGAACCCGAAACTCAACCTTGGGAGAGAAGCCACTAGCTCCGTGCATCCATGCAAGAAGGAATATGAAGGCCTCATCACCAAGTCGCGGCTGAACCTCCAAGCCCCCGATCTAGGTAGATTCTCGAGATCCTGGGTATCAATAGGTGAGATGACTGCTGGAAGGAAGCCACCCCATCCAAGGATAGAAGAAGAAGGTAAAAGGCCTATGCCAGGGTGTGCGAAGGATGGAGCAGTGGGTGGGGACTCCCTTTGAAACTGGAGGAATAGGAGCCCCCTCTGAAGTCGCAGTAGATGTAGATGCTTCCTCAGAAGGCAAAGAAAGATCACCCCCCTTTGAATCCCCCTCTGAGGTAGACAGGGAATCCAAAAACTCATGGATCATGGACTCCGAAATGTTTGAGGATGAAGGAAATGTTGCCAGTCGTGCCGAAGAAGGTATTTGGGGTGGTGAAGAATGCCCACATGTAACCTCTCGAACCTGAGTAGGCGAGGGTGAAGGATGGGGCTCAGACTGAGCAATGAGTGGGCAATAGTTGCTACTTCTCAATGGAGTGGACCGGGAAGCTGAAGAAGAGGAAGGAGTTGAGCAACCACTGTCTCTTGAAGGAGTGGATTGTCGAGGAGACGATATTAAACAATCATTGTCTCTAGATGGAGCGGACTACAAAATTGCGGGCGGTAGTAGCCATTGTACCTGAAAATAGGTGGGAGAAAAGTGCCGCTGGCATTGCAACGATCTCTAGGAGGCCGTAGTGCCAATTGATTCTCCATGTGCTCGAAAGGACTAAGTGCGCATCGGATGCGTCTTATTGCCTTGAGCATAGTACTCCGATAGTTGATGCAGAACGATCTTTGTGGCCCAGAAAGAAGAGGTGGCACAAGGAGTGCTTGGTGGAACACGCATATACTTTGGGGTGTGGGGGAGCAAAGGTCAAAGTCGGCAAGCATCGGTGGTGTGTCTAGTGATGCCATAGTACGAGCACGCAGTAGTTTGGTTATCTCTTGGCAAAGAAGCCATGGATACGAGTGTGCTTTGCTGAAGAAGGAAGAGGTCAGCCACAAACCATGAACCGCAATGTTCACCTCAAGGAGTGTGAGGGTAGTGTGAAGCACAAACCGCAATGTTTGCCGCAAGGGGTGAGAGGGTAGTGGAAGGGTTGGAAGTGAGTTGCTAGTGGGAGGAGAGGATGCTACCAATAGTAAGAGGTTGCAGCCAGTAGAAAAACGTAGGTGAGGAGAGAGAAAAACTAAAAACGTAGGTGAGGAGAGAGAAAGTCTAAAAACGCAGGTTGTAAGAGAGAGAAAACAGCAAACATAGATTGTGGGAGAGAGAAATACTAAAAACGCAGGAAAAATCAGCAGTAGTAGTCAACATGCTAAAATCAGCTCCGAACAGTGTATGATAGACTGGAAACAGGTGCCAAACTGTTGCAGACAGCAATGGCCAGCTTGGACCGCGATGTCCTTCGTGTCCGGGGTGTGGTCAGCAAGCTGAAATACTTGAAATCTGAAAAAATGAGATTGTTTTCTAAATGGAGAGTGATCAGCAACAATCGCTCTGCTATAAACAGTTGCAAACTGCAGGTGGAAGGCTGGAAACAGGCGCCAGACTATAGATGACAGCAAGGGACAGTTGAGATTGCGATGTCCTCCGCGAAAGGGGTGTGGGCAGCAAGTTGAGAACACCTGAAACCTGTAAAAACGAGATTTTGATGCGGTGGAAGAAGAGAAGTGGATGTCGAACCTACCACTGGTCTTTGCCGTCACTGGAATGGAAGATCTTTGCCGCTGTTTGAGCAGATCCAGCTCTGATACCATGTCAAAAGATGACGTACTAGTGAGATAGTAGGGTTTGCGGGGAGGAACATGGAGTGAACTCGACAAACATGGAGAAGAGAAGAGAGAAGTAGCTCTGATGAATGGAATGATGAAGTTCTGAATCATGGAGTGAATGTGATACAAGGAAACAAGGGTGCCGTAGCACAAGGAAGATGATGAAGACAACCACAAACCACAAACCGCAATGTCCTCCTGAGGGGGTGTCAGGGTAGTGGAGAGGCTGGAGAGAAGAGGTGATGGATTGAATGAATTAGCTGTGAGGAATGAATGAGAGTGGCCTAAAAATAGGCATAGTCAGTCTAGGATGGTGCCCCTTTTTGGGGTTGCAAACCCTAAACGCAAAATGCAAAAACGCAAAGTTTCTCAACAGTACCAAGCTTGAGGAGCTTGCTTTAGGTCATAGAGAGCCTTCCGCAACTTGTAAACATGATTCTTCTTCCCTTGCACAAGAAAACTAGGAGGTTACGAGATATAAATCTCCTCCTTTGGGACGTCATTCAGAAAGGCAGACCTCACATCCATCTAAAAGATAGGCCAACGGTGGTGATGGGCTGCAAGAGCCAAGATAGCTCAAATAGTAGACATCTGAGCTATAGGTGCGAAAGTCTTTGAGTAATCCAACGTTGCCTTGTGTACAAATCCCTTGGCAAAAAGGTGAGCCTTATGCTTATCCAAGAATCCATTAGACAAGTACTTGGTTTTATAAACCCACTTCACACCAATTACCTTCGGCTTCTTTGGACGTGGAACCAAATCCCAAGTTTGGTTATGCTCAATAGAATCGAGCTCTTTCTATGTAGCATGATACAAAATATCCTGTGTAAGAGCCTTATCAATTGTAGTAGGCATGATCACGATCTTGAACAATTTGATTGTGTGACATAAGGGCGTAGTTTACAAGCCAAATATCCTGTGTAAGAGCCTTATCAACTATAGTAGGCGTGATCACGATTTTGAAGAATCTGTTTGTGTGACATAAGGGCGTAGTTTACACAAAGTGAACTATCCCACTGGGCTTGTAATCTAGTTGATCTACGTGGGCTTGTAGGGATAGTAAGAAAGTGGGAAACACTTGATTCCTACATAAGTTGCCGATACCACCAAGGAACAGTGATCTTGCTATGAAGGAAACTGAGTGGCCTCCGATACCCGCAATGCACCTGTTTGGGATAGGGATGGCTCCTAACTAGATGAAGGTAATTTTCCCTCGTCCAAAGAGGAAGGCTTCCCTTTTGATGGCTCAACACCTTCAAAAGAAAATTGAGGGGATGAGGAAAAAGTAAGAATACTCAAAGACAAAATAGTAGAAGAAGGAGGAGCTATGAAAAGAACACCTCCAAAAGAAAATTGAGGGGATGAGGAAAAAGTAAGAATACTCAAAGACAAAATAGTAGAAGAAGAAGTAGGAGCTATGAAAGGAGGAAGGGAAGTAGGTGCGAAGAAATGTTGTAAACACAAAAAGCACAAAAACAATTGTACGACAAAGCACAGATTGATAAACACAGAACACAGTTAGGGTTAGGTTTAGGGTAACTCAAAGACAGTGAGCACAATGACTAATAAAGTGAATGAATAATGAATATACAGTGCTCATGTAGCAAACACACTATGCAGTGAATACTGAATCTCGAACTCTCGTATCTCTGGGATCAAGGCAAAGGTTATGAGCTGTAGAGTGTATCAAACTTTGAACGGATTTCGAATCGCAGCCAAAGGTAGCCTCTGAGTGTCAAACACCAACAAACGTAGCCAAGGATGGTTGTATTTGATGTAGATGGCAGTGCAAGAGAGAGAAAGACTAAAAACGCAAGTACGTGAGGAGAGATAAATTGGGCGACAACTGCTAGGTGCAAACCCAACTTGTGGAGGAGAGAGAAGATTAGGGTGGCAACGAGAAATTGTATACGTAATCTATAGAGGAGAGAGAAGATCAAGGCGACAACTCCAGATTGTTGATGACAATTGAGGTGTTGATGTTAGTATCAAACGCAACACTCAGATAGTAGGCGACAACTCTAGGGTACTAGGTGAAGGTTGGAATTAGACACCAGATGGTAGTAGATGGTTGGGGGAAGCTCTGATTGCGATGTTCTCCGTGAATAGGCTATGGGCAGTAGAGATATGGTTCATGAAACCTAAAAAAACGAGATTGAGGGAGAGTGGTGGAGTGAATGTCTATTTATAGAAAGTTTGGAACATCCAAATTAGGGTTTTGCATGTGGGACATGGTAACTCTCTAGGATGATGTTTCTTTTTAAAATAAGAGGTTTTTTTCATTAATTAAGCATGTTTTGGGGTTGTTTAAGTTAGGCTAATGCATTTTTAGCTCAATACCTCCTCTCAGGCCTAAAATTGAGCTATGAGAAATAAGCCCTTGATATGTATTGTCTTTTATTCCAAGGCGTCTCATCCCAAAGTAGCTAGGGCATCAGGCAAAGAGTGCACGTTGGCTTTCCAATAACCTATCAAGACTACAAAATCGATGGTTATCTTATTAAGGAAGCCAAGTGATCACCCCAAAGAGGCCAAGGTATCGGTTCAAGGTTGCAAGGCTGCTCAAGGGCCTACGAAGCCTTGCAAAGGTAGATGGATTCAACAATGGATTTTGTGTTTGTTTTTGTTTGGAGTTTCTTTTTTTTGAGGGCTTGTGTAAAATTTTCAAAAGATTTAGCATTAAGTGATGGTTTCAAAATCAGTTTTCGTCCCATTGAGTCATTGTGTCCCGAAGTATAAGAAAATAAGGATGGAGAGTCCCACTATCTTCATAAAACAATCAAAACAATTCCACATACTACTAGAGTAAGTGTCTAGGGATTCCTAAGTGTGTGCGCATGTGTGTGTGTGTGCCAATCATATGGAGAGTATGTGGAGAGAGAGGTAAGATGGATAAGCAAGCAAGATAAGCAGAGCTAGCATGCAAGCATAAGAAAAATTGCCTTTGGAGATTGCCATGTGCAATGCTACGATTACAGTAAATCTAGAGTCCACCACTCTAAGGGTGACGGAAAAAGGATAAATGCGCACAGATGCATGTTTACATGAACAAAATGCCAATGTATGGGGTAATGCAAAGAAAGATGCAAGTTTTCATACTCACGTAGAATGTGATGCAACAATGTCAATTGGACAGTGTCCTCGCAAGGGAATTGTTCACTTGTCCAAGCACCCTTTTACAATCATGTCATCTTGGCAGTGCGGATGAAGTTATAAATGTCCATAATATATAATACAAAATAAATTAATGTTTGAAAGTGAAAAACTGTAAACATCATCACTATCACTATTAAGAGAAGGAAACCGTTGTCTCTTAAACTAGAAGGAGAAGTAAGAGGAAAGTATCCTCTTTTTGTCAAGCTAAAGAAGTAGAGAGGAGTGTATCCAAGCCAATCCGCGTTAGAAGATATTGTAGAATTGGCGATTGCCTTGGTCAAAATATTTGCAAAGTTCTCACTAGATGACACAAACTCTAGGCGAATGGTGCCTAGCTCAACTTGCTTTCTAGTGAAATAGTATTGAACTGCCACGTACCGTGTCCGAGGGGTGATAATGGGATTGCCCACAAGGGCAATGATACTCGGGTTGTCGCGTAGACAATTGTAGGCAACTCGCAAGGAAACTATAATGTGGTGAGTAAGTTCCCAAATAGATGGCCTCTGTAGTACCATTTAAGAGAGCCTAATACTCCGTCTTAGTCGTGAAAGCCGCCACCGTCTCTTGCTTACGGCTAGCTTAAGAGATGTGTGCCGTATCCAAGGTGTAGAGGTAGTCTCCATGAGTACGCTAGGTGTCAAGATCTCCTGTCGAGTCAGAATCAATATACCCCTGTAAGCATAAACCATGACCATAAGTGAGTCCATAATCATAGGTACACCTTAAATGTCTTAACACACGAAGATAAGCAATCCAATGAAACATTCTAGGTGCATTAAAATACCGACTAAGCAAACTAATTGAGAACGCAAGATTCGGCCTAGTAGGAATCAACTAGAGTAATTTCCCTACAATAGAATGATAGATGTGAGAATCAAAAGGCTAATCCGAGGTATCCTTGTGTAGATGGATAGTGGGATCTAGAGGCATAGCTATTGTCTGTGTCTGATCAGTGCAATACTGGTCTATCAACTGTAGGGCGTGCTACTGCGACAAAAAGATACTTCCCTCAATCTTCATTCCCAAGAAATAAGACAACAAATCTAAGTTGTTTATCTCAGAAGTACAACAAAGTTGTGCCTTAATGTCCATGATAGTCGTAGAATTTGAGCCATTGAGTAATATATCATCAACATTTAGCAGGATATAGCAGACCCTTGCGCTAGTGGTGCTCACGTATAGATTTGGATCATAGGGGGTAGAATTGTAGGAGTCGATGAGGTTTGGAGATAGAGGTAGACAGACCTTACGCTTTGAGAGAGAGAGAGAGAGTGCGAGCAAGCAGAGTAGAGAGTGAATACGTTTTTCGGTACAATAACGAGTGTACCACTTTAGGTTTTAGATAGATATATGTATGAAAGTACAATGTGCTAAGGGTGTGTTCACACCCGTGTATATATAAAAGGCACGATGGCCCTTTATTCCCAACAACCTTTCACCTAAAGGCAATGTGCCTTAAGAGGAGAAAAGAATCAGCTTAAGTCTAAGTATGTACAAAGCTGAAATAAATATATCTATCCAACTTCCATCATCTGTTGGCAATGAGCAAACCGCTCTGTTGGAAGACCCTTCGTGAGAAGGTCTGCAGGATTATCATCTGTATGCACTTTGACAAGCTCAATGCTCTTGCTGTCAAGTACATCTCTAATGAAGTGATATTTCACCTGTATGTGCTTTGTCTTTGCATGAAAGACATGATTCCGTACTAGCATGATAGCACTCTGACTATCACAATGGAGAACAGGTAACTCTGAGATGCCAAGCTCTCCCACCAGACATGAAAGCCATAAAGCCTCCTTGCATGCCTCAGTGGCAGCTACATACTCTGCCTCTGTAGTAGACAATACAACACACTTTTGTAGCCTGGAGATCCAAGAGACCGCTCCTCCTGTGAAAGTAAACACATACCCAGAAGTGGACTTCTTGCAGTTCGCATGACCAGCATAGTCTGCAACCGTAAAGCCAACAATAGATGCCTTCTGCTTTCCAAAATAGATGCACAACTCCTTTGTACCTTTGAGGTATCTCATAATACCTTTCACTGCATTCAATGCTTCTTGCCAGGGGTTGCCATGTATCTGCTAACCACTCCCACTGCAAAAGCAATGTTAGGACGTGTAGCAACCATAGCATACATCAAACTAGCAACAGCTGAAGCATATGGTATCTTGGCCATTTCAGCCTTCTCATCATCAGATGTAGGGCTGTCCTCTGCACTGAGTTTCACATATGGAGGCAATGGAATCCCAATTGTTTTCCCCCCCTCCATATTGAAACGCTGCAAAACTTTGGAGATATACTCCTGCTGAGATAGGTAGAGTAAACCTTTAGATCTATCTCTGAGTATTCGCATGCCAAGAATGTGATTTGCATCACCCAGATCCTTCATGTCAAAGCTGCCATGAAGACTTTACTTCAATGAATCCAAGGCACGAGTATCCTTGCCAACAATCAGCATGTCATCAACATACAAAACCAAGATAATCAGGCTGTCATCTGCTGTCTTCTTGGTGTACAGGCAGTGATCCACTTGACTTCTATGAAACCCTTGGAACTGCATGAATGTATCAAACTTATGATACCATTCTCTTGGTGCTTGTTTCAGCCCATACAAACTCCTTTTGAGTTTACAGATCATTTGTTCTTTCCCTTGTTCAACAAACCCTTCAAGCTGCTGCATATATATGTTTTCATGCAGATCACCATGTAAAAATGCAGTCTTTACATCCATCTGTATGAGCTCCATATCCTCAACTGCAACCAAGCCCAAAATGGTTCTCAATGTAGTCATCTTAACTACAGGAGAGAAAATCTCATCAAAATCAATTCCATGCTCCTGCTTGTACCCCTTTGCAACCAATCTTGCTTTGTACTTTGGTGAGGAATCGGAAGTGACCTTCATTTTGTAAACCCATTTGCATGGAAGGGTTTTCTGCCCTTTAGGCAACTACACCAAGTCCCAAGTGCCATTTTTGTCAAGAGATTCCATTTTTGACAGCATGGCTTTATACCATTTCTTGTTGTCCTGTCTGTCCATTGCTTCCTTGAAGCAAGACGGTTCACCACAGTCTGCCAACATGACATACTCAGCCACATTAATTGCACCAGGAACAAATTTGCCAGGTTGTCTAGTAGCCCTAGACAAGCTTCTAACCCAATGGTCATTTGTTTGGTGGTTGTCCCTGCAAATTTCCATTTTCAGCATGCTATCCTGGCATTTCAGCTTGCAAATCAGCATTAACAGCTTGCTGTTCTGGTTGTTCCTGCACATGTAATGGCTCATTTTCATGGGCAATAGCTGGCTGATCATTTCCAGCATCATTTCCTGCATTTACAGGTTCATTTACAGCAAGTATTTGCTACTGTACAGCGGGCACATTTTGCTGTCCAAAAGGTATTTCTTCTCGGAATACAACCCTACGGACCTCCTTAGTCTTTTTGGGTTGTTTGTGCATGCGATCTTCCCGGAAGATAACGTCATTGCTTCGTACTATTTTTCTTTTCTCAAGATCCCACAATTTATACCCCATTTCACCCTCGTCACCATATCCTAGGAAAATGCATTTACAGGTCTTTGGCTCAAGTTTGCTGCGTTTTTCTTTACGAATGTGCACAAAAGCCTCGTAGCCAAACACTTTCAGATGAGCATATGAAGGTGGCTTGCCCGACTATGCTTTTTGGGAAAACCACCCCCCCTCCCCTCCCCTCCCTCCCCCCCCCCAAAAGACCTGTTTGGTGACCGATTAATCAAGTGAACGGTTGTTATAACAGCCTCTGCCCAAAAACCATGGGGTAATGCAGCATGAGACAGCATCGTACGGACCTTATCCTGTATGGTTCGATTCATACGCTCTGCAACTCCATTTTGGGGTGGATTATGAGGGGCAGTAAGCTCCCTCTTTATCCCTTTGTTGTCACAAAATGCCTGAAAGGCTTTGGACACATATTCCCCACCATTGTTAGAGCGAAGACACTTAAGTGTCTTATTTGTCTGATTTTCAGCCAATGCCAAGAATTTTTTAAACTTGTCAAGCACTTCATCCTTGCTACGAATAGGGTAAACCCATACTTTTCGTGTAACATCATCAACAAAGGTGACAAAATATTTATTTCCCCCTAAAGATAATCCTGGCATTTGACATACATTTGAATGTACTAACTCTAGAGGAGAAGATTTCAAAGAAAGAGACTTTTTGTGAGAAGTCTATGTATGTTTGCCATAAATACAATTATCATAGTGCTTAAAATCAGCATAACAAAGACAAGGCAAGTAACCAAATGAGAAAGCACTTTCATTCCTGTTTGACTCATGTGTCCCAACGGACCATGCCACAAAGAAACACTTGGCTACTCGATCACGGCAACAACATGGTCACGCACACTAGATACATGAAGTGGATACAACGTATCACTCTTGCAACCTCTGGCAATAACTCTAGATCCCTTACAGATCTTCCATTTTCCATCACCAAAGGTGGCATGAAAACCATCATCATCTAGCTGCCCTGTGCTGATCAAGCTCTTCTTGAGCTGAGGTACATGGCGTACATGCTGAAATGTAAAGACAGACCCATACTGAAACTGTAATTGCACACTGCCAATACCTGCAATCTCACATGCATAGTTGTCCCCAAGATGGACAACACCATGTCGACCCCCTGTATATGCGGAAAACCACTCACAATGAGGGGTGACATGAAAAGAAGCACCTGAATCAAGAATCCAGGTATGCATGTCATCGTCTGTATCTGCAAGTAGAGCATGCGCACCAAAACGTGAAGAGACAAAGAGTACATCACTCCCACTGTCACTGTCATGAGTGACTACATTCACCTCTTCAATTTCTAAACTGCTTTTCTTAGGCTGACTGTCCTTCTTCTCTTCCTTACTATCATCTGTCTTCTTGCCTTTTCCTTTCTCTTTCTTCCATTTGTAGCAGTCGCGTTTAAAGTGACCCTCCTTGCCACAATGATGGCATTCAACATCTTTGCCACATGATTTACTGCGTCCCTTGCCATCATATTTGCCCTTTTTCTGTGATCTGCCCCTAGTATGTAAAGCACTGGAAGACTTGCTGGATGCATTGTTCTGCCGATTCATCTCTTCCTTAAGTAGAGCACTCTCTACATCAGCATACAAAAGGATCACATTAGAATTGCTCATGGCAGTCCTGAATGTATCCCAACTCTCTGGTAGAGTGCAAAGCAAGAAAGTAGCCTTAAATTCCTCATCAATCATGAACTTCAAGGCAACAAGCTGGCTGAAAATGGAGTTAAACTCACTCAAGTGAGTAGACATTATTATACCTTCTTTCATACGCAAATCCATAAGCTTTTTCAGCCAATACACTTTACTTGCAGAGCTCTTTTGTGCATACAGTTCTTCCAGTCTAGTCCATATAGCATATGCAGAATCCAAACCTTCAATGTTGAAGAGCAAGGCATCAGAAATTGATAGCTCTATGGTTGAGCATGCAAGCTCATTCAACTCATCCTAGTCATCCTGATCCATGTCCACAGGCTTTGTCCCTTTAGTTTTGATTGGCTTTGCCTGCTTCTTTTGTAACAGGATATTGTAGCACTGTTTTTGCCACACTGCAAAATTATGTGCGCCTTCAAGCTTCTTTATATGCATCAAATTACTGCTGTCATTGCTGCCAGCCATGGTTTTCAGCTCAAAAGTGGCAAAAAAACCAGTAAATGCAAGCCCAAATTGTCACCCAAGTGACCAAAGTACAAACAAGTACCAATCAACAATAAATGACCAGGTAGAAGTACAGATTTCAGATCTGTAATTCAGTTTTCAGAAGCACCAAACCAAGTGCTACAGCATTATCCAACTGATTACAGCTGTTCCAAAGGGCATGTGCATCACATTACATGAGAAATCCCAAAATTTCAGCTGCAATTTCTGTTATACGTGTACCCACGGGCATAAAATTTGACATGAACGGTCAAAAGCCCCAAAATTTTGTGCTCAAAAGCGTCAAACACACATCTGCATTTCCTCTGTCATGCATAGGGCTGTCCAATTTTGCCAAAATGAAGAATTTCAGCAAAACCCCCAAATTTCACCAAGTGTTGATGTCTAAATTGCGTGGAATTCAACGTGCATGTACATAAAATGACCAAATGCTGCATAAATTTTGCCCAAATTGCAAAAGCCCCAAATTGCACGGGGTCCAATGTGTCTCAATGTCGAGAAATTGGGTTAATTTCAGCCCAATTTGTACATGTACATGAAAAGCCCCAAATGTCGGGGACAAAATGTCACAAATTTCTGCAATTTCTGAGACAATTTAGCTTGTCCTACATCAAATTTTCCAAATTTGGGAAAAGCCCCAAATTTCTGGGCTAAATGTTGAGAAATTTCACTCAGATGAGCAAAATTTCAACAATTTTGGCGAAATCCCCAATTCAAATGCGCACAATGTCTGCAATTCCGACGCAGATGTCTCAATTTTCCACGAACAGTGCTCAGTCTGGCAAAGCCCCAACTTTCTGGGCCAAAATTGCACAAAGTTAATGTTTTGTCCTTGCACGTGCGAACCTCGGTTAGGGGAAGGAGTTTGAGATTTTTTTTTTTTTGAAAAAAAAGGTTTGAATGATGGGTCCGTTGACCCGTCAAGCCTCCCCGTCGCGCGTTCGACCGATGGCTCTGTCACACGTTGTGCCTCGTTAGGTCTCCTTGCCCGCTGGCGTCGCGCGTTGACTGCTGCCCACTATTGCCCATCAGTTGCAGCCGCCTTGGTCCACGCTGGACCCCGACTTGTTGCAGCCCGTCACGCTGCTGCCCGTGTAGTGGACTGTTGCCCGTCAGCAACCCGCCAGCGATTCTTGCTAGCCCTGTCTCTTGCCGGCTCCTCAATAATCCACAAGACTGTTACATGAGACTCTGCGTGTCGCCTGCACCTCTCAACAGCTTGAGTGAGCCATTGGCTCTGATACCAGTTTGTAGAAGTCGATGAGGCTTGGAGATACAGTAGACAGACCTTACACTCTGAGAGAGAGACAGAGAGAGTGCGAGTAAGCAGAGTAGAGAGTGAACACGTTTTTCGGTACAATGACGAGTGTACCACTTTAGGTTTTAGATAGATATATGTATGAAAGTACAATGTGCTAAGGGTGTGTTCACACCCGTGCACATATAAAAGGCACGATGGCCCTTTATTTCCAATAAGAATGGTATCGTAGAGTCCATAATTAGTCGTCCATCCTGTGGTAAAAAGACCTTGGCGCTTGCTTCAGTCCATTAAGAGCTTTCTGCAAGCAAAATATATTGGCAATCCAATCAGTGGAAGAAAAGCCGAGAGGCTACTCCACATAGAGTTTCTCCTCCAAATAACCATTCAAAAAGGCACTTGACGTCCATTTGATAGATCGGCCAACCGTAGTGCGTGCGTACGCAACCAATAGACGAAGGAATGTCAATCGATTAGTTGGTGCGAATGCACTACAAGGTGAGCCTTGTATTTGTCTAAAGTACCATCAGCCTTTAGCTTGGTCCTTAAAATCCACTTCATCTTGATGAACGGTTTGTGAGGAGGACGATATACTAATGTCCAAGTCCCATTGCGATCAATACTGTCTAGTCCTTTCTCCATGGCCTCATGCCATAGAGGGTCTTGGAGAGCCTCCTGCCAAGTGTCTGGCTCAGAATGTGCAATGTAATCAGCTGTAAACAATGATGTATATAAAGCCTGAAGATTGAGCCAAGCTGACCTTCTAGGGCTCTCCAGAGTGAAATCCAGTGGAAGAATCCTCGAATCCCACATGGTTTGCTGGTACTAGTGAGGTAACGGGTCTCCTGGAGGCGGCTTGGGATCTGAAGTATCGGTAAGAAGGTCAAGAGCGGGTAGTAGATTCAGCTCAGTAGGCACAATCTCAAAATGATGTGAGTCAAGGTAAGGACGAAGAGTCCAGTGTAGAGGACTGCACTATGTCTCTCTCATCAAAGACAACATTCCTCCTAACGATCACCTTGTTCGTTTGAGGATCGAACAAACAATAGGCTTTTGCTTTGGAAGAGTAGCCCATAAAAATCGAGAGATTAGCTCGAGGGGTGAGCTTTCCTATCTTGTCATCAGGAGTATGTGTGTAAGCACAACCACCGAAAACTCTGAAGTGAGAAATTAAAGGCCGAGAGCCAAAGAATGCCTCATACGGACTCTTTTTAGGGACCGCCGCAGTCGAGCATTGGTTGAGGATGTATATTGAAGTGTTAACAGCCTCAACCCAAAGGCGCTCATGGAGCTTTGCTACGAATAGCATAGAGCGGGCTTAGATTTAGGACAATCTAGTTCCTACACTCTACAACTCCATTCTATGCAGGGGGTTGGTAGAGCTGAGTTGGCATGCAATGCCTTCCTCCTGTAGAAACTCAGAAAACTCGTGGGAGGTAAACTCACCATGAGAATCACTCCTCATAGAACCCACATGACAACTAGTTTGACCAATAGCACCCAAGCACGATAATAAGTGAAAGCATCAGACTTGTGCTTTAGGAAGTACACCTACATGTATCTAGAGAAATCATCCACTATAAAAAAGAAGTGCAGTGCACCATTTAAGGTGGTAGCGGATGTGGGACAACAAAGGTCTACATGAATGAGCCAAAGGGGTTTAGCAACATCAGTGATAGACTGCTGAGAAAAGGGTGTACAATGTTGTTTGCCTAGCTGACATGCTTTACAAACCTCTTGAGATAGTTTCAGGCGAGGTGTAGAAGGCCCTCAACCATCCCCTGACGCGATAGCTCATGAAGAGAGCTGTAGCCAAGATGTCCTAAGCGAAAATGCCAAAGACGCTCAAAGTCCATGGGCTTCTGTTTTGTGGCCAAAGCCTAGAAGCAATGAAACTCCGAATCATCAGTAGTCGGCTTGGTAAGAAAGTGGGTCATGTGGTAAAGGCCATTAGGCTGTGCCTTATTGCAAGCACTCACTAAACTAGTTTGAGAGTCTAGGATCTGGATTGTGGTCGTTGTGAAGAAAATTGCTTGCCCCAATTGGCAAAGCTACTAAATTGACAGCAAGTTTGTTGGGAATAAAGGGCCATTGTGCCTTTTATACGTGCTCGGGTGTGAACACACCCTTAGAACTTGTACTTTAGTACTTTACGTATAACTATCACAAAAACCTAACAGAGGTACAACTCTTTGTACCCACACGTCCTACCTCTCACTCTCTCACTCTCTCTACTGCTGCCCACTCACTCACTCTCTTTGCCATTGCCATTGCTCACCACAAACTAGTATCAAAGCTGAAGGTTGCTCGCCTCCCGAGTTCTGTGCAGAGCTGAAGGTTGCTCCCCTCTCGAGTTTCGTGTAGGCTGCAGGCCATGCAGATGCAAGCGTAGGTGGCAGGTCGAAGACAGGAGCAGGGCGCAATTGTCTTCATGTCAGGCTTCAACAGGTGACAGGCCATGACAGGCAGTTCCCAGGCAGACCATGTCAACACAAGTGAGCAGGCAACATAGGCAAGCAACACATAGGCAGGCAACTCGGAGGTAGGAGACATGGCAGGTAGGCAGCGATTGGCAGACAGTCGACGGGCAGCCATCGACAGTTCAGCATAGGTCGCGTGTTGCTGACCTCCCGACAAGTCTTTTTTACAAAAAGAAGAAATTATTTTTTTGGTGCTTTGCAG